>NW_013952532.1:573341-574601 GCF_001266775.1 Austrofundulus limnaeus | reverse complement strand
GTGCTAGCCAATTTGGCTCCATAAGACTGCAAGTGTTGTCCCTTGTGCATTTTTTTAAAATCTCACTAACAAAATATACATTCACTTATGAAATTAAATTGTTTTGTCTTTGATATTAATTTTTTATCTTCAGAAATTAAAATACTTTTTGAAACAGAGTACTAGAAGTTTACCTCAGCCAAATCACTGAGGAGCACCTATTCATGTTAACAAGCAGATGTGGTGTGAAGCAGTTCTAGGGGGGATCCAGGGGTATACACCTCCTTATAAACTAGTAAAAGATCTACTCAAAACTATACACTTTCCAGCCATTTATAGATATTTTACTCAATTCTTGGAATTAATGAAACAACATAAAATCAGTATTTTATGAAGGTAGAACACTGAAAACCAGACTTGAAAATGAACATTACCTGAGTTCATAAATGAAACTTACATTAYTCTTTTTGTGTTTTCTATTTACACTGAGCACCTGTAGTCAGTCTTGACTGCATCACATGATACATTTATCCTGAAATCTCCTCTGCACCACATATTCCCGTAGTAACACAGCAGGCTGAGGAACCCACAGAACAAGTTATCATCATAAACCTGACTAACCAATGATTATTCTACAGACTAAATCAATTATACTCTGATAAAAAGTTAGATTTATTTTTTGACAGCAGTGTATAAGTTGAATCACTATCAAACTTTTGAATATGAAATTGTTTAAGATGGCAGTATTCCACTTTGGCCACACTCTTCATAAGAAAACCACTTAAAAAATCAGACTGTCCTTTTACACTTGAAGCTTATGATTAAAACACATAAGTGAGTTCAGAACAACAACTTGTCCACATCACTCTTTTGTGTCGTGTTGACAGCTTTTTTGCAAATGAGTCACGGGGTTCATGTTAAACTCACAAAAACACGGGTCTGGAGGGATTTTTTTTCTTGTCTTTTAAATAAGCTAATTATAGCATACTAAAATAATTTGCCACTTGCACACAATAGGCTGTGATTACCTCCCCGCGTGACCCTTCCCTTTTCTCTTTCAAACACGATGTTGGTTGCAAATTTCCTGGCTGCTTTCAGTACGCTGCGTTACTGAAATATGAAGAAGCCCATTTACAATGACCAGCCCATGGTGCAACAGCTGTTCAATGAAAACAATTAAGATAACCAGACAAGATGCTTTGTATTATTACCAATGACATGGTACGAATAATGCAAACTACAAGCTCTGAACGTTAGTGCAGAATTTGTTCTCTGTGAATT
>NW_013952532.1:570257-572281 GCF_001266775.1 Austrofundulus limnaeus | reverse complement strand
ACACACACACACACACACACACACACACACACACACACACACACACACACACACACACACACACTGCCAGACTTCTAGTAAGAATTATGAGGATTAGTACTAACAAGGGGTTTCCATTCACACATCACTAAACCTCCACATTAGACAGGAAACAATCAAATTTAAATGTTTACAATGAATAAAAAATGGCTGTACTGTATGTTAATTTACAGATGTGATTATCTTTACTAATGAATTYAAACAGTGGACAGTTTTAATTCAGGTTATTATGAGAAATGTTAAAGAATTACGCAACAAAGTTTCCCAACTAGATTAATACCCCTCCCAAAAAATAAATAAATAAATGAATAAATAAACAATTAGATAGATAAAAGCTAACAAAGAGCATGAATCACACTGCATGTGTTTTTAGGTATTTGTGTGTCAATATACATGAGTATATGGAAGYATTTTTTGTTTGTTTATTATAAAATGTAGCTTATGCGTATATTCAGACTGGAAGACTCCTTCCACCTCACATGCTCCATCCAATCGCCGCGCCTCATGCCCAGCTGCAGTTAATTGTAAGTTCCTCGCCCTGTTGTACCAATCATCTCACCCAGATCCAGATTCTCTTCACCTCGCCCACCCCTCTGCACTCCTGACCGACAGGGAATCCTCACCATACCCCCATCCACCATCTCTATCTCCTCCTCCAACCTCTGGCAAGCGAACAAAAGACTGCCGCTCCTCCCACCAAGCATCGCTGAGGATGTCCTGACTCCGCTCCGGCCGTCGTGACTTCTGGGCCTTCCTCCCCCAGCACCTCAAGTCTGCTTCACCACCTCTCCTGACGTACAAGCCTCCACATCCATTATCCCGCCAATGGATTCTCTGCATCTCTCAGCTTCTCTCATCTCCTCCATGGACACCCTCCACCTCTCCACATCTTTGTCAGCCCACATTAAGGGGCTTGCTGCCATCACCTTTCCTTCTGCTCCCRTGGCTCCATCTACCAATCAGCCAGCTCGGCCCCTTGCTCGGTGTTCACTCTCGCCAATCCCCACCTCGGCTCACCTTCAGGTAATGTATTCCCCTTTTATTTATTTATTTTTTCCTCTYCCTCTCCACTTCTCTCCATCCTCTCATTCGCAAACTTTTTTTCCCTTTTTCCTGCCCCTCCCTAAATTAGGCATATCACAAATGCCTATGCATGCCAACATCTCTCTTAGACTGTGCTCCAAAATTCTCCAAGGCTAATTCATTACCATGGTTTCCCTCATTCTTCCTTCCCCCAAGGCTGATCAGCACGTCGCTTCAGCTGGAGGCCTTACTGCAGTTTTCAAGTCCTCTGATCCCCGCCTCTCGAAAGACCTCTCTATAGGCAAATTTTTGGCTGCTTTCAGTATTTACCGTGATGTTATATGCTCTGTCTACCCAAAGCCCAGAGTCGAGTTAGATGCCTACCTCTCCCTAATTGCCGATCTCCTTCTCAAGTACGACCGCTCCGTGGTTTATCAATATCTTAAAGCATTCCCTTCAAAATCAGCTTCCATCCTCTCTCAGTCTGGTGTCTGTTTAGACTGGTCCATTCTCAATACAGAGATATTTATTATGCTCACACAAGCTGCCTCCTGCTTTACCTGCGGCGCAGCCGGCCACCCGCATGCTCAATGTCCCTCTCTCCTCTTTGCTCCTAGTGCTCCAGTTCTCAACACCCCTGTCTCCCCACAAGCACTCAGCCCTTAGATTGTTGTGGGAGAAAAATCCAGATTTTTAACAACTCACCTCTTTGTAACAATTTCAATGAAAGTGTCTGTTCCTACCTGGCCTGTCGTTATCTCCACATCTGCAGCCAATGCAAAGACGCCCATTCAAAGTCTGTCTACCCTCGCCGTCAAACTCCTGCCAAAAACCGTTGATGATTCAAAGTTCAATTTCTCATCACCTTTCTAACCCATAATTATTCCGGAATTGGCCCTTCTCCTTCAATACCACCCAGATCACGCATTCGTTAATTTCTTCATTACCGGGCTCTCTCAGGG
>NW_013952532.1:564519-570132 GCF_001266775.1 Austrofundulus limnaeus | reverse complement strand
CCTCCACACTCATCTGCCCCAACCTCCAGTCAGCATTTCACGAGCCCGAGGTCGTCACCAATCTCCTCCTTAAAGAAGTTAAAAAAGGCTACAAGATTGGCCCATTCAAATCTCTACCTTTTACTTTGTTCCACATCAGCCCATTGGGGATAGCCACTTGAAAATATTCCCAGAAAAAAACGTCTAATCATAGATCCCCCCCCCAATGCAGGCCCTCACCCAAGCCTTAACTCCCTCATTCCTAGGCTCCCCTTCTCTCTAGTTTATGAATCTGTGGACCACACCATCACTCTTATTAAAAGAGCTGGCCAAGGTGCCTGGCTTTCAAAGGCTGACGTTACAGATGCCTTTTAAAACCATGCCTGTTCACCCTTCCCAGTGGCCCCTCTTAGGAGTCAAATGGGACTTCCATTTCTATTTTGGGGTGAGACTTATGCTACATTTACACCAAATGCGCTTTGAGCATAAAAGGAGCATCTGGTTTACATGCAAAGTCAATGGTGGATGCGCATCTAGGGGCATCTAGAAACTGAGAAGCGCTTCTGGAAGCAGAGCGGTTCGAAGCGGTGCACACATCATGAGCATTTTCCATGTGTGCGGCACGTACTAAGMATCTGAYGCTTGAGTWGGAAAATCTGAACTTTTGATGCTCGACGCGTCACATCAACCAGTCAGAGAGACTCTGCTCAGTGATGCAGTGGTGATGAGCCGGAAATAACGGAAGCCCGGGAAATCGGATCACACAAACAATGGAGGAAAAACYGATAGTCCGATCATTTATGATCATTTCAGTGTCCATTATCRTGATAGAAATAAAAAGGACTTTGCCTGGAGGATGATTAGTGAGGAAGTCAGTTTGTTTCGTTAGTTATCAAAATTACGGTTAAAAAGGCTCCTCCTCTCGAGCATCTAAAGAAGCGCATCTACGTTCACATAAATTGCATCTGTCCTCACTGGACACGAGCATTGAGATGCGTGCATTTTGAGATTTTTGGAGGCGTGCAATGCGTTTGGTGTAAACCTAGCATTACTTTCGGCTGCAGGAGTAGCCCCTGTTTGTTCGACAAACTGTCTGAAGCGCTATGCTAGATTCTCTTGAATGTTTCCAAGCTTCCTTCAGTCCTTCACCTTCTCGATGACTTCCTACTCATAAACATCCCCCCTCCCCTGGCCCCTCTCTACTCACACTCCAGAAGCTGTTTTACCATGTTGGCGTCCCTGTATCCGAGGAAAAAACTCTAGGCCCAGCGAAGCAGTTGGAGTTTTTAGGCATCGCCTTAKACTCCGAGTCCATGGCTGCCTCTTTGCCTGCAGAGAAAATGTTGTGTATTCACAAAATCTCTGAGTCCTACCTGTCCTCCCTCAGCCTCTCCAAACATCAGCTCCTATCTATAGGCCACCTTAACTTCTCCATGCATATTATTCCCCAAGGCCACTCTTTCATCTCCCGCTTGCTCAACCTGGTAAGCTCTGTCCCTTCTCTGCTTGATCTAGTTAGTCTAGATGAGGGCTGTCATTGCGATCTGGCTTTCTGGTCAGACTCCTCAAAGACTGGAACGGCATCTCCTTCTTCTATGAAAATGTGGTWAAGACGCTGCTCYGTCTTTAGTTTATTTATTTATTTTTTGGTGGGGGGAGGGGTCAGGGGAAATGGTTTACCGGTTTGTGGCCCCCTTCATTCCCCCAGTCAGAATCCTCAGCATTCTTTGAAACAGTCCCCATTGCCGTCACCTGTTGCCTCTGGAGAAACTCCTGGAGATGCAAGCATATTGCCGCCTTATGTGACAACATTGCTGTAGTTGAAGCCATCAACAAGGGCCGTTCATCCTCAAAATCCATCATG
This sequence comes from Austrofundulus limnaeus, assembly GCF_001266775.1. Classification (NCBI taxonomy): domain Eukaryota; kingdom Metazoa; phylum Chordata; class Actinopteri; order Cyprinodontiformes; family Rivulidae; genus Austrofundulus; species Austrofundulus limnaeus. The sequence continues at coordinate 568,289 of NW_013952532.1, read as the reverse complement.
CCTTTCCTCTGCTGCCTTAAATGGCAGTCAGTCACTAATAACTTTTTCATTTCTGCACGTCATGTTCCAGGCCACTCTGATGCCATAGCTAACACTCTGTCCCATTCTAAATTTCAGATGTTTTGATGTMTCTGCCCATCAGCCAGTCCTACCCCATCTCCGATTCTTCCTCTCAAGGATCTGGAGTTGCATTAATCAACTCTTCTCTCCATCAGCTACGATCGTCCAGATATTATGTTAAAGCAGGGCTCTCCCCTTCCACCCTGAAAACCTATACTTTTCCTTGGCACATATTTGCAAAATTCTGCACATCCCACAAAACCCCAGTCTTTACCATCGTTATCCACAAAGTGCTCACTTTCATCACCTATTTTTTTTATTCAAGACGCTTCAAGCTTCCTTACATTTGCAGCCTGCTAGCATGTATTAATTTTTGTCTCTAAATATTATCTATCTGTTCCATCACCAAGCCTCTTTTCTAATCATGCAGTCAACGTCCTCCCAAAGAGGCATCTGAAAACATAGTGCCCATCAACCCGACTCTCGGAAACCAATCACACTTCCCATCTTCAAAAGACTCCTCTTAGCTCTCTGCTCCAGTTCCCATTCAGCCTATGTTAAATCACTCCTCTCCAGCACCTTCCTCCTATTTTTCTTCGGGTTCCTCAGGCTAAGTGAGTTAACATCTCCAAATGTTACGTTTCTCCCATCTAGGGACTTAGCCTTCAGGGATCTCAAATTTCATCCTGACCACTATAAACTCCACTTCAAACATTCAAAGGGAAAAGGAACCTGCACCATCTCCATCACCCGATTAGATTGCCCTCTTCCCCTTTCGCCCGATGTTTAAGTTCGCCCTTAATTGTCATAAATTTAGTTTACCCTCTCTGCCTCTATTYCTTACGCCCAAAGATTCACCTATGACCACCACCTGGTTTCTAAAATTTCTTAGACACACCTTAGTTACAGGCAATCTTTCCCCATTCAAGTTTTCAGGTCACTCATTTAGAATAGGGGGAGCCACCACAACTGCCACCCAAGGAATCTTCTCAGCTTCACTTCAACAACTTGGCCACTGGTCTTCCTCAGCATTCAGGTCCTACATCTGCCCAGACCTCCAGTCCATGCTAAGTGCCCAACGCTCTCTCTGCATCCCGATAAGCTCACCCTACAAATCTCTGGTGGTGGTAGTCCTCCTTCAGTACTAGCTTTTCTCTGTCTAGGTAAACCTAAGTGTCTCAGTGCCCTTTCACGCTCCTATGTCTCATCCGACTCCTTAAGCAGCATTTCCTCTCCACCTTCACATGTATGCTCAATCATTATCTCTTTAGGCTTAGTCCTACTTTCATAAGCTTACTCGTGCCCTGTAGGTCCAGCCATCACTTCCTCAGGCATGGCAAAGCTCTCACCCTTTTCGCCTTCCTCAGGCACAGCCAAGCCCATGACATCTCCATGCCTTCCTCAGGCACGCCCTTGCTACGCCTTCCTCAGGCATGCCCTCTCCATGCCTTGCCAGGCACGCCCACTCTACGCCTTGTCAGGCACCCCCCCCCCCCCCACACACACACCTTCCTCAGGCCCACAGCTTCTCTTTCTCTCAGGCCCCTACAGTCACTATTCCCTTTGCCAAGCAGTAACCAAACATATCCCATCCATGCCCCGACAGTCACTCATGGTTATTACTTCTAAGCCAAGGCAATTGCTGTCACACAGCTCTKCCTCGGCACCCTCTTTTTTTTGGAGGGGTGGGTGATAATCCTAAACTCAAGCAGATTGCTAGCTCACAGTAGTGTGCAGCACCCATGTCTTCTGCCTGGGCCCGAGCGCCAAACAACTTTCTTTTGTTAATAAAACTGTTCATCTGCTATCTTTCTGTGTGTGAGTCTTTCCAAGTTGAAATGAAGCGAATGCATAAATTCAGACTGGAAGACTCCTTCCACCTCACCTGCTCCATCCAATTGCCACACCTCACGCCCAGCTGCAATTAATGAATGTCAGTTCCTCGCCCTGTTGTACCAATCATCTCACCCAGATCCAGGTTATAAGTCTGACATTCGGGGTCGCCCGCTCCTCAGACGTGATCAACACAGATAAGTTCGACCCACCTCCACTCCACCTCCACTTTCAACCTCCAGCTCTTCTGCTCCACTCTCCGGCCTCCTTACCACCACCAGTGTCCGGGCCCCGGGGGGAAGACAATAATCCTTAACTCAAGCAGATTGTATTTACAAGTTTGACTTTTTTAATGGAATTCCTGAAACAAATCAACCTTTTCATTATATTCTAACTTTGACCAGCACCGGTATATAAGGTTGTTAACTTGGATTTTGTCATTTAAAAACGTCTTAGTGTATATGCAACAAGAAAAATGTCTAAGAATTTAAATATGTATTTAAACAGTGTCAATAATGCTAGTTCTCTGTGTTARTTTATTTTACCAAAAAACCTTCTTCAGTATTTTTTATGGTCAGTTTCTGCTCCTCTGTTCTATCACACCCTACACCTGTTTTGTATTATCATTATCACAGCTGCAGCTAATCCTCTCATCAATCTGGCAATGTGTGGGCTTACATCAGGTTCTCCTCATCCTCCATGTTCTCCTCAAGTTTTAGTTACCACATCACCTTGTTTATGAAATAAGTTCATGTTTTATTTCACTTGAGCCTCTTGTGTCAGTTTGCATTCCTGGGTCCAATGTCTGAAACCATGACAACAGCTTTCCTGAGACTGAGGAAATAAGGGAAAAATATATTTATATAAATAAATAAATAAATCTCAAAATCTCAAGTGTGAAAAGTGTTGCTGTTGACAATGCTGAGCATAAAATCCCAAATTTATGCTGACAGTAGTTACAGCTAGCATTCTATGGTGGGTCTGGAACATGTCATGCATGAATGCATTTCTGCTGACCTGTAGATAATTAAAACCTTTAAGGCAGAACAGATTTCATTCAAATAATGGAGAAAAATACATTTGTTCTGTTTTTCTCTTCTGGAACAATTCCAGAGTAGATATGGTGTAAAACAGCTCCTAATTTATGGCCCCACTGCTTCTTCAGGAAACGATAAATATCCCTGCACATAACCAGACATATTTCACTTTGCTCTTACAATAAAATGGGATTGAGATATTGCAGATATTTGAGACAAAATGAGGCTGTAGTCCTGAAAATTTTCCCACAGTAAACATATATAAAAATCTAAATTTCAGATTATTTTGTTTTTATTACACATAACTTGTTTTTAATAATATTAAATTATCTTTCAGGAAAAAAAATGCCATGAACAATCTAATTAATGTCAATTTATGCAACATATGTTATTATGGAAGCACAGAAAATAATGCACAGGAAGCATAACATTTTTTTTTATCTTCCTGAGCCTACGGAAGCTCGAGTTTAAAATTTGTTCTGTAAATAAATAAAATATAAGCAGAACATCTATGAATTCAGCACATCATCTTTTCTGAACCTGGTTTTCTGTCTGAGTGTGTGCCAGTGGGTGTGTGTGTGTGTGTGTGGAGGTCTGTTTCTGGTGACATGTGGGCACAATTTTAAGACAAAATGCCTACATTTGGGGAAAGCTGGTGCATTTGGGGACAAAAGTCGAGTCCCCATTTGGTTTAAATGCCATTGGTGGGCTGGGTTTAGGACCAAGGTGAGAATTGAGTTTAGGTTAGTTTTAGGGTCAGGTAATACAGCACTGTAGGAGGGGGACAACTGAAAACGGAGGCCTCCACCTCTGTTTAATGATGGACGGTCTTTCTTCACA
>NW_013952532.1:552008-563234 GCF_001266775.1 Austrofundulus limnaeus | reverse complement strand
CAACATACGGAATAACCACTGGTTTGGGTCTGGGTTTGGGGTCTTCATTTTCACCTGAAGGTTGCATGGAATCCTGTCTGTTTCCTGTCTGCTTTCAGGAAAGCCCAGTCAGGATAACCACACTGCTCCAGTGTGGTTATTAACCACACTGCTCCACACTGCTAACCTCACAGGTACCTGTGAGGTTAGCCTTAGGGTTTGTGGTCAGGATTAGGCTGTAGAAGTGTAATGGGAGTCAATAGAATGTCCCCAAATGGATAGCTGTGCAAACGTGTGTGTCGGCATGTGTGTAGCCGTGTGCTTTTTCTATTCCAATTGTCCTCCACTCATTTGTGTTAGGCGCTGTAAAAAAACAAAAAGTGCAGCCCCTGCATGTTTTTAATGAATGTGAAATCCTTGCTTTTCTTGACATCATGCTGGCTTAAGTGTCAGCATTTTTATGCAAATAAGCTTTGAGACATTTTTGACAATTCAGAAAGAAAATTACCTGCAAAGACGATAAAGGTCATGTCCATCTTTGGCAAAAAGAACAAGAATAAAAAAAAAACAGATTTAAAAAAGTGAGAGCCACAGAGCAATATATTACTGAGTACTGTCAGAATTCTGACTTTTTTCTCAGGAGGCAGGTATGATAAGACACACAAACTCTGTTTTAAACCTTATGGCTGCAATGATCAGAAAGTATAAAAATACAAGACTGTACCTAACATTAGTCAATTAGTAAAAAAAAATTCCTTCACATCCTTTAATCCGTTATCTTAACTTGCATATTCCTTTTAGAGTCGCAGGGTTCAGAATACCATTACCACATAGCAAAATTTGTCTGGCCCAGTTCTGGCTTAAACAATGCACTAACACTCAGCCCTGATAACGCAAAGAATRATTTGGTGGCCCAGATGTGGGTTGCCAAAGGTGGTCTATGCATGGTCCAGTACCACATAAAACAAATCCCAACTAGGCCAGTTGTGGCATGCCATCTTAAGAAAATGCCATCATTGCCACACCTGTCCCACATCTGATTGAGAAACAAATTATGCCAGCAGTGCAAGCGTGGTCCACCTCTCTACTATTTGGGTCCTTACTTACATAAATCTACCAGCTTCTGATGCCCACTTCTGTGGTAATTGGTGTTTTTCCTCCCTCTCTGCCTCCTGATTGGTTCCTCAGCRCTAATTACCTGCAGCTGCAGCTACTGTCCTGATGAGTTACAAGGTCTCCTCGATGATCTGGTCTTCACTGAAGCATCATAACTTCATGGTAGTATTCTTGCAGCCGCTCAGAGAGATACTTACCTGAGTTCTCCTGATTCTAGTTTTTTTTGCCCCTCCTCTGGAAACCTGTAAGAAAAAGAACAACATTAAAAATCCCTCATCATTCTGCTCCAGCACCAGCTCACCTACCCAGTTTCACCTTTTCAGAGCCTGCAGTTGCTGCCACCCCCCCCCCACACACACAAACACACATGTAAATAAACCACACTTATAAAAAAGAAACAATTAACAAACACATTAATATATGGTGAAGGAGAAATAGAGCTGAATAGTTTCCTTTTGTGTCACCTAATTAGAAAAGGTTTTTGACAACTGTTTGGGTTATGTTAAATTGCACTGTGGCACATTGTCCCAATTAGCAAAGTTGTTGCCTTCTGTGGTTTTATTTTTGCTTATTGAGATCTATCAAGATAGCAATTATCTTGAAGTTACCAAGAAAAATAATAAATAAATAAATAAATAAATACTCACTTCTGCATTTAACATAAATTAGACCCTCTCCAAGGCATATTACACAAGTGACAGTTTTGTTTAGAATTGTGGGTGGCACTGATTAATTGTTTATTTTGGACCACACCAGTCACAATAAACTTAYTTTTTAAATATGTAATATATTAGACATAAAATTTTAGCAAAACAAATGAGGTAAAATTAGTTTGATCTTGTCAGTAAGAACCTGATATTTGTACAGAGAACTTTCTTCTTTTGATTGCACAAACAGTTTTTTTCATTTAATAGTTACAATAGACCTTTATTCATTTTTATACTGATAACATAAACAGAAACTGGTCCAGTATGTTCCCTGTGTTTTGAAACATCTCTTCCACCCTCKTACTTCTGCTAGAAAGATGACTGGATGTTTTTATTTGTTGTCTTAATGTTCCTCTTGCAACCTCTTAATGATCAGTTTGAATGTCTGGCAAAAAATAAACTATAAATAAAATAATAATTTAATAAAAATATAATCCCATGTTCATATGTGCAATTCATGCCAAAAGATAAAATTGTTACACATCTGTTCAATGTAATGTTCTGTGCACACCTATCAGCTTCTTCCTGTTTTCTGTGGGAGTTTAGTAGCTCMTCACAAACCTACAACCAACTTTTGACTAAGGCTGGTGTAGCATTTTCCTGCATCTAAATAATCATTTCTGATTAGATTTCACTTGTTCCTTTGACAACGGCTCAAAAAAGGAAGAAAACCCCCACTTTGACTTCAGACTATTTCTAAAGACWTTTGCATGGAACTTCCTTTGTGGCTCGCATTAACATCTCTTACACAAACCCCCACCAGACGTCCTGACGTCTTACTGTTAATAGATAAGAATTGTCACATTCCTGTTCCGAACCCCACAAATTCTGTTGTGACCTTATAAGCACAAGACTGTTGGTTCCTCTTCAAAGGGATCATAAATGCCTTTAACCAGACTCTTTGGCGTGACTGGGAACAAAGGAATCTACATTCTTCATTAAATGTGAAAAAAAGAGAAAAGATAAAGGAATCTATATCTAATGCTTTCTGTCTTATTGCAAAGAATGTCATCTAATCCATTTTTCTTACAGAAAAGAACTAAAAAGACCATAAAGGATCTACTAAGTTTTGCTTAGTTAACTATTCAANTATTGCAAAGAATGTCATCTAATCCATTTTTCTTACAGAAAAGAACTAAAAAGACCATAAAGGATCTACTAAGTTTTGCTTAGTTAACTATTCAAAAACTGTGTGGTGCTAATTGTTTTGATGAAATGTTTTTCTGAAGAAGATGTGTGTTTTATTCCATGATTTAATCCTTAGAAACTTTAGGACTTGAATCATTAATTAAAAGTGTGACACTGTTATTTTACTGAGGCAAGCAGATGTCTCTCCCTTTAATTAGATGCAAGATAATCAAACTAAAACCCTCCTTGTTTTGTTTTCAAAGTAAACCTCTACCTCCAACATTCGCTGAGATCTTTTCCTGTATAAGGTGTAACATTTTTATTGGCCAACTAAAACCTTGACTCCGGCCGTAACAGAGGTTTTAAAAGTTGGTGCAGCTACCGACAGAGAGTTGTTGAGAGTTTTTCAACATCAGAAGCCAGAAGCAGCTTTCCAGAAGCTCAGCAGAGGCCCTGCCTGCCAGCCCCTCCCCATGGGCTGGGCAGGATGGTGGCCCTTCTGCATCTCCCGCTGGTTTAACGAAAAGCCAACATTTAATATCGACTCAACACCTGAGTTTGATTTTATAGAAGTTAAATAAGCTAACTGTAACTCATGCGTCGTTTTTAAGTTTGTTTTTCTCTACAAAGTTGAAATCAAATTAATAAGTTTTGCAGCCGCATGGGGAGGACCAGACCCCGTTGTCACCAGCTCACCACCCACCTTTCTGACTGAAGGGCCAGCAGCTGAAAAGACACCCTGAGTGTCCGACCGGCCACTACACTGAAGCAGTTCTTTGGGGAACATCACCTGAGATCCTTCGGTCAGCCGACGACTACTTCTGGTACCGCAATCAGCAGAACAAAAGGGTAAAAGTGAACACTTGTCCTGGTGACAAACAGGTGCTCAGACGTAATTTGMTTCTTATCTTTGTATGAGATTTGATAAACTAAACAATTTTTCTCCCTATTTTAACTAGGACCCCCTCAGTTAAATCTTCAGCTAAAAGCAAAACTCACCTCACCTCACTCCAAACCTCAAACTCACCTCTGTGTTTATTTTATTTGTTTGTTTGTTTATTCACTTGTGATTGCAAACTCTGCCAGTTTTACCTGGTTCAACATATCACTCATTACTCACCATAGTTGTAAATACATTTAATCTGTAAATAAATGGCCGGTGGAGAACGTGCCAACATAAGCTAATGTCACTTTTGTGTCTTGATAAAGTATTAGTGGTTCTGATAAGACAAGGACTCATCAAACGATTTTGGGTACATTTATTGTGAGACTGATTACAATAAAGTTACAGGTTTTTGTCTCTTTCCTCGGTTAATTTTTGACCAAATTAAGAACGTGGTGCCTCGAGGTCAGATAATTTGCATTTTTAAATAATTCACAAATTATCCATTTTAGAATATACCCAGAACCCCTGCACTGGCCTGACCCAGCTGTCAGGTGTGGCAACTTGGATGGCACAGAGGAGGAGGAAGCTCGGCGTCATCGTCTTTCAGCTCATCTTTTTGCAGGACACCAGGCAGTCAATCCACTTTCAGCCCTCTGGTCTCTATTGACTAATCATCACCTACATCAGTTAATACACAGTCAAACAAACATGTCATAAYGGATGATTTTGGATAATAGTAACATTCACATGCTGCACCACAKTGAATGGTCTGATAACTTACTAAGTCACATGTTTGTGTCAAAATGGCAATTATTTTAAAAAGTGTCATTACAGAATGAATGACAGCTTGATTTGATTTATTTATTTATTCATTGTCAGCAAGCATTTGGTTTTTAATTCCCAGAGTATTATATGTCTGTATACTATATTGAAAATACCTTTCATAAATGCCTGTTAATACTTAAAAAAAACCTCTTTTCATTCAGCTGAGGTGCAGGTCGTTTAYAGGCTGAACATGTTCATTTTTGAAGAAGAGTGGGAGGTAATGCAGAGAACTTGCAGTCAGAAAACACTTGCAAMAGCAGGAAATTGGTTTTCATTTTGRACATTAGTATTCAGGTAATTTAATGACATAGTAAACACAGGCAATAGGAAAAACAAAACAATAGAACAATTTTCTAAGTTTTTTCTTATGAACAATTTTTGAAGCACTTTCATTGTTTTGTGAGCAGCCTTTATAAAGCAGTAAACATGAATACACCCAGCTCAAAGTCACGTGTGTGCACATYCCTCATCCAGACATCACAGGGGTGGTCCTGCAGAAGAGACTTATTGGTGGTCATCAATGTGAACGTCAATACCACGTCAAACCGAGAATAACCGCTCCCTGTGGACCTTCCAGCTTATGAGGAGACTCTTTGATCGCTAAGAACTGGATTCTAAATGCAGCACAGTGTGTCATATGTGTAAGAATATGAAATCATTGCTTAACACAGACCTGAGTCAAATATCTATGCTGCTGGTGGGTTTGAGAGAAAAAAACAGTTTAAGGTCAACTTTGCACCAGTGAAAACGCACACGAGGGCATTACCAATGTTACACTGACACAATGATTGCACGCTCAAAGTACAAAAAAGACATGGAGCAATTAACTGAACTAACGGATTGAGTAAAACATTTATTTATTTTTTACAAATCTGCAAAAAAGTCAATTAGGAAAAAAAACCTGATTGCTGCAATTTACACATAAAGGCATTTGAAACCATTGATCAATGACATTTTGGTTGTTATATTTCTTTATTTTTTACATATAAAATTGTTATTTAACAAGTATGACAAACATAGACAAATGATTTCTGTGTTTTCATTCATTATGAAAACAGGGTGTTTATGTTGGTATGAAGGGGGTGTCGGGTGTGTGGCAGTATTCCTTTTTAAACCGCATTAAGGACACAGTTTAGATGTGACGGTATGGCAAGCATTAACGCACATATTCTTTAAATGACACCTGTACAACAAGGTGATTTAACGTTTAAATTTTGCCCTTAAGAGTAGAAACATTGTGCTTGCATGTGGCTGCATGATAGAGTTTCTAATATCTTTTCAACCATTAACAAAATGATAGCAGATTAAAGACAATAAATCTTTCTAAAAAAAAAAAAAAAACCTCATCAGCATCCAGAACGCCCACTCAAGTGATTGTTCAATTYCATTCTCCTGACGTAGAGGCCAACCTGCATCCGGCTTTAAATGCCTCCAGGTTTGTTTTTTCTTTGTCAAAAAGAAGCATATTAAACATTCTCACTCACAAGGTGTGTCTGAGTGGCAGCAGGTAGAGTATTGACAACAGAGCTTTATATTATTATTATTATTATTATTATTATTATTATTATTATTATTATTATTATTATTATTATTATTATTATTTTTACCTGCAAGACTATTTTAAAAACCTTAAATGTGCACCCAACACAGGAAGTGGATCAATTATCAGGAGTCTCTTATTTTGTCCCTGGGCCAATTTTACTTGTTATCTTGTGCCAGGAAATTATATTCACCTTTTTCCACCTATCCAACGAGACAAGATTGGACTACTTTTGTTTAAATTTGTAAATGTGCAATTAATCATAAAAAAATCTTATACAAGCAAGTTTTTGAATCAGACATATCCATATAAAACTTGGTGCAAAAAGTAATGAAATTTGTGTTTGGTAGATTATTTCGATGTTGTAACAATACTTCTCGAAAAAAAAAAAAACTCAAATACCGCTGGAAAACCTGGCAATTTCCCTTTTAAGTGGTGCCACAAACATGCATTTGTGGGATGAGCTGTAAAGCTGAAAATGTGGGTTGTGTACATGTATAATTTGCCAAATCTTTTTTTTTCTGCTAAACAACTTATTTTGCTGTTGCTATTCACATTTACTTTGAAATTCTGGTACCCCCACATCCTGCCAAACACAAATGTCCTTGTTGTTCTAGGTATACATCCTTAGTGAAATATGTTGCTGTCATGGTCTAATTATTTATATCTGTTTCCCCTTGACACTGTCCATCACTCTTATCTTTCTGATACCTCCGGACGACTCCACAATGGACTGAACTCTAATATACTCTTTGGGTGTGAGTCTTGTGATAGGCTGGACAGTACATTTGGCAATCTGTGATTGGTTGTAAACTGTCACATGGTGTTGACATGATGTATATTATTGGCTGAATTCTGCTGACGCGTTCAGTCGCAAGCATGCAGAACTTCCTGATTCATTTCTGTTTGTTTGTTGCTCATAATTAAACCATATTTGATTATCATACACGCAGACCCTTCTGGTATTATTCCAACGTGTTTCTGCTTTTGCGACCACAGTTGCCATAGTCATTTTTAATATAATATCTTACATTCCAAGAATGAGGTTTTGTGCGTTTTCAAACCTATATAGACTCTAAAGTCAATCCTTTGAGCTGAAGTGACTAATTGTTTTTTTACACACACTGACACTCAAATAATGACTGTCTTGTTCCACCTGTTGATGAGATAGCTGTAACTGCATTTCCACCATTAATCAGGTTGCCACTGGTAATGGCCACAAATTAGTCTGATTGATATCTTTGCCACAGAGTCTTGCCCTTCAGGAAAGCGAAGTGAGACAGATGACGGTCAGGACAGATGGCAGAAATGCCATGAAATACATCAATATTACCTCAGACAGACTCTGCTCAGTCAGACCCGCTGTGAACTCCTAACTCACGTCACACATCTGGTGCTGAGGTTGGACAAAATGAAATGGAGGTTCTCAGCGTTTCATTTTACAGGTACTTATTTTATTTTGAAAACACAGTACATAATACACTATTTTAAAACTTTATTTAGAAAATATTTTACCTCTTTGCTTTTGTGTGATCACCATTCATGATCAGGATGTTCACTCTGACACACCAKCAACACATTTAATGGAAACACTGTTTGCTTTCAGCACAGATTCTTATCATGTTTGCAGCACTTTTATACATCGTTAATGGAGTCTTACACGAAGCTAACATGCATCTTCTAAGCTAACAGGGTGAATCTACTGTAAGCAAGCTGGAGCAATTTGAATGATCAGTTGTCATTTTTGGTTGTTTTTCAAATGAACAAAACCTGTTGCTGCATCTCAACGTGAATACAATCGGCATGTGTAGATGGAAGAAATATTTTGCCACTGTATATTTAGGGTATTTTAGTCAAAGTATGTATATGTATATTTGTAAATTAGTGGGAGGAAAAAGAATATTCAAATCTTCTTTTAACCCTTGCAGGGCAAGCAGTCTGTATATCTTTCAGTCCTCTTGTCTGGTCCTGAAAGAGTTAAAACCAAACATAAATCACAGATTAGATGGGAACTCACATAGGACATGCAAGAAATCTAACAACATTTTTAAGCAGAAAAACTACTCATCTAAGAAAACAAAACAATAAGTTTTTTTTWAATTTTTTTCCACACTTATTACTGTAGAAAAATGCAAGTATCACAGTCATCCCAGAAATAAACTAGAAACAGTATTTTTTAGATGCTCATATACAGTATATCTATGGGAAGAACAAAAAAAAAAAACTAAGAGTGTTGTTCATTAAGCTGTTGTCTTTATTTAAGGTCTAGTGCTGCATGTGTCTCATGTTAGCAAAATGAAAAAAAAAAAAATGCCCTCAAACTCTTGTCATGCATATTTTTGAAGCTAATTGCTTTCATCATTTTTTATATCTGGTTGGTAAAAAAGTGTAAAAAAATAAATAATATGAGATCCAAGAAGGTTAGCACTCTCTCCATTATTTCACCTAACATTTGCATCCCTCTCCTTGCTGACCACCTTCCACAGTTTTCTTCAGTCTTACCCTTTTACAGCAGTAGGCAGCCCTTCTTCTTGACCTTGGCTGGCTGGGGGCAGAGCACAGCCCTGATGGCTTCGTCAAACACAGTTTTCAGACCACGCTGAGTCAAAGCGGAACACTCCAGGTACTTTACTGCTTCTRCACCAACAGAGAAGCACATGCACATTTAGATAAGCTAAAATAAAATAAAAAAAAGTAAAGGTCACAATAAACATTTGCTTATCGTGTTTTAAAATCCTCCAAGAGTGAAGAATCTGTTTTGTTTGCTTCTGGTATATAGACTTTTACATTTTTTMATTTCTTTTTTTAAAGTTTTGTAAGTTTCTATGGCAGCTAAGGTCATCAGAGAGGGAGGTGACCTGAATAAAAGCCCTGAGAAGACACAGTGAGCGTGGCTGACCTATCTCCTTAGCCAAAGCGAGGCCCTGAGGATAAGTGATGGGTGCCAGCTTCTTCTCCTTCAGCTTCTCGATGGTGTCCTTCTCGTCCCTCAGATCCAGCTTGGTGCCCACCAGRATGATGGGCGTGGAGGGGCAGTGGTGGCGAACCTCCGGGTACCACTGAGGATGACAAAAATAACAGGAAGTGATGAGACACGAGAGAAGCCATCAAGTAGCGAAGCAATAATCATCTATTGGATAGTAAGTATTAAAGCACACATTCACTACATCTGTGTTTGTCTCCTTAACTGGAATTAAATAAAAATAATCTCCCCTTCACTGTTTTCGTAAWTTACTTGTTCACCCTCCATCAATGGTAAATTGTCATTTTTTCTTCCTCTTGTTCTTCTTACTGTGTCTTGTCTTCTCAGAGATTTGGTTCTGTCTCGGTAATTGTAGGATTTTGCGTGACAAATCCAACCTGCTTAAGTGACTTCCATGTAAGCCCTCTGACTGACATGAAGAGATGAAGGGATTACGCATCTAATCGGTTTCAACTTTTAATTGTTTTGTTCGCACAACAATTTAAAACCAATACCAAAATACAGATTTTGGGTCTCCTATTCAATTTTAGTTGTGAAACTGAAATCATATGCACTTTGGTGCAGTTACATGATTTTTTTGTTAGATTTTTTTCCATGAAAATTTTGAATTAACATTTTAATTCTAAGCAGATCCACTGAAACATCACAGCAGAACAGAAAACATGAGACGTGTAGCTTYTACAGAGAATAAACTTGTGAACAGGAGCAGATTAGGGACTGTTTTTTTTATCTCTTTTTGTTGGCTATTGATTTTTGTTGACTCGGTGAAATCTTGTTTAGCCTAGAAGGAGCTTGAGGAGTCGGTTGGGAATAGTCTGGTCTAATCCACAACATGGATTATTTGAACACATCTTCAGCAGGTTTTCATATTTGTCTCAAAACTGACTTTTCTTCTAAAACTGAAATAACCTATCAAATTGTGAAATATTTTACTGTCAGTAACTGAGATATTAAAACTCCAGATGGTTAATAAAACAACTCCTGCAGAAGGTTTATGTCATTYTGGATCTTTTTTACTTTCCTTGTGTTTCATTGTTCATTATTAAATCATTTTTTTTACCTGCATTTGTCTTTTTGCCATTTTCCTCAGCATAATTAGTTTTTTATCAGCTCAGTGCTCAGTGCACASTAGGTTGGTTAATGTATGCAGCAAAGGCTGCTGAGACTTATGAGTTGTCTTTGRCACAGAAAATAATCCCTTAAAGAAAACAACATGTGAGGATAGAAGAATTTGACAGAATCAGAAAGTGTTCCTCAATAAATCTGCCATAATCTGTAATTCAGCACAGTTAGCTTAAACAGCACTAAAAAGCCCTTTAAAGCCTCATAMATCATGCCAATCGCAAATAATCTGRGTAAAGACACAACCTCCGCTTCATTTTATGAGATTCACAGGTTTGCTCCCCACCTTCATCTGCTCTTTCACTTTAATCTACCTTTACGTCAGTTTCCTAAACAACGAACACAAAGAATKTATTTAGCTTCTCTTTAATGCAGTGATATGAAAAGATAAAGGGTGTGAAATGAATTCCTAATGTTATTCTTTCTGCTGGCAGTTGTTATGATGATGCATTTATATGAGGAGTAAGTCGATCAAATTCTATTTGAAAAATATTTTAGTTTTGATTATGTGTGGCACAGCTGACAGGTGACAGGAGATGAGGAGCGACAGAAATCTGGGACTCACCTTRGCTCTGACGTTCTCATAGGAGGCCGGGCTCACCAGGGAAAAACAGATCAGGAAAACATCCTGGAAGAAGAGAAATAAAAAAAAATCATTTCAACAACAGGTAATCAGAAGTGTATGGTACTTGAAAAGAATAGTAAAAGTAAAAGTACCTTGACAGAAAAAGACTTTGGTAAAAACTATTTTCACTGATAAGAAAAACATTTAAATAAAGGTCATAACACAGCTCACAATAATTGGGAAAGTAAAAATACTTTTACATAGACTCTAAGGAGCGAAGTGTTATATTTACTTAACAAAAATGACTCCAATAAACCAAATTGAGTAAACTGAGCAATTTACATATTTTATTTTAAAGAAAATATGTAAATTGCT
>NW_013952532.1:547760-551903 GCF_001266775.1 Austrofundulus limnaeus | reverse complement strand
TATTCTGAACATAACAAAATAAAAGTAAACGTCACAATAAAAAAAATGTGGTCAACTTACACAGCCTAAAAAAATTAGTAAAGTACTGCGACAAAGTAAATGTACTTAGTTACTACACACCTCTGCAGTCAATTCAGGTCTATTGATGTTTACAGAATAATATTTTATTAACTACTATGACTAACTATAACAGGGGTGTCAAACTCATTTTCACCGAGGGCCACATGAGCGATATGATGGCCCTCGAAAGGCCACTTGTAATGAACTTTGACTAAACAGTGTTTTAACACGTCCTCTTTTAAAAACTGATAATAATTAAGTTGCTATTGACTAAATCTGAAATAAATACAGAAATATTATTAAAAGTAAAACTAATAAAGTTTTTCTCACTGAAGAGTTTCTAGTGAGTAGCTGCATTATGGCAGATTTAGTTTATGGTTGATGCTGACTATAGCAGCTTATTTTCAGACATTAATACTGTGCTATCCAACTAAATTGCTCAGTTATTAAAGCCAACAGCTCAGGGGCAGGAAAATTATTATCTTTCACCTTTTAAATTTATTTTGTTGCATTTAATCATAAATTTAAAGTTTACCATTGATATAAGAAACTATTTTCATGTTAAGTATTTTTTTGTAGAGGTGGTACCCCCCTCACGGGCCACACGGGAGTCACCTGCGGGCCACATCTGGCCCGCGGGCCTTGAGTTTGACACATGTGAACTATACCAAATTACTTCTTGTTTTACTGCAAAGGGTAACGAAAATCAAAATTAATACTTTTTCATGTTAGTTAAATCACACAACAACGAAACTTGCGTTGCTTGGATGAACTGCACGCCTCCTTGCATGATAAAGTTTCAAAACAAAGATCTTGTGAAGTTTGTTAGTGCTTAGAGTGTGTTTTGGAAATGACTTTCAGCTACCACCAAACCAAATTTGCGCTCACTGTCAGTCATTTTAACTGCATTATAGGCATTTCTGTGTTTGAAAATGTTGATTAGCTGTGACAGCTATCTTGAAATCAGGCTGACTCCAAAAGTTAATCAGTTGTAGATGGATGTTGTGTGATTGCTTCCTGGGAGTTTCAATAAAATMTGTCCAATGGTTTATGAGATATTTTGCTAACAGACAAACACATGCAAGATGTGTTTGTCAGACAGATGTCTGCAATCACAGGATCATCTATCTCCATTAAAAGGATGGCATTAGATAACTTACTGAAATTGTAGTTTTGGTGAAAATATCTAAAAAACACGTTAAACACAAATAATTAAGGTTTACATTCATGCTATTGCCTGCTTCTGTTTTAACTTGTATTTACTAAAGCAAATAAGTCATATATGTTTCATATGTTTTAGAATGATTAAAAAATAAAAGCTACCAATGCTTAGTTGCACTTGTATATATTTGCTGGTTCAGTTCAGTTAGAGGAAAATGTTCCTCAAATCTAAAGGAAAACAAAATGTTCCCTCCAGGGTTGTTCCTCCTCAGCATTTTACTAAGCTTTGTTTTCCAAACCTGCCACTCAGTTACAGATATTAAACACCTAATTTCCTTCTCTTGCCTGCACCTTCTCAAAGAACATGTCCCTGTTAGTTTTGTTCCCGTCATTTCAATTAATGAGGATGCAGTTCAGTCAGAAAGGCTGGATGTGACAGCTGCAATTTAAACTCTCTCTCAGTCCCACACCTGGGAACTAAATTGATTTAGTCTTTTTTAGATCAGACGTCCGCGTGYGGAAATGATTGTTCTACCGTCTGTGGGTAGGACAGTGGGCGCAGCCTGTCATAGTCCTCCTGTCCTGCTGTATCCCAGAGACCCAGGTTCACCGGCTTGCTGTCCACCATCACATTAGCTGAGTAGTTGTCGAATCTGTCAGGAGCGCAAAAGGTCAGCCATTAGTCATTGAACCACTGAGCAAGTGTTTAATTTAAACAATCAATCACAAGATTAATGAGCGACACACACAGATGTCATCACAGATGACTCATAAGTCATCAGAGATCTGAAAGTAAAGGTTTTGTGTCACAAAAACAATGAAGATTGTAAGAAAGTGACTTTAACGTGGCAATAAAATAACACTTTGAGTTTAATAAAGGGGACAAAATGCTAAACTATAACACCAAACAACAATAYAAACCAACTAAAATTAAAACTCTTTGTTTGACTCTGAAAGTTACAAGTATTTTGTTGTCCTTGTTCACTGACAACCACCAGTCCCGTCTTCTGCAACACTACAATAATGAAGTAACAGTGCCACCTGGTGGTGACAGAAAAAACACTGCAAAATAAAAAGACTGAGTGAGTTTGATTCTTGAGCTTTTGTTTACAAACTGCAGTCAGTTTTAGTGTGGATGACAACATYTTACTGTGAACTTGGTTCCTTTTTGTTTTTTTGTAATTATTTATAATAGTGTATTTCTGGCTCCTGAACTGATCCCAGTTTTATTTGTAGTCTTTTTATTACCAGGAAACTAAAAATGTTGAGAATAAAAATCTAACCTGCCAATGACTGTTGTAAATCAGTAAAAAAAAAAACAAAAAAAAAAACAATGTTTTTGTAAATCAGCAACAAGGACATACAGGGTGATGTAAGGACTGTAGGATAAAACTGATGTTGCCATTAAACAAACTGTCGTCCCCACTTAGACTTTTTACTGCAGCATGCATGAGCTGTTTGTGTCTGACCAGCTGTATTTGTTTTAGTCTGAGCTGTTTATGGCAACTTTAAATGTCTGACAACTGATTCASAATTCACTCTGATGTTCTCCTAGTTTTCTTTATTTATTTTTCCATTTGATTTTTTGCAAACTAGAAGTGTGTCTGCATACCATTTTAGCCACTTTTACATCGTTCATTTTTACTTTTCAAAACAGTTAAATTCATTTGCAAATATGTTCTCGATAGAAATATATTGAGATTATTTTAATGTCATAAAAACATTGTTCTCTATTAAATCTTATCAGTGCATTATTTACTTTATTCTTTTGCCAGCTTTGCKTTGCTTTGTTTGCTATATTTAGCTTTTAGCAARGCTTTTGCTACTTCTAGTGTTGAGTTACACTTTTACTATTAGAGTCTTTAACCAATCTAATGCTATTTTGATTTTCCTAGCTAACCATTTGACACATTTAGTTTCTATTTATAGATAGTTTGCATTTTTAAACTTTTAGCTACTTTGCTGCTTCTTGTTATAACAGCACAGTTTGATATTCTTCAGTAAATTTCTGCAAAGTTGTTACCCTCAGTGTTCATGTTGCATTTTTGCATAAAAGGCCAGTTCTCTTTTTTTTTCTTGACATGTTGCCTCATGGAAGAAAAAATATAGATATAAAAGGTGTGTGTATGTGTGTAATTGTGCATGTGTRCTTGTGTCACACTCACACAGTAGGAATGTACTCCCCGGGGAAGGCATTGGTGGTGTAGCTGATGAGGAGACATGTTTTACCCACAGCTCTGAAACACAACAAACCAAAGTGAGACTTTATGACACGGTTATCAACATTTTACCAACATAAACATATTTTACTTTGCATCATCACTGTCATGAGGAGTCAGCTTTTGGAAATATTGACATAGTTTCAAAAGTTTGTYCTGGTAGGAAATGATGAAACATCACGCTGACTGAAAACAGTCCCTCTGCAACTGTGACCTACTTGTTCCGGACTTGGTTTTAGAGCGCTGTTTGATAGTCACTCACTGTGTTGACCTCATTTTGATTTAAAGTTCACTGTGTGGCAGAAGCAAAGACACTTTTAAAAGCTGCTTTTAAKATTCAAAGTGTAAAATACAACTCCTGTTCAGTCTGCAGAAATAATATCCCTGCAGGCTACGAATTGAGACACAATTATTGGACTCGTGACAGGAGCTCAGCGAGCGGCTCGTTCCAACAACTTCTCTGAAAAAAAAGAAGAAAAATAACTGCAAGGTTGCCTGTGAGAGATGAGCAAACAAGTATCAACTTGTTCCAGGAATTTGCTTTAAGCGTTTGACAACAGCACTTCATCAGAACTTCACAGAAGAAGAAAATATAAAATAAAATTCAAAAAAATTGGAACATGAAGTTGTTAATAGTCTGAATAAATCTTCTTCATGTCAGTTTGAGGAAAGTTTTCCATTTGTTGCTCTCACCAAACCAGGG
>NW_013952532.1:546221-547413 GCF_001266775.1 Austrofundulus limnaeus | reverse complement strand
TGTGTGTGTGTGTGTGTGTGTGTGTGTGTGTGTGTGTGTGTGTGTGCGCGCGCATGCGCACGGGTATTCCCTATTATGTGGGTACCATTTTTGGCATGCACACCTCCTTGTAGGGACCAGCAGGCACTTATGGGGACCTAAGCCTAGTCCCTATGGGGGGAAATGTGGTTGGTGGGTCAGGGGTTAGGTTTAGGGCTCAGGTCTGATTAAAGTTTAGGTCAGGGTCAGGTATGTGCCCGTGAGTTTAGGTTTATGTTTAAGAGATCAGGGTTAGGCTGTAGTAATTGAAGTCAGTGCAATGTCCCTACGAAGATAGCTGTACTTGACCGTGTGTGTGCGTGTGAGTGTTTTGTGGTTGTGTGAGTCACAAAGGAACTGATCTGTTTCAAAAGCAGCAGTCAAAAACAGGAAGCAGCCAAACTCGACAAGAAAACAGACCGAGAGCTTTCCTGTAATCGATAACAATTTTGTTAACTTTTTTACCAAACCTTTTTTTTTTTTGTTTCGTTTGATCCTTTTGTTTCTCCTCTTTTATTCTTTTCACAGACACTGTCTTGTCTTTTCATATTGGACAGGTCACACCTCTCTTCTGCTCTTCAACTGCTCAACTCTGACAGTATGGTCAAGAAAGAACAAGCAGCACTTTGTGAAATGTTTAAAACCACAGTGATGAAAAAAAGGGGGTGTCATAATCTGGTGCAAAAAAAGAATTGAGGGAAACCTGAGTTGTTCAAAGTTACACCAAAATGAGCTCAATACTTCCTCCATGATAAATTACCCTCTATGTTGTTGAGGCGGCCATATTGAACTGGCTTGACCCCAAACGTTAACCAGTTGTAGATGTATACTCAGTGATTGTTTTCTGAGAGATTTTTAAAAATCTTTTCAGTAGTTCATGACATGTTTTGCTAACAGACAGACACAGCTGATTATGACAGCAAGTAGCAAAGTATTAAGGGTAGATCTCACATTATCCCTCTGTGCTTGAATTATGTTTTGTGAATAACTCAATTTTTAGGGGGGCTCCAGCCCCCCTAAAATATTTTAAAGCCCCCTTAAATTAATTTGGTGTAAAAATATGCATATATTTTTTACAAAAATTCAGTTCATATATAGATAGATAGATAGATAGATAGATAGATAGATAGATAGATAGATAGATAGATAGATAGATAGATAGATAGATAGATAG
>NW_013952532.1:542536-545531 GCF_001266775.1 Austrofundulus limnaeus | reverse complement strand
TATATATATGCCAAATAATTTTTTCATTTATAGTATATAAATAAATTCTGTGTGTCTCCTGGGGTCTAAGCCCCCTTGTCCTTAAAACCTAGTGACACCCCTGACATTTACACAAAACGAATCCTTTTTTTATACCTACTGAGGTTTATCAGGGTTGTTTTAACTGCTGAGTTGAAAGTTGCAAAAGAGGTCAAGTTAAAAATGAAGCTTACAGCAAACTTCCTACAAACTAAAGCCAACTTCCTCTTGTTCACATGTGACACAAACTGCACAGCTGCTCCCTTTATTAAAATAAAAAAAACAAGATGTCCGCCGAGTCCACCATGCAACCGACACACTTGTGAACTAACAAGCTTGTGTTCAGAAATGACCACTTTGGTGAAAACTTGAGAATAGCATTAACTGCAAAGTTTATTGAATTTTTTCTCAGAGTGTGTGTTGTAAATCACTCTCAGATACTACCCCACCAGATTTTAGCTCARTGTCTGAGCGATACACAACAGTGTGTCCGTTTTTGTGGTGACCATTTTAAATTAAATCAGCTCCAAGAAATACTGTCTGAATATTTCATCAAAATCATCCTTGATGCCCACAGTTAATCCTTGCATCTTGCACAATAACTTGCAGTTAATCAGCTATAAAACACATCAAATTAATATTTCACTAAAATCTGTCAAGTGACTCATAAAATAGCTATTTTACTAACAGACAGGCACAGCTGCCTCCAAAATGTTAATGGCATAATCTTAAAAAAAAGTCGTACAGTCTGCTCACGTGTTGARATCACAATCAGCTGCTGGCACGTCAGGTTTAAAAGGAAATATTTGTRCAAGTTCACTGAGTTGTATCCATGATTTTGTGTTTGAAGTTCAKTYGGCTGCGGTGGCCATTTTGAATCAAGACAACTCCAAAAAGTAGTCGTGGATATACACAAGATATATGTCAACAAAAAAGTTTACACACTCAGACATGGGCTACAGCATTATAGCCTTTGATGAGGTTAATTTAAATATATATAATAACAATAATAATAACCATGAAGTTACATCATCCTTCACAACCCTCAGACTGCTCCCCCTGCTGCTTCATGTGAAAAAAGACTTTAGAAACTTATTACCTCAAGCCAACTTTGTCACACAGATAAAAGTTGCTGTTTGGAAATGAGGGCGGGAAAAAAAGCTGCCCCAAAAATTAACATTAGCTGCAACATTTTTATGTCGCTGTTTTCTGTCTTTTTCAAGCTTCCTGTTCTTCTTCATTTGACATTTTGTAAATCAGAGACCTAAAACAGGAAGCTCAGCTCAAAAGGAAATGTAGCTGCAGCACCTGTGTGCTGCTTCTAAACCTTTAACTGTTTATAACTCTSTGTTAAACTGAGCTAAAGTGGCTTTAATTCAGTTGTCTTTATTATCATAAGTAGGCATTTGTTCCACCTTTAAAAGTAACAAACAAAGAGGTGTTTCTGATGTAGAAGGTCCCTTAAATCAAATCCTCTCTTTGGAGGACAATCCTAGCCTGGTAAATTATTTATATCGTTTCATTTTATTTTTTCATTATTTCCCTGGTTCTTGTGCCTAAAAAACAGCTGTTTTCTGTGTATCTGTCAGATCCATCTAAAGAAAAAGGGGCTGTACCCTCAGTTTGCTTCTTTGCAACATTTTTTTCCTGCAAGTTTTGACAAGCACCACTCAYCCACTGCCATCGTTTCAAACCAGTGCACTCACACACCTAACGCTCTCCATCCGGATACTCTCTGTTCTTCTACTTAATACTAAACCTACAACCCGGAAGCTGCTCAAAGTTTTCTTTTCTTTTCATTTTTTGTTTCAAATTTTTTTGCCCCACAGCACTGAAATCCTGAGCTCAGGCCTGATTCTCCCCCCATTAAGAATCAACTGAGCCAACTCAGAACCTGAAGGCAGTTTCAGTTAAAAAAAGCAAACAAATAAATAAATAAAAAATGAAAAGTGAATTAAAATAATGGCGTACCCATCTCCTACGACCACACATTTGATAGCCTGCATCCTGTTCCGCTCAGTCTCGCYCGCGATCCTCTCTCTGACAGAAACACACTCAGAGGCTGAGTGATGAGCATGCAACTACAGGAAACTGTTGCACACCTCCCTCCTTCCCTCWGCACAGTACGCTACCTCTTTTTTTACAGCCTCCCCTCCTTCATTTTTTGCACTCATATATGTTCCTCTTTTTTGTCACTCTTTTTTTTGTCTGCTCTGTTTTTTATTTTATTTTTATCATAGCAAAACATAAAAAAACGATTGTGCTTAAGGGAATACAGTTTCTGCTGAAGTGTTATACATTTTTTTAAACTGCTTAGTCTTGAAACTTCCTCTTGCCTTTGCTTGCACAGTCATGTGTGTGCACACAGACACTTAATTACACAACATTCACAGATATGGCTGAAATCAGCTGAAATTGTTAGTAAATGTAGTTTCAAACAGTACAAAGTTGTGTTTTCATACACTTCAAGGGATGTTTGACTCATAATTATCAAGTAAACCAGTGATGGACAACTGGAGGCCTGCAGACCAAATGTTGCCTTTGGGTGACTTCCGGCTGGCTAATAAGGTCCCTGCCTACCCCACAAAAAACATCTCTAAAAGCATCTCTTAAAAGAAAAGATTTGAGTTCTTCATTTAGGGATGTAGACTGTCTGTAGGCTGCACTACAGACGATCTGTCTGCTTAGAGATGCTGCCTGTCATGAAGGATTTTGATATAAGTCGCCACTACATCATGTTGCACAAAACTAAATAYGAGAAGTTTACTGAAGTCACAAAYACATAATCAACRGTAACTTTTTATSAAAACCACATCCAGCAGGAGTCTGCGCAAAAGACATCTTATGGCACTGCACATTAGTTCACATTTGTTAAACAAGAGTGCAACTGTTAAATCTGCATTTGAACTTGAAACATGTGATGTTACTGCACTGTGTGTTGGATTAAAAAACATACATGTGTGTGTGTGTGTGTGTG
>NW_013952532.1:537762-539454 GCF_001266775.1 Austrofundulus limnaeus | reverse complement strand
GTGTGTGTGTGTGTGTGTGTGTGTGTGTGTGTGTGTGTGTGTGTGTGTGTGTGTGTGTGCAGAACTCCTTCATAGCAGTAAACAGCTGATGAATATGTGGTGTTAGATGTTCGCTATCAGACTTCTACCTTGTAATGAGCACAAGTCTTTGCATAGTGATTGGACTTTACAGAAGAAAAACTTTTATTTTGAAATCAGCTATATTGGTTTAGTTTTAGGCTTCTAACGGTGTCATTGTTCTACTTTTTGTGCTATAAATCTACATCATACAATCTGAACTACATAGTAACTTTACCTAGTATTTCCATGTAAAAGATCTCATAGGTATAAAAGTTCTATCACTGTCAGCACCTGCAGTGAAGCCTTGAACAGGGCATGTAGGCTGCTACTCAGCCAAAATGGAGAAGAAACACTCAGTCTCTCTCACAGGACTGTGCATCACTTAAAATAACATATACTCTAAAAAACAGAAGTATTTATGCTTGGTTCACAGAAATCTATATATATTTTTAAATAAATAGCTCAAAATTACTGGACCTGTTTTCAGTTTGCAGCTTTATTTCTGTGTTTCATGACATTTTTTAAGCCATGACATTAAATGAGCTGTGTGATTAGATATGCATGTCAAAGCTTTGTTTCTCAAGAGGCGTAAAGGAAGGGTGGAGAAGTAGAAGTTATGCGGTCGGATCTGTAACAAGAATCAACTCACACGTCTCACAAGAAGTCCAAGCGATTCTACAAATTCATGTATATAATTCTGCTCATCGTAGCGGAGTGCGTTTTGATAAGGAATTACTTAACTAGTTCATAATTAGTTACTAACGAATTGGCTTGATTTTTTTAATGAAACATAGATATAAAAAACTGTTTTGCTAGAATCTAGCCTCATACCTCAGATTCAGATGATTAACCATGTATGACAGCAGCAGAGTTTTGCGATGAGGTAAAGTTTTCACAGAAAATACTAAAAAAACCATCCAAAAGGTCAGTTCTCATCATTGATTCTTATTAGAGACAGTGTTAATAAACTGCAGCGTCAATTAGTTGAGTTTTAACTGCAAAGTGTTTGTTAAAACTTGCATAAAGTAAGACCTAAAGAGCAACTAATAAGCTGAGTGACAAAGAACGTTGAATGAAAACTTMTCTAAACTAAAGGGGTATTCCTACTTGAAGGAATGCATGTTGGTCTTTCATGCCAGGGTTTGAAACTCAGTGATGAGAAGAGACAGCAGAAGAGTCATTTTGTTCAAAACTTTTAAAATGCATTATAGGAGATCTCCTACATTATTATCAAGTCTTATGTAAGTGGTTAGTGCTTGACGTATATGTACTGCATTCCTGCCCCCTACTACATCACAAAGTTTACCTCAATATCTATAAAAATGACTGAGTTATGGTCATTTTTGTGTTCGTCAAGGCTGATCAGCTGTGGAGGCAACTTGAATGGGTTTGACTCAGAAGGTTATAGTAGAATTACATCCAGTGATCACTTTCTGAGGGTTTCATTCATATCTGTCCAAGGATTTGTGAGATATTTTGATAACATGCGTCTAATAGTCAATGGTATTTTTTTTAAATCAGATCTTGCACAATCACTTAGCAATCACAATGTGTGTTTCAAATGACTCACAGCCACTACACTGTAAAAAATGAAATGTTGGATTTACTTAACCATGTTATGTTACCTGGTTC
>NW_013952532.1:533549-537242 GCF_001266775.1 Austrofundulus limnaeus | reverse complement strand
GTGTAGTCTGGGAAGCAAAGATGGTGTGAATGATTAGAAAGTAACAGACTTTTGTCCGTATTATTTTAAGAAATGTCTGAATAGCAGCTATTATTCACAAGAAAACCACAACAGCTGTTCTGCACATCTTCCAGAGAATTCTGTTGTTTTTTTTGTTTTGTTTTTTAATTAAGAAACATAGTAATGCTTTTTTTCCCCACTGGGTATAATTTCAAAAGAATGTTCTGACATGTTGGACTTATCTGGATTCAGACAGATTATTTTTTCTCTTTACATCTTTGTGTAGTTTCSTCAGACTTCACAGCAGATGAAAGGATGGAGCTTGAGAGCATCAAAATGTACAAGAAAGACCTCCTGGATGACATCCAGGTAACATCTGCACCCAGATTTTATACCAGCTTCAAAATAAAAGTATTGTAGTGCCTCAGAGMTCAAAGTTTCTTTGTGATTTGAATGTTACAAAAACAAATGTTAAAGGTGACATTGTCCTTCCCTGTCCAGAAGTTAAAGACGGAGATAGACAACATCATGGCAGAAATCCTCAGTTTTGATTTTGCAGAAGAAAGGTGGGTTTTAGCCTGGGGAAAAACCCTGCACCTTTTTTWWTTTTWWTTTTTTTGTCACAAACCACWTTTTTCCTTTTTTTATGAATCACCTCAGAAAAATGCTTCTGTAGAAATGCCACAGCTGTTTCAGTTTCATAGTGGATTTCCAACAATTTAACTCCCTCTTTTTTAACAATTTAAACTCTCTTATTTATATTCCAGGATAAAAGAAAAAAAAGTTATGTATTTTTTGACTTGTATCCAAGTCAGTTGAGAACACATTCTCATTTTAAATAAGAACCTGGCCAAGCGGCAACGGAGGAAAAAAAATGTGTCAAACAGCGGTAGAATAACCTGAACACAACAACCATCATGAAATCAACAACAGCTAAACAGATAAGAAGAACAACATGTGAAAATAAGATAACAAAAAACACATGTGGTGATCATGAAGTGGTGATCGCACTGAACTTTTAAAAGATGAAAATGGGATAAAAGAGGTGAGCTTCAGAATCAATTGTGAATGTTTCCAATCATTGGCAACAAAAAACTGAAATGATGAATGGCTAAACGAAGTGCGCGCTTCAATGACACGTATAGATGCTGGAACAGAGAGCACGAATGTTACTGTGAATGTTGAGTATTGATCAGAGGTAGGATGGGATTTTACCAATTAGGGTTTTATAGATGGACCAAAACCAGAGCGTTTGTCTGTAAAGGGAAGGCCAGTTCAYCAGGGAATACAAAGTTACTGAAAATTATCTGTCTGAACAGTGAAAACCTGTCCCTGAAACCAACTACTGTTAAAAACAAGGAATAGCGCTAAAACTGAATTTTCAGCTAAAAGAAACAAATATGAAATTAGTTTTTAAAATGACTTTTAGCAGGAATAAACCAACTGCCACATTATAAGCATAAGCAACCGAGTCAGTTTGGAAGACTGTTATCAATGATCACCATGTAATATTTTACTAAAAGATGGGGGAAAACGTGTTGTCACCTCTGAAAAGTTTTGTTTTTCTTTAGTCTCTATRAGGTCTCCTAAAATAAAGAACAAATTTGGTCACATGGTCAGCTGATTGGTCAGAAATGGTTGCTTCTCTTTTTTTATTTATTTATGGCAAACTAAACCGACCACTATAGCGGACATTATGAAAACGTCTCTGTGGAAAAAGAACCAACAAAAGAGAAGCTGACGTCACTTAAACATCTTCAGTGAGAAAAACATCCTGTGGTGTAAACTCCAACGCAGCTGACTTTTCGCACACAGAAAACTAAAGTCGTAGGACAAACCCAACTGAATAAATAAATAAATAAATAAATAAATAAATAAATAAATAAATAAATAAATAAATAAATAAATAAATAAATAAATAAATAAATAAATAAATAAATAAATAAATAACAAGTCAGATTAGACAAGTGCTTTTTAGCTGATCACAAGCTAAAGGCTGTGTCATTCTGCATATCTAATTTAACTTCCTTATGGATGTTGTTTCATAATGAGAATCAAACTTGCCAATTTCTTCTTTTCAAATCAATTATTATAAACATTCACATCAAAAGGCACATTTTAAAAATTTTGTAATATCTAGGTTTTTATACAAACAAAGCTTTTATTGATACGCTTCATAATGTCACAAATTAGCTGAAAATCTAGATTTATATTTCATTTTTTTTCCCTGACTTTGAATTCTCCCTGACTGTATTCAGGWGATTTAATGTCTCGGAGCCTTATTTAATGAAACTCTCTGTAATCAAATCCTTTTCTTCAATTATGCGTTGCAGCAAAACCGTTGAGAAGAACAAACAGTTTTGTAAYGGGAAGAAGAAGTTTAACATGGACCCCAAAAAGGTGAGCGAGGACATCCTTTTCTTTGTCTCTCTGTGGGCTGATGGGTTGCAGCAGACCAAAAGYGTGTTCTTAAAATATGAGGCAAGAGGTTGGGTCTTATATTTGTACTTTACTGTCATTTCTTCTCAACTTGTTCTTGTTGCAAGTCTGTGAACTTGCGCTGACACAGGCCCACAGCAGTGGTTTTACACACATGTTGGTTACATCTCTGTATCAAGAGCTGCTCTTCATGATAATGGTTAAAGCCCAGTGTTAAAGTCCTGACAATGAAAATGTTGCATCTGAAGAAAACATCTGGGAGTGAAGATGAGAAGTGATTTGTGTGAAGGCATGCCAGTGTATTTTTAAACTCAGACCTTCCTTTCAAAATCCTGTGTTGCGACAGAAAGAGGAAGAGAAATTAGATTTAAGGAATTGGGATTGTGGAAACTGCACAYTTTTGTTTTAGCAACATCAGATGAGATCATCATGAACTCAACATGCAGCATTGAGGGCAATCATCAGGAAAGTGYGAGCCTGATGTCGGGGTTGTTCAAAGCATTGGTTTTCATCATTTCACCACTGATGTGAAAACCCCCAGAGCCAAAAGTTACCAAGAACACACTGCATTCATCTGCTGAATCTGCAAACTTTAACCACTGGCTAAATTTGAACCAAGGGCTGACACTTGAAGGCACTTTAAACCCGAACCCTAAATTTACCGCCTTCATGTGCAATACTGAAAAAAAAAAAGACTTCCTGCTAATGCTAGTTATTTTTGACAGGGTATTAATTACTTGGTGGAGAACAAACTGCTCAATGGAAGTGCTCAGTCCATTGCTGAGTTTCTCTACAAGGAGGAGGGACTCAACAAGACAGCCATYGGAGAATTCCTTGGAGAAAGGTGAGGAGAGAGTGGACACACTGGGGAGAGGAAGAGGGGGGAAGGTGGAGGATGGAACAACAGAAAATAAGGAGAGAAGAGGAAAAAAGAGATGATGGTTTAGAAAAGCAGAGTAAAATTAATAATGAGTTTATATATATTTAAGCAGTGCAACAATACATGTACCAGTATCGAACCATACCAAACAGAGCTTTAGGTTCAATACACACTTGTATCGAACAATACAGATTTTAAAAATTTACTTTATCAACTTGTCTTCTGAAGATGCTCTGTGTTAAAGGATCAGTGGATCTGTGTTCGACTACTCCACCTAGGCTGCATTTTTGAGCGCAGATCCGCAGATCCTTCTGCTGTTTCAGCAACATTTAATTAAAAAACTGTACTTTTGAGGTTAAACAAATGTTCATAAT
>NW_013952532.1:528102-531945 GCF_001266775.1 Austrofundulus limnaeus | reverse complement strand
GGGTAAGTGTGGAGGACTACGTCGCCCTCTAGTGGTCAACAAAAAAATGCCTCCTTCTGTCATTTAAGTTGCCCATCCCTGATCTAGCAAATAATAAGAAGTAGGGGTGCAACAATAAATGTACCTGTATCAAACCATTCAACACAGTGCTTTAGGTTCAATACACACTTGTATCGAACAATACAGATTTTAAAAATTTAGTTTATCAACTTGTCTTCTGAAGATGCTCTGTATTAAAGGATCAGTGGATCTGTGTTCGACTACTCCACCTAGGCTGCATTGTTGAGTGCAGATCCACTGAGACTAAAGTATTGAACCGAACCGTGAATTTCCTGTATCGTTGCACCCCTCTTTAAAAGAAAGGAGATTAAAAAGGATTTATTTGTAGGCCTATATGAAGTTTGTTTAAAATTTTGAAAAATCGTCACAGACATTAGAAACAAAATAGCTGTTAGACTAACACAAGAGGGTGGTGAAAACTGGTCTCATTCTTGTGGTTTTCCTCTCACAGGGACGAGCTCCACCTTCAGACCTTAAAGGCCTTTGTGGAGCTGCACGAGTTCTCCAACCTCAGCCTGGTTCAGGCTCTCAGGTTAGTCTTCTTCTTCTGTTATGGAAAATGTAACTGATGTTAGATGAGATGGTCCACCAAACTAAGAAATGAGAGTAATTTTACACACCTTTCTGTCTAACAACGCATGAGGCAGTGTAGACATCGTTGATTGGGTGTAAACAGGATATTGTGGTTTACTTGTTACAGACGTTTGACCGCCCACCTTCRTTTACAAGTTACTGTCAAGAACAGTAGTTCACTTCAACCTCCCTTCAGGCAGAAAAAAAGGTCCTGGACACAAAGGCATACAGAGAAGTGTGTTAACACATTTCTGCAATAATGTAGAAATATGAAAAAACATATAGGAAAGGTTATGCAAAAAAAAAGGCAATTTTTTTTCCTGCATGCCTTTCTTGGCTTCCATGGGATGTAAAAGGTCAACCTCTGTATTAATATTTTGGGACCTTTGCAATGTCTTGAAATTCATTGTAATTCACYTTTAATACCCTGTTCTTCTATAACAATAAAGAAAATAAAAGGTTGGCAAAGACACCAAATAAAACAAATAAGCAAATTTACTAAATGTTGAAAAAATTCCAAATTTCTGTTAACATAAACGACTTTTTAACACAATTTTGTACCAGCCCACACAAGCTGCCACAGATTCTATTTTTAGCAGCTCGTAGGAGTGCGGTGGCTCTAAACTGACACCTTCAATGGAACATTAAAACTAGCTAGCTGAGTTATTGACATCTTTTACCACACACAAACCAACTCAGGAGACTTCAGAAAAACATACTTTTTTTCTTTCTTTTTTTTTTTCGAATGATCTGGATGCTTTGGCCATCCAGCCAACGCCTTGGTATAGAGTTCAGAACCAGCTTGTCAGTGAAAAAAGCCAACAATTCTTGGGAGATTTTAGGGCGAGCAAGATTATAATGGCAACTTTCCCTTGTAGTTATGTTGTTGTGCATCCATAGTGATGCCTCTTCTACCACAATCAATGTGCTGTTAACAAAGTCATATAATAACCAGAATGTATTTATTCTCTTTTTTTTTTTTTACCAGCAAGGCATTTTCTCATTGTAAAAGCAAATACTATGATTGCACATTGACTTACCTTAAAAAAATGCCAAATAGTCAAAGTTAGCCATCAAATGTCCATTTCGTCAAACTTTTCCACCCTAAACAAGCACAGGTGACAATTGAAAGGAACAACTTCYTTTTAACACAAATAAACCTCCAGCAAAACCAGGATCTGGATGGGCTGCCAACTGTCTGGATCAACTGGAGTTTGAAAATAAGCAAAATTATTCATATTTTCTATTCAGCTACAGAAATGTTACAAACAAAGCAACACAGTGTCAAAGAAACGGCTCTGGTTTTAAACAGAAAGGACAATTTACCATGGGTTCACTTGAAATGGTGGTAATGGGTAATGATTCTCTCTGCAAACCTTTCTGCATATATTTACATTTTGACATTTATATATGACCTCCACATTGGTTCCATCAAGCCAGCCAACTTGCTAGTGGCTATTTTGTGRCTAAACATGTTCTGTATTGTACATTTAATTAACTTTAAGGAGCAGATATCATAAGATTTTTTTTTTCATATGCTGCTTCCTTTCATTTTGTTTTATCAGTGTGCATTGCCAATACACTGCACACTATTGTGATTCATTTCCCATCCAAGTCATCTCAACTTTGGCATGCTTCTCCTCCTGCATACTTTATCCTATAGCTGCCATTGTAATTTATATCTATAAAGCTCCTGTTCCAAATGATGGCTATGCCTTTTGGTGCCTATAAAACATTTAGTTTATGAAATATTAATGTTTAAAAAATTATAATGGCMGTCAATTGAGCCTTGTATTGGTCCAATACTGCCCCCTGCTGCATCTACACAATGTGGTACTGCACTATAGTTTCATTATATTTCAACTCAATAGTTCTGTGTTTACAATACTAATTTGATTGTATTTTGATATTTTACTATAATATTGTCCTAATATTGCTTTATTGTTGTAATATATTTCAAATTAGTGACAACCATTACATTGGCAATGTGGCCTCTTTCTGCATATATACAAAACAACCCCTGGCAGGTTTCTGTGCCACAGCACCAATGGTCTAATGGTTAGTGTCATGGGCTTTCATGTGGAGATCAAGGTTCAAAACCCAGCAACAGCAACTTTAGCAGAAAATCTCTACAAACTTCATATTGTCACACAATTACCCTTGTTACAAACACCTGCTGACTTGACAAACACAAGCTGTTATAGAAAACACATTTGAACTTGGCCACACTTCATTCTGCWAGTCCATTGCTGAACGCAAAGCCATGCTGCAATGACATGCTACAYGGCAATGCGCACTTGTTTTTACATCGTAAAAACCCATGTCTAGTTTTTATTGTTTCAKTGTGTGAAATGTTTTGTTTGTTTTTAATGAAATGAATTATAAAAACCTATAGCAGTATTCTATAACATAAAACGGGCTAGGCTCAGTTTCTCTTATCCAGTAAAGAATCTAAATGTTGCACCAACAAATGTTTACTGTCAATTCAAACGTATGCAGAGCTGTAGTGTAGACTGTAATTGCTGACCACAAACCTAYATGAACATTTCAAGTTTGCTAAAAGTCTATTGCGGTTTTCATGTGATAGGCAGTTCCTGTGGAGTTTCCGTCTGCCCGGTGAGGCTCAGAAAATTGACCGAATGATGGAGGCCTTTGCCACGCGATACTGTGAATGCAACACTAATGTCTTCCAGTCCACAGGTTAGTACACTTCCAYATTGTCTACAATACTGTGGGCGGCAGAGGCGATATTTTTAGATTAGCCTACCTTAGGTGCTTTTCAGCTTTATAACTGAATTTGTTTCTTGAACCTTTTTTAGCCTTTTTTTATTTATAGTTCAGATATATTAAAGTGGGAGTTSTTCTAAGGAAAAGTTGTGAACGATTAATTTTAGAGTTTGATGAAGCAGAGTTTCATTCTGACTGTATGGATGAGCTAATGCTTGTTGGAGCAGAACCCAGACTAAAGGGAATTGTTGACATTCACAAACAACCATTAACGCTCACATCTAGAGACAATTAGAGATGCCAGTCAACCTATCACGCATGTTTCTGAACTGTTGAAGAATACTGGAGTAACAAAAATAAATAAATAAATAAATACCTGCATGTATGCAAACTAAGCACATAAAAGGGTCACCAGCAGTTGCAGCTGGCTATAACACTTCAGGTTCAGCCTGTGGCACTTCCAGCATAATTATCTTACTGATA
>NW_013952532.1:523184-527122 GCF_001266775.1 Austrofundulus limnaeus | reverse complement strand
GATCTACAATCAAAATGTTGCATTATGCTGGTGTGATTCACTGAGCAAGTGGTGCCTCCTTCAGTCGAAAAAAGGGAAAGAAAATTCTTAAAGCGTGCTTAAAAAAAACTAAACCTTAAATTCAGAAGTCTGTACTGTTACTGAACATAAGACAAGAGGACCCCTGATCAATTCATAATTTTGAATTTTTATTTTACCCTACAATACACTTTCAACAAATACATTTTTTTCACACAACTAAAACAKCAGGACTCTTAAACCTTTCTATAGTTAAAGGCATTTTGAGGAACTGTATTTAATTTTAACATTATCATAACTGCAATAATGTGGAAACCACTTTATATTGTGAGAAAATCAAAGTAAAATCCAACTGACAGAAATAGTTCATAATCAGCTTACAGCAGTGTTGTTGCAGAGCAACCAGAAATATGATTTTTTGTACTTTTAAATTATTGCTTTTCAAAATAGGTCCAACTCAAAGTATTCTATTCAATATAGATAAACAAAAAATATTTATTATAAACTTATAAGAGCTGAAAAATCAATTGTACAAATGTTGTAGTGGAACTGGTTCAGGCATAAAAACATGTTTACATTTATCTTTGCATGAACATCAGGTAAGATCCTGAAGTTATGCTGCAAACAGTTTGCATTGATTTTTTGTAAAGATGTCTCAACAAACTTGATACAGCCCAATATGGCATCGGTGAGCAAATCTATTTAAATTTGAAACTGCACAGTATTTCCTCAAGAGCAGGGTAACATATAGGTCAGAACAAGTTACCATGATGATCCAGACAAAGTTCAAACAGAGCAAATACTGTAAAACTGGATACACCTACATCAGAGTCCACTTATCTCACTATGGCTAATCTCAACTTTGTCATTCATCAACACGTGTGGTAAAAGAGTAATGTGCCTAATCACAAATCAACTTTATAAAGTCAATTTTATCTCACTCAAGAAAAAATAAAAACCTCAGCCAGGCTGGTTTAAAGCAAAACAAAACAATTTTCTAATACTTAAAACCCTACAGTACATCTCACAATACTTTGATTTCACATGTTGCAATTATCAGAAAAAAACATCAATCAGTACCTGACTGTACATTCAAGTAGTCCCTTTTTATAAAATGTGCCATCATAAAAATGTCATCATGTTTCGTTTTAGGACCATCCAACTTCAKTTTGTGGTAGGAGACAATCAGCTTCAGCTCAGGACACTTCACATCCTTGTTTTCCTCGATGTCGACTCTTAACATCTGTAAAGAAAACAGCAACAGATCCATGTAAGAGGAAAGTCCTGAAGTTAAACTTTTAAGGTCCACAGGCCTGAACAACAAAAAAATAAACCAGAAATAACWAACAGATTTATTTTCTCCAACATTAGAATATTGGGCTAAATACACATGCGGACAAAATTGTTGGTACCCCTCGTTTAATGGAAGAAAAACCCACAATGGTCACAGAAATAACTAGAATCTGACAAAAGTAATAATAAATTTAAAAAAAAAAAACTATGAAAATGAACAAATGAATGTCAGACATTGCTTTTCAACTATGCTTCAACAGAACTTGTTTTTTTTTTTTAATTAAACTCAAAACATCCCATGTGTCTACAACCTTATCATCAGTCAGTGGGCCTGTACACAGGGCTACAGATACTCACTGTGCTGTTTGGTGACATGGTGTGAACCACACTCAACATGGACCAGAGGAAGTGAAGGAAAGAGTTGTCTCAGGAGATTAGAAAGATACTTATAGACAAATATGTTAAAGGTAAAGGTTAYAAGACCATCACCAAGCAGCTTGATGTTCCTGTGACCACAGCTGCACATATTATTAAGAAATCTAAGATCCATGGGACTGTAGCTAACTTCCCTGGATGTGGTCGCAGGAGGAAAATTGATGACAAATCAAAGAGAAGGATAATATGAATGGTAACAAAACAGCCCTGAAAAACTTCTCGAGATTAAAGGAAAAGCAATGTCTGACTTTCAGACATATAATTTTTATTTATTAGTTTTGTCAGATTCTAATTATTTCTGTGACTATTGTGGGTTTTTCTTGGGGAACCAACAATTTTGTCCACGTGTGTATACTCAGTGGTTCCACAAATAGTTATTACTTATACTCTTGAAAATATTTTAATTTCTCTGCAGATATTAAAATAAAAAATATTTTGTTTCTATAACTCAAGAAATAATTAACCTACCCTTCTATTATCCGAACATAGTTACTTTTATGTTACAAGAACCTGTAGATTTTTAAAAAGTTCAGATTTCTGGATGTGACATAAAATGCACTAGACTTACTCTCTCCGTTGTGTGCAGAATTTAGGGTTTGTTGAGATCCTGCTCTTTGATCCAGTTTTGAAAGCCTTTTACCCCCTTTAGATGGACTTAATATAACAAAACCATCTTCAGTCTCATCTGTAWGAGGAGTTTCTGTAGGAGAGGGGCATGCTTTGCTTTTAACGGAAAGGGTACTTGAAGATTTGTCCTTTGAAATTTTTTTCTTCCGTGAAAAAAATCCCYTTTTCTTCTGCGAGACTCCATTTGGTTTCTTGAAGGTTTCACTTGGGGTTTCAGAGGGCAGCGGACTCATCCTGTCCATCTTCTCACTGGTGGCCAGTCGAGGCCTCCCTTGAGTTTCCTCTTCAGAAACCTCAGCCAGAATCGCACCCCTCTTTGTTTCAAAATCTTGGAGCGACTCTGAAGAGCGTGGAAACACCAGGGAATATTTAGGGTTGTAGAACTTGTGTGCAGGCACCTGGATTTCAGCATTCCGCGAATCCCCTAAGCTGACCTGGAAACGGGACGTAGTTGCTGGTAAAGGCGGGCGTTTTGGTGCCGATTTAGTGCGAACTGTAGCTGTCACGTTAGTGGTGGGTGGACTAACATGGAATTCTTTATAGAGGTTCAGTTTCTCAGAGATGGCATACAGCTCACGGAAGTCCCGGTCAAAGAAGTCCACCACCTGTCCTGTCATCACAGTGATCATGTTTCGGTCCATACGAGACGTAGACCAGGTGAAACTGGAACAGAGACAAGATTAGAAGTGAACTTCACTGTATTCTTTAATCCACTACCCTTACAGCTACTGTAGGTTTTTAGTTTTTGAATTAAGGCCAACACAGATAATACTTCTATTCTCTCATCCTCTCGTGTGGAAAGGTTATGAACAATAATGAATACCTCCTTACAACTTAAATTTGGAGAAATAGTGTAATTTAAGCCAAAATGATGATATAATTGCAGACTTAAGTGGATTTCTACCATCTTAGACTAGGTTCAATATAAAAAAAATCATAAAAGTCCATGCAAACTTGTCTTAAAAAAACATAGCTGTCAGTTTCACAATATACTGCCATTCTAGGAGAGATACTTCTGAAGGTAGTGCCTCAGATTGTACTGGAAGTGTTGCTTTTTTGATGTAAGTAAGTGTGTAATGCAAAATGTATGGCAGTTTATAAAATATCTTTCACATAAATGAACAGTCAACTATTCCGACCATATTTTAAGAATTAATTAATGGCCATTGTAGCATGAAAAACAGTGACCCCCCCTGACATGACCCCTTGACCACCACCGGTCATATCTCATGATTTTGTCCTGAAAAGCTACCTTAGATTCAAATTCTACCCTAGCTTCAATAATCTGTTCTTGTCTGCAGATAATGCCGACCCCACAGTCTTTTTTAATCTTTTGTGATTCGTTTTATATATATAAAAAAGGAAAATAATCCTTATGATTTTCCTTTTTAAATGTATTTTTATTTCAAGTGTGTATTATCATATTGCAAAAAAAATGATTTCTGAACTGTCATTAATTTTCACACCAGTGTAAGTTTAACTGACTGTTCTTTTTCTTCCCTGAACAAAAGGAAACAATGCCCGTGTGTGTGTGTGTGTGTGTGTGTGTGTGTGTGTGTGTGTGT
>NW_013952532.1:520153-523156 GCF_001266775.1 Austrofundulus limnaeus | reverse complement strand
CTTTGTATGTATGGATCACTTGGGTTGTTACCAACATCTGGTGAAAATTTCATGTCATTAGCACCTCTAGTAATATATTTACTGAGAAAAATGTTGACGTCTTCAA
The DNA here is from genome assembly GCF_001266775.1 of Austrofundulus limnaeus. Lineage (NCBI taxonomy): Eukaryota > Metazoa > Chordata > Actinopteri > Cyprinodontiformes > Rivulidae > Austrofundulus > Austrofundulus limnaeus. The sequence goes on along the minus strand of NW_013952532.1, from coordinate 523,050 downwards.
TACTCATTTTACCCGCTGTAAAACCTTTTTTTTTTTTCACCTTTTTTGGATTTACCCATCCTGGATGACTGAAAATCTATACCAGCATGATGATCCTATGAAAACCTGTCATGTCTGCTTTCTTTCTGTTTAGATAAAGCATCAATGCGACAAGCACCGGTTACGAGTCTATTCTTTTATTTTATTTATTTATTTTTTGGGGGTGGGGTTGTTTTTTTTGCATATTTTAAAATAAWTTCCTTTGCAAAAATTACAGTCTTACTCGAAGGTGCTGCGAGCCGATCTGAAGCCTGGAACACATATCCAGGAAGTGTGGCACACCCTGATTGTCCAACAAGATGTAAACAGGCACAGATCGACGAGACGCTGCATCCATCAAATCCTGCAAGATGTGGACGTCTGTGATCATATCCATCACTATGGCTATCACCTGAAACAGAATCAGATAAACACAGATGTTTTTAAGTTTCCTTTAATGGAACAACTTTTTTTACAGAAAATAATAGAACGGTTAAGACTGCGGTATTAAATTCAAATGCTGCATTTCTTTAAATGAAGAATAATGGGAGTTCCATTCTATGTGATGTGCTCAAACAGACCTAACTAAGTCGCAAAGAAAAGAAATGTGTTGTGACATGAAAAACTGGAGACTCAGGTTTAGATCAATCCTCTGGTTCACATTTAATAACTTTTGATTGGCAAGTGAAAAAAAAAACAACCCTCTAACAGCTTAAAATTAAAGTGAAATTAATATTTCTTATCTAGTAGTAACCAACCCTGGTCCTGCAGGTCCTGCACCCCTATCCTGCATGTTTTAGATGTTTCTTTGTTGGTTGAATTACAACTTCAGCATGTTCTCWATTTCTGCAAACCTCTGTTAATCATCCATTTCAATCTAAATCAAACATGCAGGACAGTGATCCTCGAAGACCAGGCTGTCCTAAACATCTACACTAACCTTGATTTTGTTACAAAATTGTACAATTTCAGCAGTTAGTAGTAAAACACTGAACACTGTCACCCTGCTGCTGCGTTCCTGTCAGGAAAACTGCCCGACTATCCAGATAAAACCTCATAACAACAAGGTCTAAATCTGTCTGTCAGGAGAAAYGCCACAGTGAAGCTTTCACTTTCTGCTCTGCTTTCATGCTGAATTAGTGGAAATTTCCAGTTTYGCTTTCATTAAATTAAAGCATTTCAAATCATGAAGAAAATACCCTCAGATAATTCTTCACTTTGCACAACTATRATTTTATTATCCTATTTTACAAATTTAGTTTTTGTCCCACAACGTTGTAAGAATGTGTGTTAATAATGCATCCTAACATGCAGCAATATGCTCACTGAAAGCTTTTTGAAACCTTTTCAGTGTCATTAAATCAATTCTTTCAAGGATGTAGTCATGGAAAAAGAGCCTCCTTGCATTTGCAAAAAAACATTCTCTGTTAGCCAGAAAAGTCGTGTTGTGTTTCCACAGCAAGAGAAGAAAATTCTAAGAAGGCTTTAACAAACAGCTACAAGTTAGGACTTGCTAACTCAGTGCAGGGCACAATCTTCTGCAGGCAAAATGTAAAACTCTAATCTTCTTTGTTGTTAGTTAATAAATAGCTGCTTCGCTTTCCGATATGTAACTGGGTTTATATCCTTATTTACCTGACGACTTTGGGAAACACCATAAAATAAATTTACAATATGAAAAAAAGCATGTGAAAATCTAACAACTTTAGCTGATAGTTCTTTAAAAAAAAAACAATTGCCTATAAATCTAAGGTTGAAGGCTGGGGGAAAAGAAGACAGCACAAACCTATGAGTTCAGTTCAAATCACTGCTTTTACTTGTTTTGTTTTAAGATTTACGAAGTGATTTGTCACCAGGATGAAGAGAAAGAGCAAGTGTAAGAATGTGAGCAAGCAAGAAAAGAAAAAAAAAAAGCAACGAGGCACACGTGAAAGGAAATGTAAAATGCAAAAGCACCAAACAAAAGAAACCAAGTCATGCGAAGGTAAGACAACTGAACAGAAATGTAAGGGCGAAGTTGTACCATAAACAGACTTTTAAAACTTTTGAGTGTTTGCCATGTGTTCTCGTGGTCCTGACTCACTTTTGAATAGGCAAACTGAGGCAGGCTGTGCCAGAGAGAAACATACCACTGCACTGCTGAGAGGAACAGATGACTCAGCATGGCTCCAGCTGTCTATGAGWAAAGGGTCTCTTCATGTTCACAGACTTGGATCAGGTAAGTTCCAAATTAAAGTATAACTCACTCAAACAAAGAAGCAACGGGTCAAAACTTCACAAAAATCTATGGACACGTCCTCCACTTCATAACTGGGGTGAGGTAATATTTACAAACTGTGTCACTCAAATATTGTTTTAAATAWCACATAATTACATTTTATTGTCATACTGTTTTACAGAAAAGTAGGACAAACTTGCCTGTAAGCTCTCACTACTGACTTTAACACTTKTAAAGCCTTAAATGTCAGAATTCTTGCAAGTAAAGTTCCACAATAATAGAAAACAATCATGTTTAGAACTGGCCCCCATCTCCCCCTAATTTATCAACCCTATTTGAAAATGTTCTAGTGTTGATTGGATTAAAAAAAAGCAAACCATCCTAAATAATTCAYATTTTACCTCCCTCATGTCTTTGTTATTAGCACATGCTTTGATGTTAGATTATTGGCACKCAAATCAAAACAATGCTTTCTGTTTTGAACCCAGTGACTAACAATGAAGTGGGGGGATTCCGGGATTCACTCAAGATAAGCCTTGGGACTTCCTGGAAGCAGCTCACACTATTACTCRTTTTAGATAGTCATGATCAAGAGGTTTTTTTTTTTAACAAATATGATCACTGTGTTGTATTCCCTCATTTGCCATGTAACCTATAATAA
>NW_013952532.1:517408-520093 GCF_001266775.1 Austrofundulus limnaeus | reverse complement strand
GATCTCTAACTGTTAGTTGGTGCTCTAGATTTTTGGATAAACTCAAAAAAGCTTTTAACTCAGAGAACATGAACATCTGAGGCAGGTCCTAAGGAGGAACTATATAAGATGTGTCCCTGTTARTGTGGACTGAAGCTATTTCCTCTTGCAAGCAATAAATGTTGTCAATGCATTAAATGGCCATTATTCACGGTTATCAGTCTCATACATTGTGTGCAGACTGTCCCTCCTCTACCTCCTAGGAGGTTGGAAGGCACTCATTAATCATTTGTATGCCTGATAATATGCATTGAGACGCAATGGGTTTGACTCCTTCCCTGGGATGCAGAGCTGAAGGGACCGGCCCGGCTCACTGTCAAAACTTTGCCCATGGAAGCAGTCGGTGCTTGCCCCAGACATCGCTAACAGTTGCTAAAATACAGACAGCTGAGTTTTCCAGGTTTGCTCAGATATGTTTCAAACGTTAATCAGCATTAAAGAGAGTGGTGGTGCAGCAGAGGTTAGAGAAGATGAGTCTGTCACCGGTTCAACTCCCTGAACCAACCAGCCCCACCTTGGGCCCTTGAGCAAGGCCCTTAACCCGGGTGCTGTAATTAGCAGCCCACGTGTGTGTTCACATGTGCGTTGGGTAAAATGCAGAGAATTAATTTCCCCTCTGCGAGACAATAAAGGCTAATAAAATCTAAAAACTTGGCTGCTTCCTTCTGTTCATAAAAGTTATGAACAGAATCGGTGACAGCTCTCACTGGAAACGACCCCTACTTACTACTGGCAATGYGGACCAAACTCTGACACCAGTCGTACAGAGACCTAACAGCTCATAACAAAGGACTTGGTACCCCATAGTCCTGGAGTACCCCCCACAGGACTCCCCAAAGGACATGGTCGAATGCCTTCTCTAAGTCAAGAAAACACATGTAGACTGGTTGAGCGAACTCCCATGCACCCTCCAGGACCCTGCTGAGGGTGTAGAGCTGGTCCAGTGTTCCACGACAATGATGAAAACCACACTGCTCTTCCGGATCAGTTGCGGCTGGTGGATTTTTCTCCGGGGGGCTACAACTCCAAAATAGGCTCATCTCCAAAAGCAATCAAACATGTACTAAGTTGTATCACGACAGTGCATTTATTAAACAAATGAAAATAATAAAACAGCATTACAATGTCTTGTAGTGTTTTATTTTTTGTACATAATTATTGCTCTTCTGTTACTGAGAAGCAAATTTATTCATGACTCTGGTCAAAGGAGGGTTTAGGAGGTTTAGTTTCGGGATCAGGTAGGTACATGTGAGGTTAATTTTAGGGTAAATGGTCAGGGTTAGGATATAAAATTTCCAAAAAATGAATGGAAGTCAATGGAGAGTCCCCACAAGGATATAGAGACATAGTAGGTGTGTGTATGTTTTAGTTTAAAATAGACAGGTTTTGCTTATTCTCTCAAGTATCTTTTCCACAATGAGACCTCAAAGATGTTCATGATACAATATTAGAGTTTGGCTCTTCATCTTTATCCATTTGAGAACTGTAAAAATCTTCAGTTCTTCGATGTGAATGGGGCTTTGTACTAAACAAAAGAGAAAACCACACACAGTGGAATGCAGATGACTCCATGCATTTGGCCTTTTAAAGGATTCGTCAAAAACACTTTTACAGTTGTAAAAAGAAAGACTGATAGATGGATTTGGATGCATTTTCCAATGTGGAAACATGATAAATGACCAAAAATAAGAACAATGATTAAGAAATGAGGAAAAACTGCACTGAATACTTAAAAGTTAACTCAACACAGCAGAGTGGGTATTCCTTTGTGCTAGTATGAATGTCAAAAAAATTAATTTGTTGATGGATGCCCAGTGTTTGACCATTCAGAGAATCATTATTTTATTTTATGTTGTTTTCACATTTGAAAAGCAAATTAAAACTCAGCTCAAAGGACTAAACATGCCGAGTCATCCTTTAGTGAATTAAGAGTCAAAATCTCACTTAAATTAAGTACATTCTTTTGTGATAATCAGTGATGTGACTTTGTTCTCAAAATGATGGATATGAGCATGGTCCGTTAGAATCTAGTCTGCGCTTGACCTTCATTCAATACACACATRCATTCATGATTCACATTATGGAACGCTGAGCTTAGTCCAAACCAAACAGTTGCACCTGTGCTGTTGTTTCCTGGAGGACCACAGACACAGGGTATAAAGAACCAGACTCAAAATGTAATAATTACCCTAATTGCAGAAGGTACTGCCACAATAAAATCTACTAAAGCTATATTTTGTGACCTGCCATTAACCACCAACGTGGAGTCGAATCACTATTTATTTTTATTTGTCAAAATTTGAAATTTCCTTTCAGAACGTAATAAAAAGTCAGGCTGATTGAAACAGTAATGTACATCTCAGTGAACCTAAATCAAATGCATATCCCCATGGCAACACTTCCTGTGTCTGTCCTGCAAACAAGGCTGCCATGACCCTCATTTTAATACCATGCATATTCATCTAATCCTGGTGACACACAGACAGAGGATGGATCGGAGTGGGCGGAGGCTAAGGCAGAAGATGGGGAATGAAGTTGTGTCTTCGTGGACACAAACGTCTAGGAACACGTCTACACACACACACACACACACACACACACACACACACACACACACACACACACACACACACACACACACACACA
>NW_013952532.1:507175-513640 GCF_001266775.1 Austrofundulus limnaeus | reverse complement strand
CGTGGACACAAACGTCTAGGAACACGTCTACACACACACACACACACACACACACACACACACACACACACACACACACACACACACACACAGGCTGTTTTTCAGGCCTCAGAGGTAAATAATTCAGCAGAACAGAGATGTTTCAGAGGGCACCACTCTGCGGAGGGTGATCTGTCAATCTCACTCTCCAAGTTATTTTCCTTTGACTTATATTCCCTACAGAGTGATGAAGTCAAGTTCACTGTTCTAATTGAATCTGTGGCTGCTTCAGTTTTTTTTTTAATTTATTTATTTTTGCTTCGGTTTAATTTATTTTAAAAATAAATATATCATAATTGTTTTGTTTGGCTTGGATATACAGTCACCTTTCCCAGCTGGAGGCCAAAAGCCTGAGCAGGAAATACTACAGATAATTGAAAGTTACAAATCAAATCATTTACGACAAAACACCCTCAGTACATTATAATCAGTATAGCAACAATACTTATAATTTGGTATTCAGCTGGTAGAGTTATTAGCATATATTAGAAAAAGTCTTAACAAATAAAGTATAAAAATCGGTGGATTTTCCTTCCACAGTCCGTGCCCATGCATGTGGAGGTTTTGAGCCACTACTAAAGCTGATCAGCAGGGGTCAGTAGAGTGCTGCAGTCCCATACGGTGTGTAACTGGAGCTGATAGGGCAGTGATATATGGAAGCATGCAGAGGTTCAATCAACACTAGAGTAAAAAGGAAACACAGATTCACACATCAGTTCATGGGCGAGCCTGTCCATCAAACACAAGCTTGACGGGGTAATGATGTCACGCTGCAGAGACACAGTATTACTYTGCATCTGACAGCCACCAGCTTAGAGGATGTGCCTCTGTTTCTCCCTCTCTCACACACAAAAGAGAAATAAACACACACTCGCACGTTTGGTCTCGGTGTCTTGATTCTCCAACAAGCAGAACAACGTGTTATCTGGCTCTTAATGAATGATATAGATTAACTGAGACTGAAATGGTCAAAAGGTTATTTAAAATGCATCCACACATGAAAGAAATTAATCAAACAGAAAAATAAAATAAATAAAATAGCGGGAAGGTCCATTGTTTCAAGCTTTTATGTGCTTTTCTTAGTTTTTTCTGAGTTTTCTCCAGGTGCTCCAGTTTTCTCCCACTGTCCAAAATCACCTCTACCATAATAAACTGGTGATTTTAAGTTAAGCTTAGGTGATTTATTTTAGCTGCCTGTTTGTTGGACCTGCTGGTGCTTCTCAGCCTGACAGCTCCAACTTTCTTTGAATAACCTTCAATAGGATAAAGCCAGTATGGAAACTAAAGGAATAACAAAACTAATTAAATAGAACACAGGTTACTGGATATTCAAATGTACTCTGCAACATTTGTGTGAATCATGATTCAACAATGGTCATCACAATTGCTCATTTGGTAGAGCTGTTGCCTTTCAGCAAGAAGGTTGTCGGACTGAATTCCAGCCGGGGATCTTTCTGTGAATGTTAGATATGGGCACCAGTGACCCCCACCAGTGGCCCATAAAAGAAGAAGCAAGTAAAGCTAGCATAGCTTAAGCTAGCCTTTTGCAAACTTTTAACTTCTGAATAACCTCTTGCTATATTTTATAGCCTTTTGCTGCTTTTAGATTTTTTTTATTTGTGTTTTGCTTTTTAWATTCAGGAACCCAGTGCCAGCTTCTTTAACACATTTCAGCGAAGTCTTTCAGTACTCATCTACGGAGCCCGCGAGGGGACATGGGTTTTTTTTTTTCTTTTGCCTTCCCACGCAATACTATTGCTTTACCTCGCAATACTTTTGCGTTACCTCGCAAAATTGTTTTGCGTTCCCACGCAAAAGATTGTTTTGTATATGAACTGAATCAAGTCTGACTTTTATTTTTGAAATATCCGGTTACTAAAACAGGATGTGTCACCACAAGTTCGTGAGATTGACATTGATGTTGCGTGGCTGCACTGTGTTAAAATATCAGCACATGGCATACTTCGATGCGTGGCTGTGTGATATATTCATTCTGAAGCTGAATTAAAGCAGTAGGCTAACTCGCTAATGGTGAACAGGTGCGTTTGTTAATAAACCGGCAGGCAGAACAGTGATAAATGATTTTTGTGAGGGAACACAAAAGGTATTGCGAGGTAATGTAATAGTATTGCGTCAGAACGCAAAAGAAAAAAATCGCCCATGTCCCCTTGTGGGCTCTCAGCATATAGACATTCCACCCCCCCCCCAACAAAAAAAATCTATTTCTCTATTTTTGTTTTGATTTATAGTTATCCAGGCATCTATAATTAAACAAAGAAACTCTTGGTATTCACTAAAGGGACTCGTGTACAAACTATTTGCCTCCCAGTGTTGATTAGCCATGCTAAGAATATTGGTCCAGGTAGTCCTATTTACGTTCCTTGCCAGTAGCAGCAGATGGTACATCCACAGGAGATGGCATGCCCACAGGACCCCCATACTGACATCATATAACATGATCCCACCATGGTTTATGAGACAAGCAAAATCCCAATAAAACATATTAAGAAAACAAGATCATTTCAAACTGTTTTGTTGATGCTGACATTATAAGAACATTATGCTCACACACACATTTTCAGTACTTGTACTCTCCTGTTGAGGGTCAAAACGGGGCAGGAGCCTTTCAGCGGGTGACATGGGGGATACACCCATGCAAGGGTGCCAGTTCATTGCAGGGCCAACACACACAAGACACATAACCACACACACATTTACACTTAAAATCAGCAGTTAACCTAACATTCAGGTTTTTCGGTTGTGGGAGAAAGCCAGCTGAAGAAAACATGTGCACAGGGAGAATATGGAAATTCTTCCACACAGACAGTTAAAATGGGAACACATTTTCTCAAGCTTAAATTTTCAAGTTGAAGCTGCTAGTCATCAACAATTTTGCAGTTTAACTAATTATGTAAAAATGCAAAAAGTTAAAAAGATAATTAACTTACAACTGAAGTTCAACTTCTAAGATATTGTTTTGTTTTTACGACAAGGCTAGTTATGGCAAATGGGCTCATTTGATCAGCATCACACAGAAGTGATGTACTTCTGTTGTCTGCTGAGTACTATCCCATTCCTTCACCAAATAATCACCTCCTTTTACAGCTGCTACAGCATCTGCGAGCATGCMGACAAATGTCACCTTCACTTGTCTCAACCCCATTCTGTCTTTTTCAACTCGCATAACCTCTCTTTAGATAGCTAGATTGTCGGTGATGACAAGAAATTACAGAGCGCACAAGTACGCACTGTTAAATGTCAAGAGAGACAGAGGTTTTAGAGCAAAGGGAGGAAGAAAGTCAATGAGCTTCTGTKTGGGAAAGATAGAAAAAGCAGCAACAGGAGCACTTCACTGGCAATATCTTTCTTTTTTCTTTTCTTGTAGATATTTCTCAGAAGTTAAGATTTGTTTACTTTACTTAATAGAGTATATTGCAATCAATGGCAATATTATAGTTTATTTTAGTTAGAATAAGTGATGAATTTGTGATTTAAATTAAGAAGAATAAACTTAACCAATAAGTATGAAAAACAAACAAATAAATCAATGAAACACAATTTTTTTTTGTAAAACAGAGGATAGAAAGTAAAAAAAAAACAACATAAGTATGCATGTTGAATAATTTAATCGTTTAGAGTCCAGTACAACCAGACTGACCTAAACCACGAGGTTTTCTTTAATAAAATATTACCATCATGTTGGACAAACATCTATTTTTATTATCCTAGATGTCCTGCCATCTCTTTGGACATATCTGAGGTGATTTTTGTTGCAAATAGATGCTGTATAATGAATTAAAATCACATGAATCCTAACTTGTCAAAACAAACAAACCAATAATAATAATAAAATATAAAATAAAATAATAAATTCCCAGTATCCCTTGAAGAAATACCTATCGCYTAAAGTTTATGCCAGTTTTAAAACATTTTATGCCGAGTCGTTTTGTTTTGCACAGCCACATGCGAGATGTCACAGATGTGGTCAGAGTACAATATGACTCTCAGCTACTACCACATCACAATTCACTTAAAGATAAAGCTCATCAGCTTACAGTCATTTTGGTCACAGACATCTTGAACTGGATGGACTCCAAAAGTCATCAGTTGCARATGGACATTCAATGAATACTTTCTTCAAGTTTCAATGAAATTTCTCCACTGGTCATAGGATGGGTGGCAAAAGACAGATACAGACATACACACACACACACACACACTGGTTTGTTTTTATATCCTCATGGGGACCATGGATTGACTTCCATTCATTTTTCTGATAATTTTATAGCTTAACCCTGACCCTTTATCCCACAATCCATTTGGGACAGYTCTGACCTCCCCACTTTCAAATCCCTCCTTAAGACCCATCTTTTTAAAACTGCTTTTAAYRTTTAATATTTGACTRTTTTACTTGYTGATTTGTTGTTTTGAATGTCTTTCTTTTTTGTAYAGCATCTTTGAGCAGGGGCRATTCTAGGGGCRGGGCCACAGGGGCAYTGGCCCCAWCTGAAATCTGATTGGCCCCCTGAAGTGCCCCTGTCCTGTCATTCRTCTGTCCTTTTCCTGGGAGCAATGATGGACAATGCAGTCCCATGTCCAAACACTAGAGGCGCTAATGAGTCAAATAGGAAAGTCCAGCATGAATCAAGCTTACGGAAGAAGTCTTCTTATCTTTTTAAGAAAATCAGAACAATACTGCAGAAATCTTTCAACTGACAAACGACGACTAGATTTTCTCAAATGCTCTGTGTTTGAAAGTATTTTATCTAGTAAAAATGTATGTAAAACTGGTAAGGAGAATTTATTGTGCAAGCTTTTTTTAAAATGTATATTACAGGTGTTTGAACATGTGTGACTGGTTAAACGTAAACACCTTACCAAAACTGGGGATTTGTGTGAAAGAAGGTTGAAGAAATACTTGGCCCCTCTAAATTTACAGGCCCAATGATGGCCCCTTCCTCAGAAAAATCCTAGATCCGCCACTGTCTTTCAGTGTCTTGAAAAGTGTTTTAGAAATAAAATGTATTATTATCATCATCATTATTTACCCAAAAAATAACCTCAAAGGTACCTGCCTGACCCTAAAACTAATCTAAACTCAATTCACACCTTGGTCCTAAACCTATGTGTGCATCGTGGGGATGAATGCCTGGTCACATTTAGTCCCGACGAGGCTGCCTTTTTCTGGAAAATGGTTTCCACGATGTAATAATTTACTAACATTTACAAAAAACAGGGATTTACACAAGAGTCATTGCCACTATTTTAGTATGAATTTTGGTTTCACGGCAAAAAAGGAAGGCAAAGAAAAGGCACAGTGAACACCAGTCTCTGTGGCCTTATTTTGTGMACACTGCAGCTGTCAGGATGTCCCAACATATCAGGCCAAAGCCCTGTGCACTCATTATAATTGGCCATTAAAGTATCATCACAAGCACAAACGAGCACATGTCTCTCAGCTCGCTGATAGAGAGATAGACATTTTGCCACTCCATGTTTTCCAGTAGAGTTCTGAGGCCTGCAGCTACCCCAGAGCTGCCAGATGATGAGGTAGCTTCCTCTGCCTTGGCAGCCTAGGCAGGGGTCCCCCTAATCTGAGCTATACACAGCCATGAAGAAGCAGGCGCTGGAGTAAATCCAGCTTCTCCAAAAGACAAAAAAGGAGCATTATATGTGCATACTAATGCAGCTTCTTACATATGGCTATCATCTTATTTTTCTCTCCCTTCATAATATACTGTCCACGTGGCTTGGTGAATAATACATGTGCCACCAAACAGGTGTTAAACTGTCATGTGTGTAATGTGWATGCTGACAGATGTAAGACAAATGGGAATACCCACGCAGACTCAGACATAAGGGCCAAGCTGCTGGCTGGCAGTCAGTGAAAAATGCAACGCAACTGAGCACAGAGCGCACTCACCGCTTGTCCCCGCCGCACTTTCTGCAGAGCACCATTTAACCGACATGGTTGTTCAGGGTGCGATTGTGTTCATGTGTTTAYTGGTGCAAGGTGAGTGTCATGACTTCAGGCAGAGGTGTGAAGTAATGAAGTATAAGTACTTTGTTAGTTTACTGGAGTAAWAAWWTTTCAGCAAACCTTTTACATCTGCTCCTTACGTTTTCACACATAAAGACATTTATTTTTAAAATAAAAGGGCAGAATGAATACACCCCAGACATTTCAGTACCTTAGAAGGTCAATGAGCACAATGCAGATGAAAGCAAATCTTAACCTGATTTGTTTCAAGCATTTCATGGGCCTGTTTTGTACTTGAGTGCCATGCTTGTGAAATGTCGGCAACAACTGAAAGAAAGCATAGTGATAATATGGATAAAACAGACATTACCCAGAACAATCATAAAGGGGCAATATCATGTAAAATCAACTTTTTCAGTTTTATGTCATGTTATAATGTTATACTC
>NW_013952532.1:503144-504485 GCF_001266775.1 Austrofundulus limnaeus | reverse complement strand
TATTTATTGTGAGCTGACATGACATAAATAAACAGCTTTCCTAAGAACAACCGTCAAGGTCACTAAAATGAACAGGAGCCATAAGTGAGTTTAAATAATATGAAACCAGCCAAATCTGCAAAGATCCCCACAGAGGCTTTTTAATGGTTCATTAGGCTCACAATATCCAGCAGTTATTTAGTGTCCTGCACACTTTCAGATGACACGTAATGAGAAGTAAATTAGAATAAATAACTGATTTTAAACTGATTTTTACATATATTCGAACATCTCAGTATTGGAAAACTGATATCTCTTGAACATTCATAATTTTTGGGACTGGCACCAACAACAAAACCCCGACTCCTCAGCAATGAAAGCCTTGTCAAGTTGAGATCTCAGACTGACAGAGTGCAGCAGACAGATGGTCAGAGGGCGAAGAGGTGATTTAGTGGAGGACAAACTGAAGCCAGTCCTTATTTTAATGAGGACATCTCTTCAGGAGGCTTTTCTTCTTGAGTGACCACAACTTTGCGTTGCGTGACTGGCTTATTGTTTGAGAACACAGGATTCAAATTTTTTAAATCAAATATTTAAAAATAGATGTGTCTAAACACAGATTTTTTTCATTTACTTGCTAAAATTATAAGACAATAATGGGATTGAGACTGTAAGAATGCTGTCTGTTCCTGCAGTGTTCATCTCTTCCTTTCTTTAGGTAAAGCCGTGGGCTGCAGGCTCTTGGTTCTGCACTTTCTTATTCAGCAGATTTACCTGCTGCTGTAAAAGACTGACTCAGACCACAAGTTAACTCTGGATCGTGGTCATTTCTTTGAACATTTTTGGCCTTTTTATCATATTGAGACTTTTTYTTACCTTCACTCCTACCTTTTTGTGCAGAACCAACTCGTATTTGCTTGTGGATTGCTGGAGAAATTCTCTCCACTTCTTAGATTCATCTGAGATATCATGAATGCTCATTAAAAATACACAGAGGACMACTTCCCTACCTCACGCACTGTGCACCAATTAACCCTGGATGCCTGAATGCTCCTAAGCCCACTGCAGAAAATAAAACAAAACAAAGAAAGCAAGAACAACAACAACAACAACAAAAAACTAATATCAGTTAAACATTCTCAAAATCACCTTTGATTCTTAATAACTCTTGAGTGAAGATGATCTCAACCAACCCCCACTTGCAATTTTCATTTGTATTTAAATCTTTTAAACCTGCATTTTGGGTCGGTTTCTGGGCTCAGAACTAAAAAAAAAAATGTTTGTACCTATTTATGTCTATAGAGCAATTGCAGAACCTGTTTTTTATGTATTTAAATGAACATATGATGAAAAGCTCAAAAG
>NW_013952532.1:499006-503134 GCF_001266775.1 Austrofundulus limnaeus | reverse complement strand
AAGACCTTTGTTTATTTGTTTTTTTTTTTTAATTCACCTTCTTGTCTGTCTTTGTCACTTAACCACTCACATTTGTTGCTCAGGGCTCCTTTTAGCTTGTTCTGCTGCTGCTCTCCTTGTATGTTTGCCCTGAACAAGAATGTGCGCAAGATGCTTAGAATATAAATCAATCATGGTATGTTGTTTCATGCTACTGGTCATATATCACAAGCCCACCTCCTTCTAATCCATGTGGTTCATCACCAGTGTGAGGACCTGCTGCACAAAGAGACAATGGGCTCTGAGCAGACGGCATGAACGTGACMAAGGCACACAACATCCCTTTTACCTCCTGGGTGAGATCATGCTTGTGTCTTGGAGGCCATTTGACCTTCTTTGTTTGGTTTGTGGTCACAGGGGATACAAGCAACTCCAGTATGATTTTGATGAACTAGGTTGTCACCTTTTATGTGTAGCTACCTGTGTGTGAAATAAAGAACTGAAAAGATTCTGACAATATGACTAAGTAAGATGGCCCTTTGGTGAACACACAAAAGTTGGCTTTTAGGTTCAAATGTCCAATGTTAGAGAAACATTTTTCAAAAACTATTTGCTATAAATTTACAAAAATAAAGTGATTGTACACAGATTTGTAAACTTTCTTGTCTTTATGGTTTTTAGTCAAATTATATAAGACAGTTCTGGCTTTAAATGTCAGTACAAGAGCAAAATAAGATACTCGGGTAAGAAAATGAAACACAAACATTGCATTCATCAATAATTMATCACCTTGATAGTCTTCATGGTGAAGTTAAATGATTGTTGATGATCAGCATTATTATGTTTTAACAGATTAAAAACATAAATAACCCAATACAGTTTTAAAATAAATCAGGCAGAAATGCAGAATACACTGTGTAGTTGCTCTGATAGAATAATCATTTGTTACAACTTCTGTTTTTTAATGATTATTAGTTTGGGACTTTTTATGGAAAATGACTAGTATTTTATGGCTCACATCATCATCCTTTGTTCGTGTTTATATACAGTATATTTACACACAAACATCCTTGTACTTGGATCAAACTGAGGACATTGTGTTGACTTCCATTCATTATTTGTACAGTAACTGCATTCATGACTAACCTAGGCATTTTCCTTAACACTAACTTTACTAGTCTATACCTAACCCTGACCTTAACCAAAAATTAATACACACCATAACTCTAAACCTAACCAACAGAGCGCAGTAGAGCTGCAAAATATGTGAGGACTGGAGAAATGTCATCCCTTTCCAAAAATGACCTCACTTGGTTGAAAACCTAACATGGTTCTCACTCTGTAGCAGAAACAAGTATACCCCCCCACACACACACACTTATTTACATTCATTACCAGCTACCTCAACATCAGCCCAGCTGTTTCCCAAACTCAGTGCCAATATACGACAGCACATGGGGCCAAGACAAACCAACATCTGACCGCAGAAATCCAACAGTAATAAGAGCACAGCCCATGTCTAATTTACAAGAAAAAAAAATAATGACTAAAAAAATATATGATAAGGGAAGAAATAAAATAAATACACTCAGGCTACAATTCACCATCCTGCACTAGTACAGTATTTATTAAAATGAGACATATAGAAATTAAATACAATTGCATGAATTTAAAAACTTTGAGGAAAATTTTGCAAATTGATTGAACAAACAAAAAAGTTAATTTTGGAACTAAATTGGACATCACCTAGAAAACTCATGTAACAAGTCAATAAAATGTTGGACCTAACATTCAGCCTTGAGGAACGTCAAAGTTGACTTTATACAGATATGGATATTGAACTAAAATGCAGTTCATTATCTGTAAAAAGTGACTGAGTTGTACTAAATTTGTGTTTGCTAAAGCTGATCAGGTCTGGTATCTAGYATAAATCAACCTATTTGACAATCACTTATGTCCAGTGATTGCTTTATATAAGATTAATAGTAAATCCTTATGATATATTAAATATATTTAACATATATGCACTTCGTGTATTATATCAACAGGATTACCTGCAGCATTTAATACTGAAGATTTAAACAGTCTTGCACAATCTTTTGGAACCTGGTGTTTCTGTGAGGCATGAGCTGAAAAGTWTGGATTCTGTAGGTACACCTAATGTTTGTTCACATACACAGAATAAGGGATCAGCTGTTTGAATGTGAAAACGCTTTAAAAATCGAATACAAATATTTAAAAAGGCTGTTCGACTGAAAGGTCGCTGTCCTTGGTGCTAATCTGAGAACATCTCCCTCCAGAGATTTGTACTTTTTTTATTCACGTCTTGCACACACACACACACACACACACACACACACACACACACACACACACACACACGGCTGGATTTCCACGCCTCTGGTTCTGTGCGCGCGCTACTGCTGTTGAAATATTCATTCGCAGCACCTCAAAGGCCCTTTTGCCTTCCAACCCACCTGTATGCTCCGCTACAGGGAGACTATGTGGGAATAACCACTAAGGATTAGCTCATGTTGACAAAATGTGGGAGGAATCCACTGCAGTTGGTTAATTTAACCACCTCCTTAAAAAAAGAAGAAGAATCAAAACAGATCTTGTGGACCTTGGATGTTAGAGGAAGTGGAATAAGAAAGGAAAGCTTTCCGCAGCTCAGACATTGACGCCAATTGGCTCAGAKGAAATCACCCACAGAGCCCGTGCGTGTTTTGTGTGCGCGCGCACACTCTAACGATTGCGCCGAAAGTCCCCCGCTTTGAAATGCGCGTCGGGATTCCACAAAAATAAACCGCAACAGGCAGGTGAGCTCCTCCGGAGCACCACAAGAGTCAACAGGCTGCACCGGTTTCCCAGCTGATMATTTTCGTCTCAGCTGAGGAATTCTCGGAGTTCACAGAGACCATTCGAGCCCAGAGACGGAACAAGCTTGTCGGYAGGATTCATCTTGCATGGAGGCACCGTTTTGGACCGTAAGACCGAAGCTGGGGGTATGAAAATCCCCCGGAGGCAAGGCTCGAAGCTTCTTTTTTTATGGCATCTCAATATCTCTGCTGTTTTAATGCGCAACGACACCGACCTGCCACTCTGAGAACCTCTCCAACCGGGGCGCAGCTGATGGAGACATCTCCCCATCTTTTCACCTCGGAACCAGTTTCTGATCTCGTCCACAACTATATTYCCTAAGTTGTTTTGTGAAAAAAGCTGAAGAATAAGGGGATAAAAAGAGACACAGAGATAGGAAGCGGGTGGGAGGACACGTGGTTTATCTCGAGGCGCACTTGTTCCAAGTGCGCGTCTGAGCCTTTTCCTCCTCTTCTTGTAACTATTTCACATTTCTTTTTGAAGAAAAAAAAATGTAAAAACGAGGGATAAGACAAGTGGAATTATTTTCAGCACGTGGATGATCTTGACAGGATTGTTGCCTTGGATTTGAGAGGAAGTTGGGGGAAAAAAGCATCGGAGAGGCAAGGAGCAGAGGACAAGATTTTCGAAAGTGGAGCTCCGATTTTCACGGATTACTGGGATTTTTTTTCTCATTCTCTCGAACACGAGTGAACGTGCTCTTCTTTGATGTCTGACAAGGTAAGAGAGCGCAACTCGTTGGGTTCTTTGAGTCTTCGTGTTGCTTTTGGTGTGGATGAGGTAAAGAGCGCAGGTGAAATTTCATCAGATGTGGTGCTGAAAAGACAAACTGCGATCACTATCATAACAATGCTTTTGTACGCGCACCATAAAGACATTGCCATAAAAACTACACTTTTGACAATTTTTAAAACTGTAAAATATTTTGGAAAAACAGCATTTCCCCGAATTAAAGCAACATGGTTGACTGTAGGATCATATGAAGATAATTTATCAACATTTTATGACTTTGAGTAAATTGTAGATATTTATAGTACTTTAAATATTAAAAGCAAAGTACAAACAGATCTCAATGAATGAAAAGCGCTGTTTAATTATCCAGATCGAGGTGGTCTATTTTCTGCACGTCTTTGGGTCAACAGGTCCAAAACCACGATTGTCTGGAGAATGTTATGAGGAAACATGAAGAAACGGATACCCAACTTTGTAATGGTGTAACAGGAAAATGTTTGTTTTAGGAAAACGTTGACTCCAGTGTCTGAGTTAACT
>NW_013952532.1:490278-497368 GCF_001266775.1 Austrofundulus limnaeus | reverse complement strand
TTTTTATATATACAGTATATACATGCTTATATCAAGTTTGATGTCATTTAATTGCTTGATACAAGTTACCTTTTATAAAAAAAGGAGGACTTGACAAATAATTGAAGTTGTTTTACATTACAGGTTTTTATTGTAAAAATTAGATTGATTGCTTTAAATATGTGTAATAGGGTATTTCTGAATAAACAGATGAGTAAGTAGATAGATATTGATATATCTCATTAGTTAAGCTTGGTATAGCCATGATGATCTTGTTGGCTCAGGGGTTAAAGTTAGTGGTTGTGGGTTTTATTATATTGAAGCTTGTTTTCTCATGTCTGTTTCATATGATTCCATAGCAACGTCAAACAGATTCAGCACATTACTTCTACTACATTTCATCTAAATTTTTTATGCACTGTATCATTTTGCATGAAAAAAAATGACATGAAAAATGATTTGGCTTCTAGAATACCTTGTGCAAAATCAGATGAAACAAATAAACAAATAACAACCAAAATGATTCAAACACTGAGACTTGACTTACGTAGTTTTCACATGCTGTTTCATGGGACCATACTGGGCTCTCAGAACATGGTTCAATGTTTAGAACCGACAAGCTGACAAACCAACAGAGAACATAAAGATAAATTAATGAACCCAAGGTGATCAACACCTGTGCAGGGACAACCAGGATCAGGTATGGCATGATGGAAGAGCATGAAGAGGAAATCAGAGCTAAACAGTTTACACAGGTGGAAAGGCAGACACTAAAACAAAAGAAAATTATTTCAAACTAACAAAACACTAATTTAATAAAAGCACAAATTATGATAATGCAGAAACTATAATCACATTAATTGAAAGTTTACTGCAGCCTAAGAGCAGATTGCCCCAAATAATTTTGTTCCTATTCATTTTTGTGAAATATGCCWCATCTTCACATTTCATTTAGGATGTGTTTTATCTTTAAAAAAATTGTTGATCATGTTTATGTTTGGGGTCATTTCAAACCAGACTACAACTCTTTATTTGGACCACCACATACACAACTCTTGTGCCTACAGTAGTGATGGCACTTCAAGTGTAGCACAGAAGATTTACCACAAACTTCAAACAACATACAACACCATCAGTCTTTAGGTGTGAAGAGGCAAATAGTTTGGTCCATTGATGTGAAGCAAGTAGCACATTATTACAGTAGCTCTGATACCTTATGGACCTGATTTGATTTTAGTGTGGCATAATGTTGGCTGCAGGTCTTTTGACTTAAATGATTTGTTAGATAACTGAAAGAAATCCCTATAGATTGACTTTGGGAGAATTTCTGCTCCTCATTGTTGGCTGTAAACCTGGAGGCAGTGCTAATGGCTAACATTTCTAAAGACATTCATGAATAGTTTTAAACCTTAAACAAACAAACAAAACACGTTGTTGCTGGGAAACCTTTGAGCACAGTTTTGAGACTGTGTTTTATATTAGTCTATTATATTTTAATGTATTGTTGTACTTTTACCTAGCAACACATTTCTATCATCAAACAAAGATAAAAATGTGGTTTTCACATTTAATTTTAGTGAGTAAAAGAGTAAAACAATCTGAATTTGGCAATTACTGTATATGAATATTATTGAAGAAGATTGTAATAAAATTTAATGTTAAAGTATAAAAAGTACAAGAGCATAGTGTAATATAATGAAATAGTATAGTAATAAAAGCTGTTGAAATTCAACATAGTTGTATAAAAGGAAAACATGCTTTCCATTCTGACACACATGCAGCAGGGACATCATATGTTCTGTATTCTGCTTGTAGAAACGTATAACCTATATGATACCATATGAAACCTTAAGTGATTTGGCTTTAGATTATCTTTGCTGAAGTGGATGAGCATTAATGAACAGATAAACATTGAAAACCAAATTAAACCAGTCTTCAAGGTTGCCCCCTTCACACAATCCTATTTTCCACTGACTCGGACATGAGCTCTCTAGCTAAAGTAGCTTTTAAATGAGAGGAGGCCAATAAACACAACAAATAAATTAAATAAAAATAAATCATAATAATAATTAGAAAGAAAGCAAGAAAGAAAGACAGACAACAGAAAGAAAGAAAGAAAGAAAGAAAGAAAGAAAGAAAGAAAGAAAGAAAGAAAGTATATATATATAGATATTTTTTCTTTTACATTTTTTACCTGTACTGAAATTTGCAGTTGTGCAACATTTTTGATGAAACAGGACACTCCTGCTGCTGTTTTTATGAGATGCTCCTGATTCCCCATAACTCAGAGGTTCCATCATTGTCCTGTCAACTCACAGCTCCTCTCCACAGCATTCTGAAGAGCTGACTTGGTGATGGCTTYATGGCAGTTTGGTTCATGATTCCCAGTGCATGCTGTCTAAAATGCATGGTTTGCTTTGAGTAGATGATAGACATGCATGCTGGAAGTGGAGCAGCAGTTGCATTGCTTTCGTCTTCTTTTTTATTATTTATTAATATATTTATTTATTTTTTGGTCATACTAACTTATACTGCACCACATAGCCAATATAAATCCTCCAGTTTTCATTTTTCTGACTAAAATAGGATCAGCCAATCAATTTTCCTACATAACTTTTATGTTTGGAGGCAGTATTTTTGTACTGATAAAAAAAACATTCAGAWATTCAGTTTCTGAATTCTGTAAAGCACTGGTAGACTATTTTCCCAGATGGTTGCACAATATTTTATTTTGGAAACCCATGGATGTTTTTGTAAAATGTATGTGCTTCTTGTGTTCTGCTAGCAAAAAAGTGTGGGTTAATAATATTATTTTTCCAATAGATATGCCATCCAATAATCAAATGTGTTCACCTTTTGGAAATAGCATGCATTTCCATTGACCATAAAAATGCGTAAATTAGAATTGCGAAAATAAATTTCCTCCATGAAAACATGCCAATTTCGAAAAACCTTGTTTTTTTAACAAAATGGTTTTGCACTAGGTGGTTTTTCAGCTGTATCGAAATTGGTGTATTTCGCAAAACTGCAATGAAAACACTTTTTTTGCATCACAGGGTTCATGTGATCAACAACTACTGTATTTTTCAGACTATAAGCCGCACCGGACTATAAGCCGCACCACCAACATAAAAAAACAGTACACCCAAATTTGTCGTCAAAAAAGTGAATTCAACATCAAAACATAAAAAGCAAACCTTTAGGAATTAAAGTTCGGAGGAATATGGTTCATTTAACGGACCTTATTTTGGTAGTTTTCTTTAACAGTTTCTGTTCCAACAAAATGTCTCATTTATCTTCCTCCGGCGCACTGAAACCATCGAAGTCCTCCTCTTCAGTGTCGGAGTTTAACAAGCTGAGAAAAGCTGCGTCACACAGCGGTATATGTTCGGTGCTGCTTTCTGTGTCGCTGTCCTCCCAGGGTAATGCTGGCTCTGAAGCTGTGGTGGGAAAGCCCTCCCGCTCCAGCATACGTCACTGCATGGGATTCCTTCCCCGGGGAGTGCAATGAGGAAAAAAAAAAGTTCGCGGCTCTTCACTCGACGTTTATCCACAAACTGGTCCTGGATTAAGCTCCAAAGTTTTTATCAGTCAGATTACACCATGAAAAATATGTGTTTTATCCCCTTTTATGAGTTTTTGGCCATTGACTATCTTTAAATCGCTGCTTCCTGGTCAACAGTCGGCTCTGGAAGCGATCACTTTTTCTTTTTTTCCGTTCTTTTTTTGAAGCGAGTGGTTGAAGCAAATGGAGCATAAGAGCCCCCTGGTAGCTGAAGAAAAAAATCCATGTATAAGCCGCACCGGTCTATAAGCCGCATGGTTCAAAGTTCAGGAAAAAAGTTGCGGCTTATAGTCCGAAAAATACGGTAGATGTTTCTAAAGGTGAAAAAGACAACAAAGAAGAAGACAACAGGAAGTAGAGGTAGAAAAATCACAGACTACAATTTCCAAAGAATGTCGTAGCCGCTCCCACGTAGGACATGTCGCTCGAAAGCCTCGGTAAGACGCCAACGTCTCCTATGATGGCTGATGATGATCGCTAGTGCCGTAGTAGCAGTATGAATATATTTCATGTAAGTGTTTCCATCCGTTGCCGCCTTGTTTGTAATGATTTATCGCGAGAACAAACAGATTCATGCATTATTTTAATTGCATTTTTTTACTTAATGGAAACACCACAATTGCAAAAGTTTTTCTACATTACCAGAATATCAACAAAGTTTTGCGCACATTTGCAATGGAAACGTGGCCATTGATACAAACCAAAAGTCAGTGTGCAATAACTTTTTTCCTTAATTAAACTCACAAAAATCTATTGAAAGTTCATTATGGCATTAAATAAAGCGTTGAAACTTGTTTAACAAACTGTAATAATCAAATAAATATTCAGCATAAAACAAAGACTCATTAATTGAAATAGATTATTTGACAGTGTTTATCAGACATTTATTTAAATGTATTATTTCCTCATGCTTTTAGGAAACACATTAAACCTATTAAATAAAATCTTCAACATTTTTTTAAAGTCAGTTTAATTTGAGCTAGGGGAAAAGCAATAACTTTTTGCAAGAAGAGGCACAGGTGTGGCCAGGCTTTTTTTTTAGGGGGGCACAAGTAAATAAAGAAAATCAATCAGCTAATTCCAAAATGATTTATTTAATCTGTTTTAAGAAATGTTGAGCTGAAAATGTGTGTGATCATATCTACAAATGATCCAAAAAACATGCTGAATGCTAGTTAAAACTTATCATTCAGCAATTTTTAGACATAAAAGCTGAAGATTAGTGTACAATTATCAGAAAACAATAATTAGCTCTGTTTTGATTTGGTGAGATTAAATAAACTCAGTAGATAAATAAATCAATTTAAATGACTAATTGAAATATCACTATTTTGTATCTTGATTGTCTTGATGTTGCAGGCTTCTCACAGCTGTGGAGTTGTAGCCATATGGACAGGGGCGCAGATGAGTCTTTGTGATGAGCATCATAGTGACAGCAGTCTGTCACTGAACACACTGAAATGCTAATGATCATAGGAAGTCTTTTTATAGCTTAACATTGTTACAAAAAGTCAGTAAAATGGACACAGGATCAGTTTATACTTGCTTATAGACCCTGCTGCTCCGTCTGCTTGAAAACACATCTCCAGTAAAAAAGAACTAAAACTGTTTGCTAAGTGAGTATTCTGGACCTGGTTATACAGTTTGTAGTGGTGGGCACAGTTCCACTAAAGCACTAATGCACTAATAGGGGAACTAATTTCCTGATTAGTGCTTTAGGGCTTTTACTAATTTTAAAATATATTAGTGGATTAGCACTTGCTAAATTTGTAGGCTAAATTTAGAAGCACTAACTGAGGTCTATAAATGTTATAGTTCAACGTTGATGTTAACAGCTGAGGGTGAAAGCTGTCACACATTTGTTCATATATGTGTCGCTTACCCACCAGGTGACATTATATGAACTGAAATCCAGCTGTGGAATGTCAATGCTAAGAATTAAGAGAGGAACATGACAATATGTGACTCATGTTGTCTGTTGAAGAATGTTCATGGGTTGACTGGGTTATTTTAGTGCTTTAGAATTAGCTTTTGCCAAAACTTTCAGTGCATTAGTGCTTTAGAATTAGGGGATGTAAATATTTGAGTTAGTGCTTTAGGGCTAGTGGAACCARTTTTTAAATTAGTGCTGCCCACCACTGACAGTATGTAGTTTCCTGCTTTTCTCTTTGAGCATTCTTTTCACATTGTGTGCAAGCCCGTTCTTTCTTTGTGAGTGTAATTTCATAAACAACACTGTAACATTTTAATTCCTATCTTAAATGGGACACATCATGCAAAATCAACTTTTTTGGACATCAAAAGCACATTTKTGTATGTACTTGGAGTCTAGGAGTGCAGAAAAGTTGAATTTACTTTCTCCTGGGGCTGCATAAATATCTTTATTTTCTGTTTGGGTCATATAATTCAACCTGTTCAATTTTCTCTGTTTTTATGATGTTTTCAGAACTATTTTGTCACAATATTTGTGACAGAACTGCCAAAAAAATGTCTGGACGTACCAACTACAATTTGATCGTCTTCATTCTCCTCTCGCTCTGAGTGAGACTCTAGCTCCAAAATGTAAGGCTGGATGGACAAGACGTCCTTTGTTGACATATTTTAATTAATTTGTAAATAAAAAACAATATTTCTGTAAACCCTTCTACTAAACTGTAATGAACCAGTCTGGAAGCTGGGGCAGGGTGTGAAGGGTCTCAGTTGGATTTAAAGAGACAGCTTCAAAATGAGTTGATCTGAGACACACCTCAGAAAAGGGGTGAAAGAGGGACTTGTGGGGTTACAATAAGGATGAATTCAGATCAAAGCATTGCAGTCCTACTTTATATACTCCCCAACTGAATAATTTAAATGTGAAAAGAAGGGTTTAAAAACCTGATATGTCTCCTTTAATGCAATCTAGTTAAATGAGTGGCTATGGTGTGTATGTAAAACTACCACTACTACTTTATTCATAAAGCACTTTAAAACATCCACAGCTGCAACAAAGTACTGTACTTGTAAAAATCAAAGAACATTTAAACATGTAAAAACTGTTAAGGAAAAAAAAATAAAAATGACACTGTGACTATGTCTAAAAATCTTTGTAAATTTCAAACAGAAGACATATGTCTTCTGTTTGAAGACATATGTTGTTCATTGAAGACAATTAATAATTATCATTATTATTATTGGATATATGTTTTTGGGTTCTAAATATCTAAAATGTCACTGTCTTTTCTGGTGACTGTGTCAGAATATTTATTTGATGATATGAAATAAAATCCCATTGGACAAACATGTTCTTACTTCACTCTTCAATGTATGTTCTGTCCACAGATTACCATATTTGTTCAAGCATAATTCTTAAAATTTAATCCATAAAATCATCCATAAAGTTGGGGGTGGTGGGTGGTGGGTAGTCTCAGATAAATTTTTTTACTTATGTATTTTAACTGAAATATTGGCAAAATGTCTGAGTCCGGAAATGAGACCGCGTTGTAAAAAGCAGTTGAAACGAGCTTGTCTCTGACACCTCCATGCTTCAGAGCAAGATAGTAACAGATC
>NW_013952532.1:481955-489809 GCF_001266775.1 Austrofundulus limnaeus | reverse complement strand
TGTGTGTGTGTGTGTGTGTGTGTGTGTGTGTGTGTGTGTGTGTGTGTGTGTGTGTGAGTGAAACCTCCATCTGCTCCCATCAGTGTCCTTTGACTTGCCGCTCCACTTTCCTCTCTGCAAAAGACGCAAACTTCTCTGCTTTGTTAAATAATTTAGCAGTTTTTTTTTCTGACAGATATGTACCTCCGGTTTAAGCACCAACAGCCTTTTAGAGACCTCGCTTGCCTCAAGGTATTTTTAAAACACAAKACAATTAGAAATAAGCCAGGCCTAACTAAAACTGCCACATTCTACCTGTTGGTATTTGCTCTAGCAACCGTTCAGTTGCTTAAAACAAATGATACTTTGGAGGTTGTACATGTCTCTGCAAACATTTGCAGAGAAAAGAAGCATAAGATGCAATTAGAGAAAGAGGCTTTTTATAGCTCTTTTTATAGCTGGYTACACAAACGCACATATGCAGTGAAAACTCTGTGGCCAAATGATGACCCTTGCAAAATGAGCTATGAAGAATAAACAAGGTGCATAGTATTTCTTATTAAAAAGTGCCTTCAAGTCAATTTGAAACTGGGTTATTAAGAACTTGAACCAAATCACCTTTATTTTTTTATTTTTTCTACCAAACACTTTGGACTTTTTGCTCCTGTTCCTGATTTTTTGTATCCTTATGACTTAGAAACTCTTATTCAAGAGGACATTAAACAGTGCTGTGAAAAAACATATTTTAGACATCGAGTGTGTTGGAATTTCAAATTTGACAGCAAAATGAGAGCAGCAGTATTATAAAAGATGTGTTGTAGTTGATTCACAACCTATTGCAATAGATTGTTGGCTCAATATTGTGTCACTTGGTGTATTTTACTTCTTTCAGTTCTGTAATAAGATTGTCTACTATGAAGTAACAAGTTGTCACTTGTTGCGAAGTCACCCCAATCCTGTTYATTTCAGAGTGTCATAGCTTTTAATGTACAGAAACATTAGTATATTAGAACATGGTAAACAATTTACACATTACATAGATATTGCATTACTACAAAAAAAATAATAAAAAAACAGCCGTTGAGGCTCACTGAGAAGAGATAACCATAGAACAAGTTGTAACTGCAATAAATGACTGTGCAAACAAATAGCACATTGTCCTTGGAAACCGTTTTGCTCATGAGCATGACAAATTACACCGAAGTCCAAGTCACTGTGTCACGGCTGAATCAAAACTGTGTGCACGTAACTCTGCTTCACTAATGAATCAACCTCTTAGACTGCCTCACCCAAACAGCTTGTCATTCTCCCCCCACAGTGTCAGACGTGCCATTCAAGCCAGTAACATCCACCAACCTACCTCTCTCTGAGGCTCAATTGCTATCTCTTTGTAAAATTAATTGCAAAGGGACCTCTGGCAATTTGAACACACAGGGTGAAACCAGCTCATGATTTCATAATAACATATTGATTACATCAGATAAACTGACACTGATTAGGGATGTATTGGAACCAAATTTGTTTACATTCCACAACTAAAAGTGTTCAGCTGATTACCAGATCAGTTTCTRATCTGGTGGTTGTYCTTMCTGAAAATAGTGGAAAATAAGCTACTTATTCAAACAGGAAGGTGGGCTGTGTTCTCACTATGGTAACAGCATGGGAAGACTAATGAGTAATATGTCAAAGTTAGCATCCCACCAAACTACACACTCCCTCGGCTGTGCACAAATGTGGCAATGGTGGTCCTAATCGTTGATGTTGCTGTAGCACGGCRCTAGCACTATTATTCAGCAGTAAAACTGCAAGAGGCAGGGTGAATCCTGGACAAGTCCATCACAGAGCCATGCAACACGAGATAAATGAAAAGCCCACTCAAAATACGTTTCTAGTGTSAATTATTAAACGCCAAATACAGTAATGCAAGTCTTCAGACTGCCAGAGAAAACTGAAGTATGCAGAGAAAACCCAACTGGTTGCACTAAATGTAGAACAGATTTGCAGAAACACACCAATACAATTTACAATATGTAAGGACCTGTACCCCCTAAACGTCTGCCTCATTTAAACTTACTTACCGGTACAATCCTTCATGGCAGACAGCGGACTAACCACTTAGATTTCCCTTGAAATTCTGTTAAAAGATCGTATACCTACCGTTTCACCGAAAACGATTGTTCTCTTTCCTCTGTTCTTAAGGCCTACACATACTACCTCTGAACTGCCAAAATTGACTCTCATTGTTGMAGTTACATAAGAAGAATGACACCATTTTGTTTGAAACTTCAAGTCTTCCACCCCGTACAGCCTGTCTTTYAGACCTTTTCACCTCCTCTCTGTTGTGTGATTGGTCAGACATTTGTGGGTGTGTTTGTGCCAAAAACACTTGGAAGCTACATTTTGCTACCCTAACAGCTTATAAAATCTGACTGTTGTCTCTGCAAGCAAATATTTATAAAGACAGTCAAATAGCCAAAAGCTCATTAAAGGGAGCCACGATTAGTTGTAACATTAAACTTTATTTGATAAACATTTATTTTAACTGTAAAATAAAGACTGTAAAAATACTGTAGGCTGTTTAGTTTTGTAAATTTTTTAAAATATATTTTAACTTGAACGGAGCCATTTTATTTACACACAAAGCATTCTGGGTAAATGATGACATCAACTAGGTCATCGGTGTGAGGCTGCTAGCGAGCTATATCCACCCTGAAGGTTAATCTTGGACAATATCTGACGATTGGCTCTTTTAAATGAAACCAGAGAGTGTTGACAGAGTGGAAAAGGTAGAAATGACTCAGCCTGTAACTGAAAATATGGATGGAGGACAACAGAGCTGCTACATGCAAGAACCTCAGCTTAGCCTGTTAGCCTTTGCACTAGCCCTCATGCTATATTGCCTTATATGTATTAGTATGAGCATGTGCCATGGATTCAGCCATGGCTAAATGCCTTTTCCTCACTGGTAGAGAAGACATGTACGCAAGGTTACATCTGTGTTGGAGCCATCACCTATATACTGTATAAACTCGTGTGGCACATGACAGGTCATTTTATGAGGCTTGGTAGTAAAACATAAAAATCCTTCCGATGTCTGATATAAACATTTTTTTTTACATTACATTCATACATTGTTATAAATATTATAGTACAATAGCTAAATCTTGTTTGAATTTAAACATAAGCAATACATGTTATGTCAACAAACATCAGAGAAACAAATCTTTTTTTTTATTTTCTGGACCTTAGTTTTAATTCTTAGGCATGTTTGCTTTTATTAATTTCCACTTTTATACCAGCTTTAATTTCAGTCTGACGGTTAATGCTTTTACTTAGATTTAGTTAAACAGGTGACTCATGAGTTCACAAATCTGTTAACCAGGTTCCAAAGTTCTTGAAAATATGTTGAGTTTATCGGTTACCTAGATCTTTCAATAAAATCATCTTACTGCACCTGAAGCACCTAAGGCAAAATATCTACATCAAGTTTGAAAGACACATTTCTAGGGTTTGTGGTTCAGATTATGGAACTCAGACCTTAGCAATGGAGAACTACTCGACTCACAAACAACCATCAATCACTGCAAGGCTTACAGGAATCAATATGTTCTCATAACTCAGAGCCCGTGACCCTGACCACAGATCATTATTGTTCCTCTGGAGACTAGGCCAACTCAGAAACACATACCAAGATGCAGACCTCCTCACTCACGCAAAGACATTGTCTGTGCTGTCTCGTGAGCATCCCAGAAGACTTTAAAAATCACAAGAAGCAATGGTTCTAAAGCAAAGAATCATAGAAAAGCAGAAATGAAAATTTCCCACTGTTGTTTTATATAGAATATCTAATTGTTCTACTTTTGCTAGGTAAAAAAAATAAATTCTCAAGTTTTCACATTGTATAAACTCCTGCAAAAACAAACACATAGTACTTTACATTTAGAATATTTTATTGAAACAAATTTTCATTGCCAGTAAAATGCCTCAAATCTATCTTGCTGTTTTGTTTTTCATGTTGGTCTCTTGTTGGGATGGTGAATGTTGCATTGTGTGTTTTTTTAATATCAGACGAAAATAGACTTTTATGCAAATGTGATTAAAGAAACAAAAAAAGTCTGACATTTGTGGTCCAGCAATAAAAGGAGTAATCACACACAAAGTGCACACCAAATTGAATACTTGTCTCTGATTTGGTCCCCAATCAACTGAATTGATTAGAACTGTTTATGTATGCATTCATGCGTCTCTTGAGGGTTTTCCGCAAAGCTAATTGATAGAAAATACTGTAGCAGTGAGAATATTAGTTACACACAGGGAAGCTATGAATAAGATTCATATTTCTTTGTCTATGTTTTTATGTCACATCTACATTTTTGTTCTCATTCTTGCATTTTACCATTCATTCTGCCATTTTAAAAATCCATTTGGGTGGAAGAGACATGTTTTTCCTTGTGTTACATTTTTTTCACTACCTAAGGTTGCTTTTGTCAAAGTGGAACACTGGGGGGAAAGAGCATCATTTCATGCTTCATTAGTATGCTTAAAGGTTAGGCATTTTTGCTGTCTGTAAACATGGCCTGCTCTGAGACAATCTGTAATAACACCTACAAGTATAAGCCAGATACAAGTGTGGAATGTGTAGTGTTTGCTTCACACCACATTGATTCCTTAGTATATGAACAAACTCTGCCTTCAATCTGGCTAAAGAATATTTTGGACTTAATTCAAGCATTTTACATTATATCACATAAATTTATGTACCATGTTTTGTTTTCTGCTTTCACAGCAAGAGGGTCACAAGTTCATCTTTATCCTCTCTGGGTGGAGTTTGCATGTTATATTTGAGCATGAGGGTTTTCACTCTGTCTGTAGACCAAAACCATGCATGTTAGGTTGGTGTTTCTTGGTGTATGAGAGGGTATGAATGGTTGCAGGGGTGGAACTAGACTTTTTATGCCAGGAGTGGAAAAGAGGAGGCCAGGGTGTTTTTTTTTAAGGAGGATAAAAATGAAGAAAAACACTCTGGATTTAAAAGGGCTATATTATGTGTTTCTCAGGAATATATTTAAATTCTATACCATAATTAAGTATCTATGTCACCTTAAAGGCACAATGTGTAGGATTTGTTGTTTTCAGCTGGTTGAATCATCCTCCCTGGTCCTCCCCCCACCCCCACTCCCCGCTTCCAAGGTGTTGCTATGGTGTCTCTCAGGTGTCAAAAACCTTTGATAATTCCAACCGCGATGTCTACCAGCAGCTTCAGGGCTAGTGATGTTTCAAGTGGTAAGATTATAAGTAAAATTATCCCAACTACAATGACAAACAAATATTACATTTATAGTATTACAACTAAAACCGTTTTTGACTCCGGCACTGCAGTTTGTCCTTCATGAGCCTTCGTAGACAAGATGGCGGTGCAAGATGGCGGCTGCCTGTGTGGCGACCTGCGACCATGGAGATATAAACAGCTTTTTATTTGGTKTAGTTTACTTGACATCTGAAAATCCATTTCCTCAAAGGTATTTTGAACCGGAAAAGGGCTGCACCGAGAAGACAGTTTCAGTTACAATTAAAGTTTCAGCAGTTGTTTGCTTTGTTGCTGCCGGGAGCCAGCAGGAGTCAGGAGGTGTACTCTGTCATGAGGAAGCTCGGTTTGGAGACACAGCCCAGAGGAGGAGCTAGTCCCAAAAGGCAGTTCTAGTCCCAACCAGTCATTTTTGCTCCCCTGCCTGCTGCCTCAGGACACCACAGGATTTCTCAAACATGCATGAATGAGTCAAAGTAAGACTCGGGGCATGTTTTTGATGAGAGGATAACATAATAACATGATATAAAACTCAAAAAAGTTGATTTTACACAATATAGCCCCTTTAAAAATTCAAGATGAATGACACAGCTAATTCCAAATGGCTTTATTTCAGCTGTTTTAAGAAATAGTACGCTGAAAATATGTTACCATAGCAAATAATGATCTAAAAACATGCTGAAGGCTAGTCACAACTTATTATTCAGCCATTGTAAACACACAAAGCAGACGAGAAGGATAAAATTAGCCTAAAACATGTTTTATCAAATTCTAAATGCTAATCAAATACTCATGATGACCACTGCAGCTAAAGTTAGATGGCTATAATTCAGCCATTTAAAGACAATATTAAATTTGTTGTGGAGTAGCTTGATCACATGCTAATTGTCAATTCTTATCCCAAATTAAGCTAACCACTAATGCTTATGCTAATGTTATAACATGCTATTATACAGCCATTTTAAACATACAAAATTCTAAATGTGTAAAGTACAGTAAGTATCAGAGAACAATCTTTAATAAAATCTAAATGGAAGTACAACATCCAAGATCCCCACCCACTTGTCAATTATTTGGTGGCTGCGCCTAGGGTGGCCATCCAAGTGCTTCCACTTCCACCCCTGAATCATTGGTTGTCTTTTTTGTCTCTATGTGACCCTGTGATGGACTATGACCCTGTCCAGTGTGCACCATACCTCACACAAGGTAAGCACCAGCTCTGCCATGACCCGAAAAGGAAACTCTGGTACACTTTTTTAAACATTGCATTTAGACTTTTAACTAATTTATGACTAAAAAAACATCACTCCAGAGAACTATGACTAAGAACGTTGCTGCTCATTATTTTATTCTGTGTATGTAAAACAAAATACCAGAAATGATTTTTGAAGTTTGGCACTTCCTTGTGATGSAACACAATGAGATCTCAGTGCAACAAAGAAGGGCTGGAACAAAAGTGCCACAAAACTATAATATGAAGTGAATACATAAAGGGGACATAATCTCAGTAGAACTTAATCAAACACCTAACCACTGTTCTACCCGTATTTATGAGCCCCCTCCTGGCATCTCTGAACTCATCCTCTTCAGAGAACAACTCTCTCACTGCCTGAAGTGGCCACCTTTTATTCTACTAACTGCCTCACATTTAAAAGATGCTTTCCACTCCAAGTGTTCTAGATCCTCAATGAAGCTAACAGCACCACCCCATCTTCATATACCAAAGTTGCAGTTCTAAGCCAATGAAAGTGGAGACCTTTTGATTCTTGCCTTCTCTGTTTTAAGTTCCTTTTTCATCAGACAAGTATAGACAATTTTGATATAGGACTCTCCTTTGACCACTATCCTGTGCTCTCTGTGAATTTTCACCTTTCCATGACAAAACCGTTTGAGTGGAACTATTGATGCTAAATTGTTTTGGTGAGTTCAGATCCTATAAAGTTACTTCAAGGAACCACCCGACTAGTTGTAATACTAGATATTACATTATATGTTTTTGATTCAACTATGAATACAAGACTGCATAAATACTGTAGGTTGTTTAGTTTTCATAAAAACAAATCTGTAGTCACACAGACAGCTCCATACTATTTATACTGCAAAGCATTCTAGGTAAATGATGATGCTTACTAGGTCCTCTCGTGCAAGGCTGTGATCTCTATCTAGCTTGAAAGTTAATTTTGGACAATGTCTGACATTCAGCCTAAATGAAACTAGAGTGTGTTGACAGAGAGGAGCATGAGGAAATGACTCTGCAACAATAATGTAACATTGTCTATGTTACAATATATTGTTTTAAATTTATGAGAACTAGCAGGCTACAGTRTTTTACAGTCTTGGTTTTATAGCTGAAGTAAATGTTTATCATACAATAAATATTACAACTTGTCGGCATTCCCCTTGAGGGAAATTGGATCTGGGTGAAGTGCCAGACAAAGCACAGTTCATAATGACTGACAAGTTATCCTTGTTGACAGGCCAGTGGCACACATCACACACACATATACACTCACCGGCCACTTTATTAGGTACACCATGCCAGTAACGGGTTGGACCCCCTTTTGCCTTCA
>NW_013952532.1:479325-481175 GCF_001266775.1 Austrofundulus limnaeus | reverse complement strand
TATATATATACTTTGTCAGCTAAGATAGTATAAAACAAATGTAAACTCCACTTTTGGCTAATAATGCTCAACCATGAAAACCTGATTCTTCAGCATAAAGCCTTTTCTATTCTACGTACATGGTATGTTTAACTTACTTGATTTAAATAATCCAAATCTTCTGTCACATCTGCATAAACTCTCTAACCAGATAAGCAATTTTGTGAATGATTTTCTTTATTTTATGTGGCACCTCAAGACACAAAACAATATACACATTTCAGCAGTTCATTTCCTTTGTGGTTGAGTTTATTCTTAGAGGTGCACAAAGAAAGAGAAATCCGGGCAACTTCCATCTGACTACTGGCAATTACTGTTTGCATTACCACATTTTCTTTCATCCACCTTCAATTGTTTCATATTTTTTCCCCTGTCCTTCAGTTCTTCTTCTCCCTATTTCCGTTCACACTTGTAATTAATCCTCTCTCAGCCCCGCTCTTATTTCCAACCAGCCTGAAACATAGGTCTTATTGTTTGCTGCTCCCACCACCCTGTTTGGAAGAAATACGGTGTGTGTTTGTGTGTGTGAAAGAGGCAGTCCTAAATTTCATTTCTGCTGGTGTCTCCCATTGTTTATGTTTATAGAGGCAGATGATTGCGCGCATTCTGTTAAAGTGTGATTCTCTGTGTGTATGTGCAACCAACGTTTGAGTAAGCCTGTCATTCCACACCTGCTTGTCAGGAGTGGTTAGTCTGCTGCAGCCAGCTGATAATTAAAGCAGAGCTGAACAGAGATAGACAGACAGATGAGGTGAATTAGCAACAAGAGGAAACAAGTGTGCACAAAGCAAAAAAAGAAGGGTACACAGCCTCCTGACAGAATGAGGCTTTGTGTGTTTGASTTAAAATGGCTTTGGATTTATTTTTCCTCAGTGGTTTTATTGAAACCATCTAATTTAGTTGATTTTTTTTTTGAATGTGTATGTATGTGTGTTTAGATCGCTTGCTGTGCAAATCCACCCACCATCACTGGCACATATTATCCTGATTTTTTTTTTTTTCTGTGTTCAAGAAGTCATTTTATAACACATCACCTGCACATTGTTAACCATCTCAATATTTCAGAACCACTTTGGAAAAGAAAAAGGAGAATAATTATTATGTATGCATGGATGAATTTTAGATGCCCCTTAACTGTTTAAAATAAGTTTTTTGGGGCTGTTGATTCATTAAACCTATAGGCAGTCAAAGACAATACCGTTCTTTTGGCTATTTTTAGATATTTAATACAATTTACAGTATAACAAGGCCCACTGAATTTGTCTCTTTCCCCCTTTTTAAATTCAAACAAAATATTCTCCTAATTGGCCATTTTGAACAACCAGTAAACAAATCAAACCGTGCTGTATAGCGCTGGGAATAATAATTTGCTATTTTACAATCATTGATTAAATGCAATCTAAGAATCAAGACTGGGTAAGAATGTGAATTTCACATTATGCCAATAGTTGGTAAACAAACCTCTTGTGTTTGTGCATAAAATGAACACAGAGCCAATTACCAATTACTACACATAGGTCCCCTGATTAATACTTCAGTTTTGTGGGCTGTTTATTTTACAGCAATGCGGAACYAACGTCTTTGCCTGTGTTGTAGCATTTGAGCAGTTGTTTGTTTGTAGCATTACCAAATATCTCATGAACTACTGAATGAGTTTTATTTAAATTTACAGAAAGTAGTCACTGGATGTACATCAACAACTTGATTTACTTTTGTATTCAGTATATATGCTACAACTAATCAAAATTAGTCAATAACTAAAATAACTATAACTCAGTTTTACAGGTATTGTGTGTGTGTGTGTGTGTGTG
>NW_013952532.1:472002-477744 GCF_001266775.1 Austrofundulus limnaeus | reverse complement strand
GTTACTTTCACTTGTTATGAAAATGCTGTTTACATCAAAAATAAAAATGACTTCACATCATAGCCTGTCTTAATATCTTGAAATTGACCACTGTTTTGTTAAGAACCTCCTGCCATTTCTGATACTCAAACTTCAGCACATCTTCACAACAATAGCCGTGTTTCCATCAATGTTTTTCAATGCACATTTTGAAGTATCACATCAGAAAAGGTGAATGGAAACGGCATTATTCGAAAAAAAACTTCCTCTAATTCGCATCAAAGTTGGTACGCTCGCTTGAGGTGTTTTTTCTTCCCAAAAAAGAGTTAATGCGCAAAAGGAGAGATGGAAACATCTTTTGAATCACGTGGTGAACATTTATCTCACATGTTGATCAGTTGTTGCCGCTGTCTGTCCAAAACCAGTACCGGTACCAGAGCGAGTGCAGCCACGACTGCAGCTGGAACCTCCTCCCGCTGTTGGYGTCTTCTCAGTTAATCCCGTAACATGAAAAGAATTGCATTACTTCCTCTTCGTCTCCCAAGCGCATGTAAAAATCACCAAAACTAGTTGATGACAGAATAATTACAACTTTCCCGACAGTAACACATTCCCGATAACTTCTCTCCATTTTCCTGAGATGTGACTTTTACTTCCTGTTTACTACACACATGCATCTGACGTAACTGATTCACTTCAAGCCAGTTAATGGAAACATGTCTGATTCGTATTTCTTCGTTTTTTCCTTCTTGCAAAATTTTTTAAAAATTCGCTCAAAATTTGAATTAAAATTCGATGGAATCACGGCTAATGCTTCAAACGAGGGGTTCTCTGTGGGGCAGGGGCTCGGCTGCAGACTGAACTCCAGGGAGAAGCTTTGGGTAAATAGGCWTTGATATGTATCAGCAAGTGTTTAGGCAGCTCCACATGCCTGCCACAGGAGATTCAAGGATTTCTCAAACGTGCATGAACATACATGCCAAATTGTACGGATTGTCCRTAATTTACACAGATTTTCMCTCATTTTGYAGGTATACRGATGTATAGAGCAATMTCACCGATTTGTTCATGTTTTATGTTTTTTTWAWYMRRWTYMAAATTTWTTTWAAATGTCAGAGCCTGTACCTACTGTGCTACTAGAAATAAATTCTGTTGTCCTCATTTCCTTCAGTCAACAGTCCGCCTGCACTCCCCAACAAACCCTGTGTTATATTTGGATAATACTCCCCCTTTAAGATTTGGTGAAGCTGAAACCCATCCTCCCCATTAAGTCAGTGCACTATTCATTGAGCAACATATGTGCCCAAAATGTTGGCATTACCTATTGTAGTCATTAATTTATGTCTGTCTGTTAACTTATTGTTTCATGAAAACTGGATGGATTTTATTGAAACAGTTAGAAATTGGATGTGCACATACAACTGATTATTTGGAGTCAACCCGCATCAGCATTGTGCTACAGCTCATTGACCTCACATAAATCATCCTAACTTACTCAAAATTACAGAGAAAAATGTAAACTTCTGAGCWGAGAGCCATCCTGAACGCAAACTTTATGCATCACGAGAGATGTAGCTGTGGCAGCTGGCCATCTTGAATTAAAATTTTATGGAAGACAGAGGGTGATACACAGCCCTGTAAAGAATGCTATGTTTGTAAAATATGTTTTCACAAACTTCAAACGCTAACAGAAATTAAATTTTAATAAAACAGTTGTGTGAGTAATTGTTTTACAAAATTAAGAGCTACTATTCTCTTGTTAATTGTCCCTCTATTACTGGATTTCTGCAAAGCAATGAGCTGTATTATCTTCTTTCCCTCCTGCTTGCAAAATACTTGTCATATGTCTTCAATAAAAAATAAAAATAAAAAATCAAGTTTCAAAAACCAAAACCAAGATCGGCTAAAATTATTTAAAAATGATGTCAAATATTTTGAAAGTCCCTTGTGCAAAGCTTCTGGCTCTGACCAGCTTGTCATGCTTTTAAAAGAAGAGTGGTTCTTACTTGAGCTCCTAACAGCCTCTGTGTTCTTAAGATGACAGAAAATGGCAGCACTATGTAGAAAACCAAATAAACCTCCCAAGAGTATAGTCTCCTCAAAAACTGCCAGCAGTCACTGAAGTCCCAACGTGCTCGGCTGGCAGAAAATTGGAATGTGAAGACATGACAGAGTTGGCTCAGTGTTGGGAGCAAGTGGGATTGAAAACATTGAGAAATTCTAGCATAAAATGCAAATAATAACAATTTAAAAAAGGGTAAAAATRTGACATTCCAGATGGAGAAGCTTGACCTTTTATATTTATGAATGTGACTTGTGAGTTACAGTATGTCCACAAATATGACAAAAAAAAGGACAGATTTGAATTTAAATATGTTTTGAAATGTGTTTTTTGGTCACACATACATGTGCATTTACACAGAAGCACACATGCTTCAGTAAAAATCCACTGCTTGTTTCATCCTGTTTTTTTTTCCAACAACCTGAACAACCTGAAGACTGTATGGACAGAAAAAAAGTAATTACGCCTTCAACTTACAGTGGTTAGCACTGCTGTCTCACAGCTGCGAGGTTCTGGGCTCAAGCCCTTGTTTGGACCTGGGTTCTTGCTGTGTGGAGACTGCATGTTCCCATCGTGCTTGCACGGTTATTCTCCAGTTTATTCCCACAGTCCAAAAACACTGCATCTAAGGCCGGCATCACACTACAAGCAAATCATGCAGATTTTTGCCCTTCCGACAATCTTAAGGAAGTCCAGATTATCGTGATCGCTCTAAAGAAAATTATAGCAGATATTCCCGCCGTGGGTGGTGAGTTAAGAGTGATCTAGTCAGCTCGGAAGGACGTCTGGACCGCTCCGACCTCAAATCGGTAATATTCAACATGTTTGATTTTTTTGACCCGATATCACAGCATTTGTAGTGTTCACCTGAGCTGTCAGCCTGTTGAATGAGATGTGTAGCCAATCAGAAAGTGAGGTGACGTAAACACGGAGGGGATTCCAAAATACAGAAGTCAAAAAAACGTTCACGACTCACCAGAAATTCTGTTGGATGTTAAAAGTCCTATGGAATTGTTTTTCCTCTGGTAAAAATAGTCCACAAACAATCAACAATGTTTCTTCTTTGTCACAAATGTTTATTTACTCTGAACTCACGTCTCTCTGGAGGTCACGTGAGATTTTTCCTCGGACTTCTGAATTCTCGCGYGATTTCAGGAAGTCTCGCGTGGTTTAATAACTGACACCTGGATGTTCATGAAGGAAATATCTTTTTGTGTATAGTGTGTTGTCTCTTGCCGTGTGGCTGTACATCACACACTGTAGGAACAAAGCTGTTATWTMCATGATTTTTTATCCTCACGTGTGGGCTCTATCAGTCTTTAAAAATCGGCCGACTGTTTTAAAATCTTGTAGTGTSACTCAGTCTTAAGGCTGCCTTTTGGTCCAGGTCTCCCTTGCAAAAGAGATCAGTGATCTCAATAAGTAGGGGTCTCTGCAGTCATTAAATGAGATTTTTCTGAGTGAAACCATGATTGGTCAATTTGACTCATGGGCGTGGTTTGGGTAAACCATGTTTGGTAGCATAGACTTTTAAGTGTCTTTTGCCGTGATTGCTCAAATGGACTTTTTCTGGTGCACTTTGAAGAGACCATAACGGTTTGGTTGAATGAATGCTTGGCAGCTGGGGKTGAAGTGTTAACAATTCAGATCACTAGTTTTGAATATATAAAGATTAATTTTCGCAATAACTCAAGACAGGAAGGTTTTAGGTCCACSAAATTGGAAAGCCTTACACGTGGAAGGACGTTCTACAATTTGGCTTCTTCAAAACAGCCCAAACCCACCTGGAAAAAAAGAGTGCTATTTTGGAAAATGAATGGTAAYATTAGTTACAAATTGAGACCTTTATTTAGGCAAATCCTGCTGAGATCACAGATCTTTTTTTTTTTTTTTTTACAAGGGAGGCCTGGGCCTGAAGGAAACCTTAAGTACATGTGTTTGGTCATGTATGATTTGAAGTCAATAAGTCATATGTTAAATCATTTTGCTAATTACCATTATATATCACGTTTTAACTTCTCCCACAAGTCAATCCGATCATTCACAACTTGCCCAAGYTACTCCCACACCCAAGAAACAACAACTTAGTGACTGCAGAGACCCCCTTCTTGATCTCAGTGGGATTTGCCTGATAAAAATAAAGGTTAATCATACACTTTTGTAAGTTAGTCAAACTGCCATTCTACTGTATCTTACATTTCTCTGTGCTTTGATCATTCCCCTAGTTTTTGTAGGGTTTATTTACATGTTTTACTKTTTTTTTCTTYATATGGTGCTCTTACAATGGCTGCCACACTGTCTATTGGAAAATGATCAGCCAAGGCATGCGGCTGATGGGTCACATTCACTTAATAACACTGGTGTCCATCGGGGTAAAACTTTGAACTGCTGCCATGGCAAAATGGGCCCACATGCTATCATAATTTTAGCCTGATGGAAGAGTAGAGGTGAAATTTTCACTCATTTTTGCACTCTTTTTGTCTTTTGTCCAACTGAAATACAGGTATTTTTAAGGAACATAATTAACAGTGTTCACCTAGAGCTTTTTTTCTGAGTGTAATTTTAGCTGTTTGTAAYTGCACTTTTACCCAGAGTTATCTTTTTCATTTGAGCTGTCATTGATACAGTACTTTTTGATCTGTGAAGTCTATTGTAGTGATTAGCATATCCACGCTCTATCATGATGTGAAAGGTGSATAACAACTCCTCCTTTTATATTTTATGATATGGAGGAAAATTAAATTATTGGACAAAGTGGCTGCCCGTTGATTATTGAAATGGCAAAACACCAGCACTGACCTTCACCCAGAGGAGATGCAATGATTGAGCTGCTTACATCGGAACAAAGATGCGGGTATTTTCAAACTGTAAATCATCCACAGATAATTTGGGCTGAGGACTGTCAACCAAAACAAAAGTCTCAAAATATATGAAGTATTATGCCAAAGGGAGATCTAACTCAAACCCTGTTAAAAAATTCTAATTTGAAATTCCTGGCTCTGAGGGAGACTTGGCTGAACAGTAATATACTGTACATCCACAAAGACAATAATATTCCCTTTAGATACATTTATCACAAAACAGACTGAGAAAAGTTTGTTTATTCATTCTTCCTTGACAGTTTATTCAATTGACCTGTCATCTGAATATGCTGGTGTAGATTATCAATCATCCAGGACATGCAAAATCCAAAAACCTTACCTTACCTTACCTTAACTTAGTTCATCTCTATTTACAACTGGAAAAAATATAGCATATTTCAGAGAAGTGATATGTAAAGGTATAATGTACACTCACTGGTCAATCCTGAAGGTCATTGAAAATGACATAAATTGAACCGTTCCTATATGCAAACTTTTTCATGCTTCAGCTGTCTAGTTTTCCATCAAATATGAGAAGTTTCAATGTATTACTGCAGCAGTGAAGCTTCTTGTTTTACATGAAGCGTAATAATATTTTAACACACCTACATAGTAATCAATGGCTTCTTGCGTGCATCCACTCCCACAGCACAGTTGCATCAAGCTCTGAGCGGAGGCGTTCGTCAAATGTGATTCAAATCAATCTAAAGCAGTAACTGGCTGCTGGTGGCTCATCAAATCACTCATACTTTAAAATTATTTCTGATTTTACTTTTCTTTTATTTATTTTTGCCCAGGAAAAAATATCTAACAATTAAAAACTTCTAGTCAGTTTCACAG
>NW_013952532.1:467200-471590 GCF_001266775.1 Austrofundulus limnaeus | reverse complement strand
TTCTTACTCATCCCAGAGTCATGTTTCACATTTATTATATTTTTTATATTAATGTAATTGACCTGAATGTCCTGAAATTTATTAGTGTATTCAGAAAAAATAAACTGCAATAAAAATAAACATTGATCTAATTTATTTTATTTATTTGTTTAGTTAATCAGGGCAATGCACGTTAATGAACAATCTTATACTTCTGTATAGACTGTAAATGAGCCAGGTTATAGCATAGTTACTAATTTACATCTGTAGTTCTGAAGCAGGAAGACAAGGTGTTCAGGAAAACAAAACAACATAAGATCACAATATACAATATCAAGCAAAACAAAGACACATATTCAGACAAATGACATTACAACAATCAGATTATTCAAAGTGAGTACATGTCTGGGAACTTTTAAGAGACTGTTTAAGGTGCTATTTAAATGTGCAATAACTGTGACATTCCCTTATGTTTGTTAGGAGACTGTTTCAAAAGTGACCTCCTCTGACTGACAGAACAGTTTGTTTGAAGGTTGTTTTTCTATATGGGATCTCTAGATCTCCTCTAGAGGAGGCTCCAGTGCTAAATCATCCA
The DNA here is from genome assembly GCF_001266775.1 of Austrofundulus limnaeus. Lineage (NCBI taxonomy): Eukaryota > Metazoa > Chordata > Actinopteri > Cyprinodontiformes > Rivulidae > Austrofundulus > Austrofundulus limnaeus. The sequence goes on along the minus strand of NW_013952532.1, from coordinate 471,016 downwards.
TCAGCCCTTGGTAGGTAGAAAGTGGAGGTGGGTCTAATCCAGTGGCGCCCAAACATTTTCCCGAGAGGGCCAAAATGAAAATCTCTCCAGGGCTGTGGGCCAAATGCAGTAATATAATACATGAAATACAAATACTTTTTAAAGTAAAGTCTTTTATTTTTAACGATTATGTTATGCAATGGCCCTCTGCAAATTAAACAACTATTTTTAAAATGAATACAATTTTCTAAATTGAGCATATTATATTTTTTTCTAAAATGATGCACTGATGGAATGACAGGGGCTTTGATCAAAGATTTTTAAAGATTTTTTGAATAACATTTCTATTGGTTTTAAACATTAATCTCTATTACTGGATTAGAAACTGCCTATAACCGCAATAGCTAGTGAAGCGCCACCATAGGCGTCATTACTATTCACTAAGTCATGTCAACAAAACGGCACAGTTTCAATGCAGGATGTGCATCAATCTGTCACAAAAATTTTCATAGTGCCCTTTTTACTAATCAGATTTCTATAAAATATGGCTTAAATTAAAGCTAAGGAAATTGCTGATGTTGTGATATGTAAAACATATGTATTTGGCCAAGAGATAAATCTTTAAGCAGTCTTAGAAGTTTTCAAAATATGTTTTTATTAATACATTTACTGTAGTACTCCCTTTTTGCCACCTAAAACTAAGACTCATGTAAAATCGGAATCAGCTTTATTGTCATTCAAACATAACATCAGGGATGCAATCCAGAATGAAATTGTAGTTAAAGAACACCTGTTAAAGAGAAAGACACACATAACAAACATGGGGGAATGGATGGACAGGTCTTGCGCAACACAGTTGCGCTACTTTTTGCAGCTTGGAAATACACAATAGGATAGATGAGTTAAAAAAAGTATGTCATAGTATTGAGATTCAATGAGAATTTAGACTTTCAGCCAAAATCTAAAAAAAATTGCTCTTAAAATAGGAAACTCAAGAAAAGAATTACTTTATGACATATGTCATAATATATAATAATGTCATACATGACATTAGACGCACACATTCAGGCCCAGCGTGGCTAATCGGGACGATCTGGACTTCTTCCCGGTGGGCCGGACTGATGTCTCGGCCGCAAGGGCCGGTCAGATCTTTTCTACGGATTTCCCTGTTTGCCGGCCATTTATATAATACAACGGCTTGCCATACCACCAGGGCTCCCTCCGCCTCTTGTATGGGCAGCTCTTGTATTTTTTTTCTTTTATTTTTTCTTTGTTGTTGTTTTTTACGCTCTGACGTAACACAGCGCACACGGCCGGTCAGTAGTGTTTGAAAGATGGAAAGAGCGAGCATGGCGCACCTGAGAAAGCTAAAAATAGAGGAAGTCTATGGAAAGTGACGTAGCTAATGTGCTAAATTAGCAAMATTTTCAGTTAAAGGAGGAGTTCGTGGTTTGAGGACGATGAAACGGGTAAGACAACATGTTGAACTGTGTCTGCAAACAACCGTTCAACTTAGTTAATTATCAAGTCAGTTACATAACGTCCCATTGATTCTCAATGGACTCTGTGGAGCCAGTCCATGTGTGAAAATGATGTATTATGCTCCCTGAACCACTTTTTTATAATTCAAGCCCAATGAATCCTGGCATTGTCATCTTGGAATATGCCCGTTCCTTCAAAGGGAAAATAAGTTGTAGACCGATACAGTATCAAGTGATTACTTTCTAATATTTTATAAAAGTCCATCTATTGGTTAAAGAGCTATTTAGCTAATAAACACACACACACACACACAAACACACACACACACACAAACACACACACACACACACACACACACACACACACACACAATATTAAATAATGACCCTTTCATGGCAGCGATCAATAAAAAGAAAATAAAGAACACACTGTTTAATTGTGTGCACAGAAAATAGTTTAGTCAACAAGACATCAAGGAAGAGGCAACATGAGAATAAAGGTAGATAAAAAATGTACAAAAGTTGCTGTGCAGTACAAACAAAAAAGATAAATGATGTGAAATGTACAGATACATTGAAAGCAGATCAAGGAGCCATTGTACTCCAGCTTCAGAGATCAACAAAGGTGAACATGAAGAGAGAAAATGGAAAGGCAAAAGGAAAGCAGGAAAAACATTGGAACAAGGACTGTAATGAGTGGAGGTTTGTGAAAGAGAGCAGGTGAGTGTGTCGCACTCTTTAATGATGGTGCAGCATTTTAATAGAGCCTGAAACACATGAAAACACATCACAGATTTCCTTTTAAGTACCCCGAGCACTCGTCTTTCTTTTCATCATCATTTTTGCTTGTGCTGCACGGTTGGACGACATCATCAGTGTTGTTCCTAAATGCACAGAAACACAAATAATCTTGGTGGCAGAAACAAATGGCAGCACACGCTGAAATATTTATTGGCTCTTTCTTTTGTTGTTAGCTTGTCATTTTTTGGTAATTTAAATAGTAAAAATCTAAAGAAATTTAAAATTCTAGTATTTCCCAAGAAATGCATATCACTTGTTAACTTTCATGTAAGACTTTAAACTGATATTATTTGATCATGAAAAAAAGATGGAGCCATAGCCTGTTTGGTCAAACATTATAAATGACAATTATGTTTTATCTCATGTAAGATGTGTTGGTGTATGAAGCGAGGATCCGCTATTACAACAGCAAATGTATGGCCAACATCTATAAAATAAGCTGTGTAATGGCCCTTTTTCTGCTGAATAAAGTCAATTAGTTGTGAAAAAAGGAGTTTCAGCTAGCACCACACCAAATGTGAGTTGTGTAAATGTCTAAAATTGACTGACTTTTTGTGTTGGCTACTTTTGATTACCTGCCTTTGTGACTTCTGTTGACCCTAAAAAAATCACCAATAGAAAGTTTCACTAAAATCTGTCTAATGATTCTTGAGATATTTTGCTAACACTACAAACAGACAAACAAATATGTTAAAAATCATTATTGCCCTTTTATTTTTGGTGGTGGGTGATCAGTATTTTTATGTTCTTCCCATTCTCCTGGGAATGTCTTGTAGTTAAAATCAAGTCCTGGTAGTTCTTGGATGGGATTTTGATGTGTGCTTTTGTTGAGGGACCTTCTGTAAATAATAATTGTTGTTTTTTTTTTTTTTTTTTGTGCTTGTCCTAATTTAATTTTGGCAAAATATCATCAGATCCAATCAGCATTTGGGTCAGATAGACAAAGAAACAAAGAAGCTGTCTTGCACATCTTGTGTTACCTTACACATCCGTTACTGCCTATTTGTTTCACAGCTTGAACATAAAGGCTTGCTGACTAAATTCAATTTTGTGTTAATAGATGTTGGAATGTAACGTGTTTTTCTGGGAGCAGATGGGAGGAAATGTTACACCCTGCTTGGTGGTAAACAAATGATGCAATCCCCTCACAATTTCACCACCATCAAACTGAAGGAGAGCATTTGAATGTGCCTGTTTGGTTTTGGACAGATCAGTCAGACCTGAACACAACCATTCACTTTATTATCCGTAATAATACAAAGAAAATAGTTACAATTTAAAAACCACTACTATCTGAACGTAACAGATTTATGCTGTGAAATCAAACACAACTTGTTAATTATAATATATATGCCCGTCCTGGACATGTTAAAGCTTTATTAACGCGTTAATGCGATAATTTATTTAACGTGCGTTAACGCAGTTATTTATTTATTATTTATTTATTTTATTTGAAAGAAGTAAAGTTCTCTGTAAACGCTGCAACGCTAAACTGTCTCACCACTGGAGAAGTTCGAGTCTGAAATATCACTTCAGTTTAAAACCAGTATAATGG
>NW_013952532.1:465192-467190 GCF_001266775.1 Austrofundulus limnaeus | reverse complement strand
GTACTAAATGTATAATAATAAAAGATAGATACTGAGGTCACAGTTGTCAGCAAAAATAAATAAAGTAAGCCATAAGAAGTTAAAATAAACTATATAAGAAACTGTACAAACTTTTTCACACATGGAGTCTATTGCAACATACACACCTACACATTCAGACATAACAGAGTGATCATTTTAAAAAAAATCATGATTAATTGCAAAAATACCTTGAGATTAATCACAATTAAAAATTTTAATCTATGTCCAGCACAAATATAAATATATTATTGATTCCCTTTTATATGAAAATAAAACAAAATACATTGCAGATTGTAGTCTTGTAATACAAGGATTATGGCTGTGTGGTGTAATTTCACACAACCATGAAATAGCTCCAGTTTTGCAGATAATTTAGCAGAAGGTTTTGAAGAGGCAATGGTGAAAATGTTTGAAGCCAACAAGTGACACAGCAACACTAGRCTGTGAAGTGGCAGTGTGGGATGCTGCTTATAGGACACTAAAACATAATTGCCGAGCCTTTTTGCAGTATGGATCTAACGGATTCCTCTAATATCATCAGTTTCAAATACTTCAGTACTTTGCATTAGCTTTTTTGAGTTCAGCATTTTCCAAATGATTTGGATCATGACTTTTAAATCATTATTATGATGTCCTCACTTTATTTTTTGTCTCTACCTAGTGGTGACTGTATTTTTTCAAACGGCAAAGATAATTTTGAGAATGATAACACACTTTTCTCATGGTTTGTAAAAATAAAAAAAATAAAAAAACAAAACTAAACTTTCTTTATAATGTGAATATTGAACTGCATATTATTTGTGAAAAAAATGATTAGTGAAATTGAGTTGTAAATCTAAGAGGTTGCTGCCATGTTTTGTTTCTACAGATTAGGTAATACTTTTTGCAATGTTAGTATCTGTTTTTTGTGATCCATTCTGATTGCATTTATTGTTTTAATTTTAGGCTGAAGTCAAATGAAACCTTATTTAGACTTAAAGAATAAATCTAAAATTTGTGACTTTTTGACAGCTTTTCATTAGGCCTAATGTTGTGACGTGACTAAAAAGCCAGTTAATTGAACTTTTTTAATACTTTTGTGAAGTTGTTGTAAACAATACATGCCATACATGTTTTATCAGCAAAATCTATATATGTTTTAATATAGAGTATATATTTGTGTTAACTCAGAACATAAAGAAAATTAAGCTAGGATTTCTAGAAAAATAAATTTCCCCACCACTTTGCATGTCAAATATTTAAACAAACATTTTTTGTGATCCATTATGGCTCAGAGTGTGTGATAGGAATGACTCTCAACCAGTGCCACACCAAATCATAGCTCAGTAATTGTTAAACTGATTTAGCTTGTCACACTTCCTGCCCCTGCCCGTCACCTGTCATGCCTTCCTGCCCTCTCTCAGCCACGCCTGCATGGTTTCAGTTGCAATCAAGCTCATGAGTTTGACCTGTTTCCTGCCCCATATATGCTTCCTGCACAATCGAACACTTTGTCAGCAGATGTCCAGCTGTTTCTCCAAGTCCATACCTGATCTCACAGTTATGACCCCGCTTGTTTCCCACTTGTTTCCTGGTTTACCCAATCTGCCTGCTCCATGCCTGGTTCTGTTTGCCTTAGTGATGTTAGATGAGGCGTCATGAAGCATTTCAACATATTGCCAAACTGTATTTATACTGTGTCACTGAATACTGACACCTACTGGACCTTAAAAATCCCCACAGGCAACTTAGTTGACAGACWCAACTGACACTGATTTGATGGCCTAGTTTATCCAGAACTGCCAACTCGTGCATTGAGGGTCTTCACACGCTCTCACGCCACACTCGCAATTTCTCACACTGAGAAATGACAAACTGACAAAGGTGGCCCAGGAGTTCCTGACAGACTGGCCCACTTTCAAATATCTGATTTACTTTACTCCACTTCGGCCCCTCCCACAGGTGGTAATCTCAAGACGTTTCGCAAATAATCTTGAT
>NW_013952532.1:457904-465013 GCF_001266775.1 Austrofundulus limnaeus | reverse complement strand
TACAGGCAGCCGCCATCTTGTCTACGAAGGCTCATGAAGGACAAACTGTGGTGGCGACGTCAAAAACGGTTTTAGTTGTAATACTATAAATGTAATTTTTGTTGTCTGTCATTGCAGCTGGGATAATTTTACTTATTAAAGCTCATAATCTTACCACTTGAAACATCACTGGCCCTGAAGCTGCTGGTAGACATCGCAGTTGGAATTATCAAAGGTTTTTGACATCTGAGAAACACCGTAGCAACTCCTTTGTGTTTGGAAGCGGGGGAGGGGGGGGGATGATTCAACCACTCAACCACTAGATGTCACTGAAAACAACAAATCCTATTCACTGTGCCTTTAAATTTACATGGAAATTAAAGTCTGCTGAGGCTTACTAGTGAGGCAAAGTTTATTGGTAAGTGGACATCTTAGACAACACCAACACCAGTGCAGCACACCTATCACAAAATAAGCACCACCACAGCCACTGAAAATTCTCAGCTGCAAGGAAGAAAATAATCATTTAGTCGAACCAACTAAAAGAACTACTGCAACTAAAAAAATTGCTTCCTTAAAACTGTAGTGGGGAAGTCTGAGAAAACTGAATTTCGCCTGAAAATTTGCACAAGCACGCCTTGCAGGTCTCTCCCCCTTGCTCTCTGCTGTGCTACAGCCCTCCCTCCACAGCTCCTCCCACACAGTGGCATCTGCTGTCATGTGAACATCCAGAATTAGCAGCAGGGCCACCAATGACGGCAGATAAACAGCCATGGCACWTTCAGAGATCTCAGAAAGTGGCAGTTTTCCTGTGATGTTAGCTTGCTTCTCTGCCATTAGCACAACTGCAGAACACTGGCAGTCTTCTTGAGCTTGAACGAGGTATGGGGAAGGGCGTATACAGTGTATACACAAGGGTGATTGACAGTGGCAAGACACTCCTTCTGGCTGTGATTGGTTAAATTTGACTAGGAGCGGTGTCTTTCTTCAAATGGCTGTAGGAACACTGGGAGGAGCCAGAGCAGCTTAATTTTGTTCACAGATTTTCTCTGTCAGGACGTAGTGACAGTTTTAAGAAATACACTTTAATAAAAGTTACCTACTGCAGCTCTAAAGGCTAATATTCAATGTGATATCCGTCTTTATATAAAACCGTTCTTTGTGGCACGATCATAGTGAACCCAATGCTACAACTATACAGACCAAAGTCAGTGATGACAGAATGCCTGTAGCTRCAGTTGGGCATGCTTGATTTTTGTTTAATGCACAATTTTGTTGTTCGCGACACAATGAACAAGATAACGCTTCTAAAAGGGTTTTCAAAGGGAGTCCTAAATTAAGCTCTTAAGGCAAGCCTGGCACATCAAAGCATATCAAGAAAACCTGAAAGGCTAAGCAGCAGTATTCTTGTTGATAGTACTGCAGCAGTAATTAGCAGTAGTTTGTAGCTTGTTGCAGTTGGGTAACAGAAGACCAGGATCACAGTTCAAACCACGTGGGCGCTTATGGTACAAGAGTTACAATTAAGCTTTTCTAGCTGGCTAAAAGTATGCACAAGTCCAAGCAGTAGTTTCCGAGAGGAGACCCTCWGTAGAATAACATGCAGGGCATCTCAACAGTCATGTACCCATGTGTACCTTACGTCAGAGGGACAWAGCAACACTTGCTGTCATTAGCCTTAAATAAGACACATGCAGCTGACATCTTAATCAGGGAAAGTAAGGTACAGTCTTATACGTCTTGTCTCCGTTTGTTAACAGGGACAAGACGGTGTGAGCATATAGGCTCTTTTCACTGGCTGCCTCCTTATAGGTTTGATTTTAAAGATCTACTTTTAGTTTTTAAATGTCGAAACCTTTTGGCACTTTATTATCTCTCTAATGTTATACATCACTACCATCTCTGTAGATCAGATGCTCTTGGTGGTTCCCAGGACTCRGCTGGTGACTAAAGGGGACAGAGCCTTCTCAGTCGTAGCTCCTGAACTCTGGAACAAACTCCATCCTTCTGTGAGGTCTGCCAGATCACTTGATGATTTTAAATGTATTTTAAAGACTTATCTTTTTGCTTTGGCTTTTAATTCTAGAGAGCTCATGTAGTTGGAAAAATTTTTTTTACATGTTGTTGTACTCTTTTCTACTTACCAAAGTGTTTACTTGATTTCATCTGATTGTGTTTTTATTCTGTTGTACAGCACTTTTGGTTGTCGTTGGCTGTAAAAGGTGCTATACAAGTATGATTATTTTTGGTTTGATTGATAAATGTTTTTCTCTATGTGGCTTTATGATGGATATGTGACCTGTTCTACCCTAACTTTCACTCACTGACACTGAAAATAGCCATCAGCTTCCTTGTGACCCTGGAAAAGCAGGTAAAATAAAACTGATAGATGAAAAGATGTCAAGCATCACCTTTTACAAAAAAATGCATTGCTTTTCTTAAACATATACTTTTGTGATAAATTTATAGTGAGAATGGATTCCAGATTATATGTTTCAACTACAGTTCTTTACTGATTTGATGGAGGCTGCATTCAATAATAGCAAGCAACTGAAAAGTACAGCAGTCTTGAATTGCCATGAAAATAATACCTTTAAATATTTAGAAAATAACACCCTCTTTTATATTTTCTGCCTGTGTGAATATTTTGTTTTTCTTTTCTGAAAACCATTTTACATTTTACCCACAAACAAATTGAACACATTTGTGAAACTTGCAATTATATCTCAAAAATATTCACATTACTTTTTTAAACATATTTATTAGTAATGTAGTTCCCTTGATCTAAAAAAGCTCATGTTGATTCCACACCAGTTTACAACAGTTGTAGAAAGTGTCACCTTGAATAACGTTGTCACTTTTTTTATTTGTTGACATTTTTTGGTGCATAAAATCAACATTGATATCGATTTCTTGCTAGAATATTTATAAGTTAAACTTTTTGATTTAATTTTAACTGTTAAGAGAGCATAGTTTTCTCAAACAAAACAGGTCAACAATATTTATTTATAAATATGGTATTTATACTTATAAAAGTGAATGATAATTAAAAAAAATAAACTTTGTAATTGTCAGTCTGCAAGAAAAATTAAAACATCTAGTTGATGAACTTTAAAGCAGATAAATCATCAGCATCATATGGTACATATGTTTGAGCGTCTGGTACAAATAAATCTCCTTAGRTGAGTCATTCAGGTTTGAACCAGATTGAAGTGTCACATATTCAGCTCAGTGGACAAAGACTCAGCCTCTCTATCTCAGTCTTTTGCCACTGCTTGACCTTTGTCCTTTAAGTTTCACAGTTCAAAAGGCCCACTCCAAAGAAGAACAAACTTTAATGGGTTGAATTATGTATCTGGCTCCAAATGATGTCACAGACACTCCATTAAAGCATCACGAAATTATGTCAAATCRTTGAATGTGCACATGTTTCCTTTAAATAGCCTGCAAAAACAAGTGTAGCGTTTCTTCTCTTTCTTTGCCCATGTCATGGCTTCCCTGCGGCTTTCTCCCATTGTCTGTCTCTGCGTCTGTCTTTGCTTCACCTCAGTGCTCTGTGAACTACCATCTCTCGTGGAGTGGGTGTGCTTCACACTTGCATAAAACCAGCAGGTTACACAATTTAAATTCTTTCCATTATTCGTGTATTTGTGCATGCATGTTTTTCTGTATGTGTGCCGAAGGGCTGGAAATCTTGACAGACTCTAGTATGAAAGGAAATGGCTAATAATGATATCACCACATGTGAGAGTTTGAGTTGGTGTTGGTGTGCAGTATAGTGTGTGTGTGTGAGTGTTTACATTGCTTTCCAGGCTGTTGAGCACAAAATCTCAGCTGCCATTCAGTATGTATTTATCTCCACTGCTTTTTATACATGACGTCTTTGCTTCGTGCAGCCGGTTTAATTGTCTACAGTACAAGTCCTGATTTTCATATCAAACAGTTTTTTTATTTATTTATTTTTGTGTGAAATTTAGTACTCAACTGATTTGCTCACTGCCCAGAGAGTGCAGCCATCAACAATCACTCCTCTTTCTCGTTGAGGTGCTTGACAGAAGATAGTGCAGGATATTCTGCCTCCCATTTCTCCCCCATAGTAATTTGACTGACTTCTTCCTTGCTGATTAACCTACCTAGCTGTCTTACTTGTTCTTTTCTTTTTCCTTTTCATTTCACTTCTCTTCTTTCCCAGTTCACTCACCTGTCTGACTCCGTGGTTTCCTTTCTTAAATCCTTCCCAGTATTCTTGCTTCCTAATGAAGGTCCAACTACCCAGGCTGACTTTCACTTTATTCCAACTTCAAATGTTTTCTCTAGTTTCCAGTCTTTCGCCCCTTAGACTTTCACACAGCTTGCTTATTGTGGGAACTGCTAATAGAGACAGTCGCAGAGCCAAAAAGATCTATAAAGGGATGAGGGTCACTAGTGTGCCCATCAATTTTAAAAGCAGTAAACAGCCAATTAATGAATCACATTACAGMAACACTCCAAATTAGGATGGCTACCAACTGGAGAATTTTTAAGGACGATAAACTTTTTGTTCTTGTGTATAAGTAGATGGTCAATAAAAGAAGGTCACTATTAAGTATTTTTATAGGCTCTCTGGTATAATGAGAATATACACTGTATAAAAACTTTGTTCTTTTGTCCAGATAAGTGCATCTGATTATTTTGCATCCTTTTTATCTAAAGGGAAAAGCTTTGGGATATTGTGGTTGCGCTTAATTTAAACAAACWGTACCATCTTCCAAATATCTAAATGTCATGTGGTTGATCAACCTGTGGGCAGGGTGTGAAGAATCTCTCACATCACTGTGAGTTTGATCTCTAAAGATGGGCGTGAGACCCTTATGACTACTGTCAGCCTTTCTCACCACACTTTGAAGAGTTTTCTTGTTATTTATACTGCAGTTGTCATACTAAGATATGATGCAACTTGTCAGGATGCTCTCAAGAGTGTGCTAAAGGTAGGGAAGATAAGCCAACTTCATAAAGTATATGCTCTGCTAAACTTTCTTGATGAAATGTAAAGTGGTGATATTCCAAAAATGTGTCATTTTTTCAGCACAACTGCCATGTGTGAATGTGAACTTATTTTATTTCTTTTTTAAARCCTTTGATGTGTTGAATCGACACAGCAGACATAAAATCACACAGAAATCCTAAAATCAGAGTAGAAAAAATATGCATTAAAAAACAAAAACATTCATAATTAATTATTTTTACAACTTAGAATGCAATTATAAGCACTAATATTCATAAACATAGGCAAACATTTAGGAAACAACCAAGCTATATTCAGAATTTCCATTGAGTTGCAAAAGTCCTTTCAGTCTTTTTTTTYYTTTTTTACAAAAACAATAAGGTGTTGCAATAAACAATTTTTGCTACTCATAAAAAACAAACAAAGAAAATGTCAGAGACAGATCTCATTCCTTTATTTTGGTCTTTTTATATGTTCTTTTCAGGATTATTTAGATCTGACTCTTGTCATTATTCTGGCAGAAAAGGGGAAAAACTTGTTGTTGTGGCAGATTGCTCTGACTGTCTGTGACTAAAACAAATAAAATATATTTTTTTAACTTTAAGGGGAAAGTCTGTCTAACTGGACTCCTGGTGTTCTCTGTGGCTGGAACCTACTTACCTCTGTGGCAACATGAACATTTTACTTTGAAGGCCCAGCCAGCATGGTTCTAGAGCACATGGGTGGGCCACATCATYTCCAATCTCTGCACTGTGTCAAACCCCCGACTTCTGCTCCATGTTCAAAGATTGCTTAAAACTGACTAAGCTAAAGCCTACAGCCACTGAACTACACCTTTACTATAAAACCCAAACACAAATATCACTAATCTAATTACTTTTGCTCACTCTCATCGTCTTTGCATTGCCGCCTTACTTCATTCAGTTTTTGAGTCTTTATATTTTCTTCTCCCTGTAGAACTTTTAGCCAGTTCGGATGTTATCTGTCCATTAAATGGACATTATTAGCGGTTATCAGTCCCATAGAATGGCTTCAGACTGTCCCGACAGTGCCCCCTAGTGAGTTACCAGTGCCATATACGTTGGAATGCAACAATCTGCTACCGCCGGAGTCTGGTCTACTTTATTGTAGCCCATGTCATTTTCTGTAAAAATAACCTTAGTGGCTTTATGCCTCATATTAACCAGATTGCATAAAAAAACCTTAGTGGTTTTATGCCTCATACTAACCAGCTGACAGTCTGAAGCCATTCTATGGGACGGAGAACCCACTAGGCGGCAGAATCATGACAGGCTGAAGCCATACTATGGGACTGATAATGGCTAATAACATCCATTTAATGGATATAACATCCAAAGCAGGTGGAATTTTTACCCYTCTACAAATAACTTTGGGCCTCAAGAAATTGGAGAATGTACAYGTTTTTGGCTTGAGAGAAGGATGAGTCTGACATATTGTGGTGTTTTTTCATGAGACTGCTGTGTTTCCTTCTGCCTCCCAAGGAAATGTTGTGACTGATTAACTGAATTTATGATCCAGTCTTGCATTTTACACTTTATGCAGCCAWATAGCATATAGTTTAAACAGTGGAACATAGTCAGTGTGTCTYATCAATATGTTCTTTTTGTCCATATAAACCAAAATGGTTAAGTTCTAATGTCTGACGTAAAAATGTATCACGTCCAGGGCTGTGACCAGGAAGACTGATGTATACATACTTTAAGAAGTTCATTAATCATTAATCGTTAGGCAGTCTATCCATTAGATCAGCCTGAGACAGACTGGGCTGCTAGAGAGAGATTGTTATTGTTTTTGTTCTGATAAGGCCAAGGCTTTTTTTCAATGTTGGGCCTGCGGCTGCTGCTGTGACCTGTTAATGGAGTCAGCTTGAGAATAAAGCCTTCTAGAAGCAAATCAGCTGGTTTTCTGTTATTTTATACTGACTTCCAATTTATTGATCACAATTTTGTTACAGCTGCAACACATATAAAAAAGGAATTTTCAGAAAAAAATATGAGACATATACTATTCATCATAACTGGTTTTACTTGGCCTATCAACACAATTTAAAAACTAATGAAAACGAGAGGGTATCTTTCCACTTAGAGAGATGCAAATAGGTCATGGGACTAGAACGGTGCATGAC
>NW_013952532.1:451242-457497 GCF_001266775.1 Austrofundulus limnaeus | reverse complement strand
ACACACACACACACACACACACACACACACACACACACACACGCACCCTCTCCTCTCTCCCTTCCATCATCTCATTCCCCTGCTTCTTTCACCTCCACTCCCATTTGGTCTCTCATATGCATGCAAATCTCACGTCCACCATTTCATCCTGTTTCATTACATCCATCTCACCCTAAAGCTTCTCGAGATTCCAGTCTTTACTTCACAGTCWTCTCTTAATACTCCCCATTCCCAGACCTTTCACACCCTCTCTCTGCCCTATAGTCTCTCATTTTAGGACATTTGTTTTCCTTTCTGTTCCATGTGCTTGCATGTTGTTTTACCAAATTTCAAGTGCTGAACTTGATTTAATGTGGATGTGTGGAARTATGACTAGTGTCCTCTCCTAATCCTAATAATCAATTTAAAATGAAAAACTGCTGATGCCATTGATGTAGGTGTGAGGGGACAAAATCCACTCCATTTGGACACTTGCTGGGGATGATGACTCATACATGCGACAATTTTTTGTTTGTTAGTGCTGAAGATAACTGATTGAATAAGTGTAGCAGATATTTTAGAACACAAAGGATTACATCTATAATGGACACTTCCAACAGTGAGCAGTTWGGTTTGTGCTTATTTTTAAGCTGTGTTGCCTTAGAGATGACAATATGTGGGTTTGGATTAATATGGCTTTGTCTTGATGTGATGCTTTGATTTCTTGAGGCTGGTTAAAAGTCTTTTCCAAATTGTGTTGGTGCTGGCAACGGTACTTTTCCTTGCTGCTTAAAATCCAGAGGACAGACTCAAAAAGCATTCTATAATGAAACAGATTTTGTTACCTTTTTTGATCTTTTCATCCTCTAGTCAGTTGTAAGATTTTTTTTTTCATTTTATCAAAAACAGCTAGAATATTTAACAGCTTCATTCTTCAGACAAATTGTGCTTAATTCTCAATAGCACTCTTTTGAACAAAGGAAATTTTGTTTCAGTTTAAATTGTACGACACTGTGCAAAAGGTCTAAATTATAATTTCTTTATACTTTGCTTTCAAAGASCTGGACTTTTTTGTAATCTGTTAARTAATCATGATAATTCTTCAGATTTCCTGAGAGTCTTTTAAAATATTTCTTTGAACTTGGTCTAGTTTGTCCATCCTGAACTGACTACAAATGTGTAATGTTCTGTGTGTGTTTTAAATTGTTGCAGTTGGATTTAGACTGACTTGACACACAATTTCACTTCTTCTACTCAAAGACACAGACACATCACTGATGCTATCTAGGTTGTGTATATTTGCACAACACCTAATAGTACTCCTGTATCTGCCAATTTTTTTTAACACAAGAACTAAAAGCATGATTTATGGTCAATTCCTGTGTCCTCAGCACTGCAGACAGATAATGTGACTACAGACAGATTATGCTTCTAGCAGCCAACAGAGGGCTACAGCTGCATCACAATCTATTTTTACCAACCATAGATCCTAGTGGTCTGATACTGTCACACCCTCACTTCTAGACTAATGGAGGACAGACTGAGAAGAGCACTGTAGTAATCCACACACAGTAGTGCTTATAAAGACAATGCATGTGTATGAAAGGCAGGGTGCATTGAATTAGGGTAAATTAACAATCAATTCTATTTTTAAAGCTAAGTTACATGGTTGCAGTATAAATAAAATCAATTAAAAGTTGATCAACAAATAAATGGTGAAAAAATCAGACATAATAAAAGCAGGTGTGGTCAATCACGATATGTAGCAAATATTTTGTTGCCTCACAACAAATGCATTGGAGTTCCACTGACAGGTAACATAGATCAACCTTTTTGGTTGACAACGTAAACACCTGACGGTTCAAAGACAAGATCTCATTTTCTGTGATTTTATAGAATTACCTTAATTGAGACATTGTGTTTTTACTGCAGAGATCTTTTCCTGAAACCAGGCCGGAGATCACCAGAAAATAAAGAAAAGGTTGTTCTAGAGGGAATACACTTTTAAGATCACTCTGAGCTGTCGTGTTGTTCTTAAAGTGGGATTGGCAAAACACATTTGTAATTAGTTGAGTGACTTCATTTTATCAAGATGAAGTCCACCTCTCCATTAACTTCCACTCCATTAACTCGAAGGCCACTGCCTCAAACAAAACGCACGCAGCTTGTGGCAGGGAATTCAGTCTATAGCAAACTACAGGAGAACCTCAACAATCACAGAACCCTGAGACATCACCCTCCCAAATAGCCTCAACACTTTCTATGCCAAGTTTGGCAAGCTGAACACAAACACCCCCTCAAAGGGCCCCTGCAACCCATCAGACACTGCCTTTGAGGTGACTCACACACAGGTCCTGAAAGACGTAAAAATAGTGAACCCCCATTAAGCTGCAGGATCTGATGGAGTCCATCCCAGAGAGCTGAAGGCCTGTAGAGAACAACTGGAGYATATACCAACATCTTCCACCAGTCACTATCCCAGACAGTAGTCCCACACATTTTCAAATCCTCCACCATCATCCCAATCACTAAGGGCCAGGACACACCCACCCTCAATTATTTCAGGCCAGTGGCTTTCACTACTATCCTCATGAAGTGCCTTGAAAACTGATTCTCACACACATAGACCATGTGGTCCTGGACACTGTTGACCCACTCCAGTTTGCCTACCGCCCCAACCGATCAGCGGATGATGCAGTAGCGTTGACCCCAYGTTACGCCCCTGTAAAGGGGAATAAGGAAGAACACGGACACGATGTGACTTCTGTCCCCTCCAGTGTTGTAATGGCTGAGCAGAAGCAACACCTTTCCCCTTTATAAACTCAGACAAAACCAATCGAGACATGATCAGTAAATAAACTCACAAAACTTAAAATTTGAAAAGGTTGCACACTATGAATACATCATAACACAATCAATAATAAAAAAAAATCAAGAAAATGCATTTAACTTATTTTACCTTACACAATTTTACTGCATCAGTCTGTGGCTTTTAACTCGCAAGACCAAAATAATCAATCACAGGTGACTAGATCAACAATCACAGTGCATCTTATTTTCATGAATTTTCTTCAGGTAAATAAATTAATTGTGGTAGGGTTTTTTTAGACAGATACAAAATAATATTATTTTGCTTACTGTCTTTTTTTGTAAAACATTTATATAACCACTACACCTACACTACACTCTGCAACACCTGGACAACAGCAGAACGTATGCCAGGATGCTCTTCCTGGACTACAGCTCTGCCTTCAACACCATCTGCCTGGGAAAGCTGATTGAGATGCTGTCAGACCTCAGTGTCCCGACACCCACATGTAGGTAACTGGATTCTGGACTTCCTGACAGACAGATCACAGGTGGTGAGAATGGGAGGACGGGTGTCTGAAAAACTGACAATTAGCACAGGATTGCCACAGGGATGCTGYCTCAGCCCAAAATAGTTCACCCTGTACACACACGACTGTGTCTCCACTCAGGACAACACCACTGTGATTAAATATGCAGACGACACCACCATACTGAGACTCATCAAGGGAGAAGACGGGACAGGGTATAGGACCCAGGTGGACAACATCATCACCTATGGAGAGAAAAACAAYCTCATCCTCAACACAGACAAGACAAAAGAAATACTGGACTTCAGGAAAAAATCCTCCACTGCAGTCCATCACCATTAAAGGCAGCGAGGTGGAGAGGGTTCACAGCCACAGATTTCTGGGACTGCAAGTTTCATTGGACCTGAGCTGGACACTCAACACACAGCCACAGTGAAAAARGCCCAGCGGAGACTGTACTTCATCAGGCTGCTCAGGAAAGCTGATCTGAACAAGCGACCTCTCACCCAGGCCTACAGAGGAGGCACCACCGTCTGATACGGGAACACCACCCAAGCGTAGAGGAAGGCGCTGCAAAGAGTCATAAAAACTGCAGAGAGAATTTTAGGGACACAACTTCCCTCGATGGACTCTATTTATCCTCAACGCTGTTGAAAGAGGAGAGGAAATCCTCAAGGACTCACTCCACCCAGCTCACTCTCTACTCAGACACAAAAACTGCTCATACAACCTGAGACACAGCAGAGCTGACTGTGTAATCACACAGAACAAGGTTCTTTAACAGTTATTTCCCGGCTGCTATTAGGCTGATGGCAAAAAGCCACTGAGATTGTGCAATAGCAATGTGTAAAAAAGATTTGTAGTATGTTTGTCTTTTGTTGTCCCCCCTTTCTTTTTTTCCTGTGTTTGGTGCTATTTGACATGTTAGACTGTGACTGAGAGCTCTGCACAAGAATTCCAATGTGCCTGGACTACTGTGGCAACTAAAGTTATATGAATCTTTGAATCTTTGAATCACTAGGTCTCGTATTTACAGTTGACAACAGGGGCGGACTGGCATACGGGGCTATCAGGGAAATCCCCGCCCGTCGTCTGCGCAGGGCGAGGGGCCGGTAGTTCAGTCCGTGAACCACTCCAGGGGCTGAAGTGAACCTGGAGTGAAACACCGGCCTCCCACACGTAGTGTCTCTGCTCAGGGTGAGCGCGACATCAAGGAGAGACAGGTTCTGGGACACTGATGTTTCTCTGGATCCTTTGTGCCCCAAACTATGCCATATCAAATGACTTCTCTCCTCAGCACTGGTCAGGCCGATCATACCGCACAGCTGATTTGTGCTGCAGGGCGCCACCTGAGCTGACGATGAAGAGAGGAGATCAGAAAAACTAGTCCACATAACCCTGGGCTGGCTACTAAAACAAACAGTGGCACTTATAAAAAACTAAACATTCATAGGRGCGCAACAAGTGGGGGTGGCCACAGGGGGCTGTGTCCCATCAGTTTTATCCTCTTGAGTCCCATGCTTTGTGCTTATTTAAATATTACCCTGCTATAAGATTATTAGAACCTTATAAATATAAATTGTTTTTGAAAAACTAAAAATTATAAATATAAATATATATTTGACTTAAAATAAAAAAGTAAACTTAAAATAATTCATCTAAATAAAGACAACTAGTATAAAGCAAATGTCCTCAATATTAAGATGAAGCTTTTCATGAGGTTCAAGGCATTAAATTTATCCCTTTTTGAAATCAAAATGCTTCCTTATATCTTTCATTGAGTAAAATGTTCTGTCATAAGCCATCACACTTAGACAATCCTTAAAACATCCAAGATCTCATAATGTCCTTCAACAGGGGTGTTCAAACATTTTGTTACATGGACCAAAATCATAAAGTCAGAGGACTTGAGGGCCAAAAATATTTTTCCTTTACCTGCTCCAAAATAAACTAAGCATTGAATACTTAAATTAAACAAACAAAGTAGTCAGATTAATTTCTGGAAATAKATGTGTAAATTAATCTAGATCCAGAAGTTTAAAAGTGTTTTGCACGTTTCCGTTGTTGAAATAAATTTGGCAATTTTCTACGTTTTAATTGTCACTTTACAAGTCACTAGATAGATGTGAAAAAAGCTAAGAGCCTGTTTATTTAAAGACAAATAACTGGCGTTGTCATCAATACTTTTTGTTGGAAGATTATTTTACTTTCTCTGTGATAATTTTGCCTTAATTAAACCGAAAGTCTCCATCTACACATGTGCTGGGAGGACAAATTTGTAAACAAATTAGTAGAAGTCTTCAGGGGCCACATAAAATCAGGTCAGGGGCCACAAATGGCCTCTGGGTCACACTTTGGACACCCCTGTACTAGCATATTTTATAATATGACTTTACAATGCAGAACATTAAATGAAAAAAATATTTACACAATGAACCACAAAACAAATTAAATAAAAAAGTAAASCATAAATAAAATAAATATGTTTTTTTAAGTTTTACCCTTTAACAATTCATGCACTTTAATATMATTTTAGTTTAACCCTTATCAATGTTTATTATAGTCAAATATTTTGTGAATGTTTACACTCTGTGTGTCTTCATGCACTAAACTGCTTCCTCTTTGGCTTTTTTTTCTTTCTAGAATCAGTGTAAATCAAGTGGTGGCAAACTGGCTGGTTGGCAAACCCTTCTAACTTGGTCAGATAATTAATCTAATAAACAATCAAATGCAATCCCACAAAATACAACACGTGATCAAGTCTGACACAAGCCCTTGTGCACAGTAGCAAAAAAACCTACTGCTAAGTGTGATGAAGCCTTCTAATTGATTTGATTTGATTTGATTTATTTATTTAACAGGAAAAAATTATTAAAAATCAAGCCTGATTCAGCGCAATTGCTGTTTTACAGCAGGCTCCTGTTCTGCAGCACATAAA
>NW_013952532.1:433728-450151 GCF_001266775.1 Austrofundulus limnaeus | reverse complement strand
ACATTCGCCACTCCACCGAGACATGCCACAACAGCAGCAAGCCGGAGAAACCAGCCCAACCGGCAAGGTAGAATATATTTACCAAAGTTAGGATAACATGGTCGATGCTTGTATACACGTCATAGGACACTTGTGTGCTGTTGTTTTTTGAAAATTATGTCCGTCATTTGCGTCTTTGATCTTCCATTTATGTAGCATACAGATTAACAGCAACACTAAAGCTGAGGTAAATTTGGTCAAAAACAGACCTGCAGATGCCTGTAAAGTCAAATGGGATGTATTTTCCTGCAGCGATACTGCACAGCTATACATCTGCCACCACCGCCACCATCTTGGTTCTTGTTCTTGTTCTTGATCAGTTCTTGTGAAATACACAAGTTCAAATCTATCATTGGGAATATCATTTATTGTTAACTTACTGAAGGCATTATTTTCTGCATTTTACATTTGGACCTGGAGTTTATTACATTTTAAAATGCATTGCATTTGGTGCTTTCCTTCAGGTATTAGCATTGTCTCACACAAAACTCTTCTGCTAGTTTTTAATTATCCTTCTTGGCATTTGTCAATTTTTTCACTTTTACTATTCAGTTGACAATAAAAGGACTTGACCAAAAACATCCCAAACACACAAAACATTGTTTATGTCTTTTGTAAATTAAAATAAACTCTGACAAATGCCTTTTGTTTATGGTAGCATAAATTGAAATAAATCAACTGACCAGCCATATTTATCAGAAACTAACCCAAGCTGGCCTCCACTCTGTCTAGAAAAAAAAAAAAAGGAAAAAAAAAACTGGCCCTTGAGCAAATTTTGTTGACCCCTGCTGCAAGTCAATAAAAATACACTGGACAGAAAATTTATTTAAAAAATGAATTCAAAATCCGCGCTGACTTTGAATCTGTGGACACACAAAACCCACAGATGGCTACAGTCTTTTGGTTCCTTTTGTGTTTCATTAACATTCAAAGGAGGCATAAGCCACAAGCCATGGCCTGGTAAAAAACAGACCCTTGTCCTTCACTTTGCTTCGTATGAGGGTCTGGACTCTCGGCTATATTGAAATGATTTTTGCTGGAGGCGTGGCCTCTGCTGAAGTTTAAAAAGACTGGATCGGTTGGTCGCAACGTATGTGTGCGCCAGCTCCACTGTGAAGGAGGATAAGCTAAGAAGCTAACCAGAAATCTTGTGTGCTGTAAACAACCCTACTGAGAGGAGAGAAGTATCGAGCCAAATGAGACGACTGTAAATGAGAGCTGCAGGGTTTGTCAGACAAGTTTGTTTTAGTTTGGAAGCCTTATCAACACAGACTGGCTTCATTCACTTCCTCCACTGCTGTACGCTAAACTAACTAGCAGACACTGTGCAGAAAATCAACGTTCAAAACTTCGCCTTCTGTTCTCTGATTGGCCCGGACGAAATTCTCCTGAAGAAATCCTTGTCTATGGGAGAAATCCCAGACAGAGCAGTGAAGGGAAACGAGAATTGAGCGGAGCTGCGTAGGAAGGCAAGGGCCAGGCTACATAAACCCTTCTTTCACCCCTTATCTGAGGTGTGTCTCAAAACAACTCATTTTAATGCTGTTCCTTAAAATCCAAACGAGGTGATTCACACCCCGCTCCCCTCTCCAAAGTTGTGCATTGTACTTCGAGAGAGGGGTTTATGACTATATAGCAGCACAGAATCATTTTATTTACAAATTGATTAAAACATGTCAACAAGAGAAGACTTATCCATCCAGCCTTACATGTTGGAGCCAGAGTACCCCAGGGCGAGAGGAGAATGAAGACAATAAAATTGTAGTTGATAAGTCCAGACCTCATTTGGCAAATCTGTCACAAATAACTTGAGATAATAGTTAAAAAAATATCAGAAAATAGAGACAACTGAACAAGTTGAAAAACATGATCCAAACATGATATAAAGATATCTACCTGGAGAGACCAAATTCAAAATTTTGACCCTCCTAGACACCACACAACAAAATGCTAAAATGTGTCTTTTGCGAAGTATGTCTCCTTTACTCAGAGTATTGATTACTGCAAACAGTATAACATAAAAAATCTTAAAAGAAAGACCAGCACAGATTGTGGTGACCTTAAGAAAATTTGCTTTAGTACTTTAGAACTTGTGCCAAATGATTCAGTCCCTTCAGACATTCAGACAGAATATTTATAGTACACAGCAAACACTTAACAGTGGCACACCTGTTAATTTTTGATGAGCCGTCTGAGCTTCTCCTTGGTGCTGAAGTTCAATCTGAAAATATTCCTTCTTAAGAAATGCATTTTCACTGGGATATTTGTATTTTTACTTTGATGCTTTTCTGCAGCCAAGCACCTGTCTGATGCAATGCAAGCACTCGCAGCAGATTGTTTATTCAAAATTATTCATGGTGAAAAAGCTGAACAAATATCTGCAGAACCATGTGCTTATTGTTGAATTTACACTGTAACATTATTCCACGAGCCTTTGGACACGTGTTGTTAAATACTTACTTTTATCCCCATGACAAACAGTGAAAACATACAAGCACATAAATTTTGCATGTAACCCATTAATCGACAAGTGTCGGTGCAATCCGTTTCTCCTCCATTCAACATTTAGAAGCTGTATAAAACCTCAGCACACACTTTCTCTTTTCCTTTAGTATTTTTCTAAACTGCTTCTCTCTTCTCAATCTACTTCAAGGCTCCGTTTTTGTCTCTCTTCTTTTCTGTTGGACTCAGTTAGTCCAGATGACCATTCMTTTGACCTGCATTTCATCAAGAGACGATCACATCAATGAAAACAGACAGTCTTTTGAAGGCACAGAGATACATTTTTATACATTTGGTCGTTTATTTGATGTTAAAAACTGCCTTTGAGTACACCACTCAAAACTGTGTGTTCCTCCTTTGTACACTAGTGACAGGTATGTATTTTCTGTATGCTTTGATGAAAATGTGTGTCAGTTTCAGAGTTGGGTGTTGAGTTGACTTCTTTTTTTTTTCCTTTTTTTCGTTGTTTTTACTCAGCAAATCAAAGTTCAAACACATAGACCTGTAGGTCAACTCACACTCTGGTGTCCGGGTCAAACCAAAGCAGGACACAACACATAAGCTTAACGTCCTGCTAACAAGATGAGCATGGAGCTGAATTATTCAAAAGGCTCTCAACCAGTTGCCTTGTTTCATGCAGCTCTCTGTTAGAAGCTTACCCGTTTGCCCCCTGCAAGACTCAGTGCACACAAACGTCCCGCCGTGCTTACCATGTCACTACACCCTGAACTGTCCCCCCTCACCTTCACAGATCTCTCCCATCTGTTAGTGTTGTCTTCTTTAGGCCTCTCCCTTTTGAATTATTTTATATAAAACCTTTTTCCTTCTAAGTYCTTCAGGTTTTTACATGCATCAGTTATTTTTTTCCATCCCCTGCTGAAACCAATTAGTGGTAAAGATCAAGTTAGTTAAAAGAAGCATCTTAAATCAGTGCTCAATTAAAAAAAAAAAAACATCTTGAGTTTGTCACTGACGTTGAAATTTATGTAATTGTTTAAAGAACTGATGTTTTGGCTTCGCATGTCTGTTCTTGGCATTATTTTTTTAAACAATTTAATCAGTTTCAAGAAGTCATGAACATTTTTAATTATTGCGGATTCCTTTCTGCTTTCTGCCCTCCTGGATGGTTGAAGTAAACAACACCTTCTCCACAAATTAATTTCCTAAAGGCCCTCACTGGCCTTCCTTATTGTTTCTACCAGGCTTATGAGATAACGTTGTAATCAATTAAAGGCTAACTCTGTTTGCTGTCATGTTTGGAGCACCAGGGTATTACCTCAGCTTATGAGAAGTCAAATCATCTTAAATAGGCGTCATCTTCTATTATGCCCACACACTGTAACATACTGTTACACTGTAAAATCAAACATATTGTTAAAACCTAAAAGTACAAAGGAAACACGGTAAAACTACTTCTACAGTTTTACTGAGATCTAGTCGTAGAAAGTGTGTTTTGGAGCTCATACTAAAATTTAAAAAAAAGTTATGGTGTAAATCAACTTTGTACATTTAATCTGGATGCCATTGTCATGCTATTTATATAAAGGAAATTTAAAATTGGGAGGTTAATTGGTATCATTTTTTGGTGTGCTTGTATGGTGTGGGGCAGTTTGGAAACAGTGTATTATAGCTGCTGAAGATGAAGGGGATTTTAACTACAATATGCACAGTTTTAAAAATACAAGCTTATCCTATTAATCTGAGGGGTTGTGATAGGAGCCTTAGAAGATAAAATAAGAGGAAACAAAGTTCAAAGCACAAATCTATGCTGTGACAGGTTAACATGAAATGGAAAAACTAAGAGTTATAAAGTTAATCTCTTGAAATTTTTGAGAACAAAATGAACAACAATCTCTATATAGCCATTCTCCATGCAGATGGATTTTTTCTGTCTGTCTGTCTGTCTGTCTGTCTGTCTGTCTGTCTGTCTGTCTGTCTGTCTGTCTGTCTGTCTGTCTGTCTGTCTGTCTGTCTGTCTGTCTGNTCTGTCTGTCTGTCTATTTATCTATCTATCTAATCAATTGCCAACTTTAAATTTAACATTCATTGCAACAAAATAAACAAATTTAAAAGGTAAATTTAACACCTGTTTGGCCSCTGAACTGTTTGCTTTGAGTAACTGTGGCCCCCTGAGCATTTTAGTTGAATAGCCCTTTATTAATGTCTCAAAAGAAGCTGCTTTAAAGCCAGCATTGACCATAWACTACAAACCCCTTAGTGCATGTTGATTATTTTACCTGCAAAATGTTGGCATTCTACAATTAGGTGGCAGAGAACAGGATAGCTTCCCACTTACARGTTGTAAATTTAAGCTGAAACATCCCTTCCCTGTTGGAAAGTGGGAAAGTTCAGAGTTCAAAATAGCAGCAACACAACTCAACAGTGAGTAAAACTCACTTATTTTTACTTTTAATTGTATTTTTGTAATATTTATTTAACTTTTAGTCAGTTATATCATAGTGCATTTCAGTGTTTGGAAAAGGATGTGTTAAACACTGTTTATATGCAGGAAATACCATGTATAGCTCAAATATTGTTTGTTAGCTGTGCTCAGACGAGACGAGGAATGTGACATGTTGTAGTGCTCTCAATACTACAATACTGACTGCATAATTCACTGTCTGTTATACAGTATGTAATGTTTCTGTAATATGTAATGTTGTACGGTTCATCATCTTTAATGTTAGGATCCAGGTAATTGTTGTGGCCTCTTTAAGAGTTCCGGTGATGTTTCTGAGGCGGGTTTTTGTCAGCTCATGCGCAGCGCCATTTTAGTTAGTTGTTTTTCTATTAATAAACGTGACTCACGGAGTCTTAATGTGAGAAGTTTTYGGCTTGTTTTTTTTTTYCCGCCAAAAGGCAACTTCCACACTGGTGACCCCGACAATTGTTACTGGATATATCCAGATCGCCATGACCGCCATCGCTGTGTCTGTCAAGCTCCCCGAATTCTGGGAATCTTCCGCTTTGGCCTTGTTCTCTCAGATTGAGGCGCAGTTTGCACAAAGTCATGTTTTTAGTTGAAATTAAACATGAAATGTTAAAGTTATTTACGGCTAACCCTTTGAGGGCAACCATAATGCTCATGTGGCCCTTTGTGAAAAGGAGTTTGACACCCATGATGGTTTGGAAACATTTACTGTAGATCCTGACTGAAGGAYAAAGATTCTGAATAGAAATGAAATAATTTTCCTAACTCTTTGAAAAGATTAGGCTTTCCTTTTTAACCTGCTGCCTCCATGACTCAATCTTGAAAAGGCAGCTGAAAATAAATGAGTAGATGGTCCATCTTGATGGATGTAACATATTTATTTATTTATTNCTTGAAAAGGCAGCTGAAAATAAATGAGTAGATGGTCCATCTTGATGGACATCATTTATTTATTTATTTATTTATTTATTGCTTTCTGAATGACTCTGTAAGGTGATAACAGAGATATAATCACAGTCAGATTTGTAGATATTAAACTGGACAGTGGCAAACATCTTGCATGCGTGCATAAACCTCATGTAGCTACAATAAATATTGCCAACTACCCAGCAATACCTACAGGACTGACATTCCTACACAAAAATGCTCATAGAAATGTACAATGAGTATGTAAGTGCTCCCTTGGTGTCAACAACAAAATCAAAGTGATTAAAAAATCACTGAAACTAATTGATAGTACTGAATATCTGTACAGTAGAAATCCACAAACCATCAGAAATGTTTTAACTGGAGATGGGAAAGTTGTTGAGTTGAAAATTGYATGAAAGTGTATGCTGTTGGAACAGCTTCTGAAGCCAAGCATCTCTTGTTGCTCACCAGAGTCTCTTCTGCTGAGATTTTATGGAGGGGTGAGCTAAATGGTGTTTATGGCAAAATGCCTTGCTAAAATCCAGAAAATAAATCCACTGCGKTTAGATGACTAAACAGATGACCAAGAGCAGATCTGTTCTGTCACAACCATATATTGAATGAGTACATTTTGTCCCTGGTGGGCATATTTAATTATCAAGGCTGGTCTAGCTGTGTGCACTATAAACACTGTGTGTTTCACATTGTTTGAGTTGAGTAAGAAGTCCTCTTTGTCAGAAGTGATCACGAGAAGCCCTTTGAAACACTTTTAATAGAATTCCTTTGAGGATGACCCTTCTGGGAAACTATTTATTCCATCATTTTCCTAGCCTGGCCCTTGCCTTCCTACGCAGCTCTGCTCAATTCTAGTTTCCCTTCTCTGCTCCGTTTGGGACTTCTCCCATWGAGATGGATTTCRCTGGCAGATTTTTAGCCGGGCCAATCAGAGAAGAGAACGTCAATTTTCTGCACAGTGTCTGCTTGTTGTTTATTTTACCTGGGCCAATCAGAGAACAGAAGGCGGCGCTTTGAACGATGTTGACTTTCTGTGCAGTGTCTGCTAGTTATTTTAGCATACAGCAGTGGAGGAAGTGAATGAAGCCAGTCTGTGTTGATAAGGCTTCCAAATTAATTTAAATTTGTCTGACAAACCAGCAGCAGCTCTCATTTACAGTCGTCTCGTTCGGCTCGGTATATTTCTCCTCTCAGTAGGGTTGTTTACAGCACACGCAATTTCCTGTTAGCTTCTTAGCTTAGCCTCCGTCACAGCGACATATGTCGCAGCCAACTGATCCAATCATTTTAAACTTCAGCAGAGGCCTCCTGCAAGAAATTGATTCTTTATGCATCAAGTCCAGACCCTTGTACGAAGCAAAGTGAAGGACAGGGTCTGGTTTAAACCAGGCTATCGTTTTCCAATCTTGGAAAAAAAAAAAGTTTCCTGGTGTCAACTATTTCAAATGTTAAAGTTTTTTCTCTCATTTTTTCATTTTTCAATAAGATTTTGACTAACTCCATGGTGACATTTCTTTTTATTATATTTGTATCCCCTTTATTGAAGGTGATACATATTTTTGTAAAATGATTAATACATTTTCCATACTTTTCCAGTCTTGTTTGGGGTATTTGCACAGAATTCACAACTTTTAAAGGTAATAAATCTTTTCATTTCAAATCTTTTCACACCAGAGATTCTTAACTAAATGTTGGGACACTTTGGTTATCTGTAGTTGCTGGCCTACATGGACCGGTCACACAGCAGGAGATTTTCCACTGTCAGTGTGCTTTTCCAGCATGTATTGGCTACAGCTGATCATATGTCTGGAGCACGGTGGGGTGGGGTGGGGGTCAGTAAAGAAAACTCATGATCCTTGCTGTATTTCCTTTATTGGTGGTCAATGTTTGCTGTTGAGGATTCTTGATCATCTTTTTTTGTGTCAATACAGAATACTAATGTGACTAGAATACAATATACATGTGGTAAACAGAAACAGTGACTTAAAGAAACCACACTTTATTTTTATTTCACCCTACAAATTTGCTTGAGAAGGTTGCTATGCTTCTTCTACATCAAACCTTAGCCCAATATCTGTAAAAAAACTGATTGAGTGAAGGTTTTTCATGCAAACTAAGGTTAATTACATGTCATGTCTTTTTGACTACTTTCTGAATTTAACAAACTGTATTTTTTGATTTTTTTTCTAAAACATTACATCACTCTTTTGCCATTTAAAGCACAATAGAACAGCAGTGAGAGTGAACATGATTGTCTCATTTGTGCAGCCCTGGAGTTGGGACCTGTCCAAAGTGTCCTTTGCTTCTTGCACATTGAACGCTGGAGATAGACACCAGATCCCTGCGACCCAGGAAGGAAAAGCGTGTGAAGAAAATGTGTAGGTGGATATTCACATAAATTGACTTACATCTTAAAGCTGCTGTAGGGAATTCAGAGAAAGCAGATGCAGCTTAAAAATTTGAACATGTACACCTTACAGGTCCCTCCTCCCAGCTCTCTGATGCCGCTGCAGCCCTCCCTCCACAGCTCCTCTCCTACACGCAGGCTAGTGAGCAGTGTTTTGGTAGTTAGAAACTAAAATAAGTCACATTCACACAAGTTCTTGCTGTCTAAATAAAGAGAACATCATTGGACCTTTTCCAGCACATCAGTCTTATTGACAATTCATTCAAGATAAAAAAAAAGCCTGGTTAGAGCCAAAAGTGCATGTAAAAATGTACTTAACTGTTGTAGCATTTAATCCTTTCAAACATAAAATGCATACACATTTTGTGAACAAGTAATAATGTCTTCAGTGAAGCTTGACTGAAGCAGCAAAACTGTTTATATGAACTCATAACATTCTTGTATTGTTTAAAAAACAGTGCTTATACAGGTCTAGATATGAATAATGTATYAGCTGCCTACATGGCTGGATTAACAAATCAGGTTACACAAAATGAGTCTCCAATCATGTTGTGAGACTTTCTCTTTGCTACTGCCTCATCACAGTACAGATGAAAGGAAAACCCATTTACTGCTGTTTGTGCCACCATTATAAAACACTAATGTCCTGCTTCATCTGCAGGGAATGACATGTCTGACTCAGTGCACCCGACTTCCTCACCTTGTTTTTTTTTACACAGCTTAAAAAAATGAACAAGTGTCCATGCCCAGTGTGAACTGAAACTTGTGCTCATTTGTCAGGTTGTTTTTATATCAGAAATTCAGTAAGCAAAGGGCTGGAGGGAATGTCAGGAGGGGATCGTGGGGGCAGCACTGGGCTCTGGTGGGCCTGTTTAAAGCTTTTCATCGGACTTAGCCAACACCATTATGAGCCCGCCATGTTTGCTTTTTAGTGGCTGCACTTAGATGTGTGTGTATTTGTGTTTAACCTAAGGTTGTGTTGATGTGGGCACAGTCTTGATGAGTTTGTATGGGGGCTGTTAGAGGCTGTTAAGCCTTGTATGTCTTCTCATTTCTGTTTTATAGCTCAGACAGAATGAGTTTGTGATTAAAAAATGAAGTAATTTCTTTAGGTTTATGCGTTTGCATGTGCCAGGAGTGAGGCTATGGGCTATTAGGCCTTCAGCAGAAGCATTAACGAGGATCTGGGTCACGTCCAAACAGCTAGCTGGTATCTTCTGACACTGCTGCTAAGTGTGTAGGCATCACAATGTGTGTTTTGTGTGGTCTTTTGCAGAATAACTTCAGCATAAAGTTGTGTGTCCTGTTTGCTCTGCATACGACATACATTAGATCTATGTACAACAATCACTTTGAAACCGTTTCTGTCAGTTTTCCACAGCTCATTTTTTTATCTGGCAGCAGTGTGATACTTATTCAGTGGTTGAGTTTTCATTAAAGTTTAATTTTACGAGGCAGGCATAATACTATCGTCTGGGCTCATTAAACATGAAGTATAGGAAGTAGTATGACAAGAGAATATGTGATAAAATTGGGTACGTAGCACAAAGATTATTGGGTTTTTGTCTGCTCATTTTGTTTGATACCTCAAGTCATGTGGAAGGGTTTATCAGGTAGAGCTTGGAAAACCCGTTTAAATTACATAAGAACAATTTGGGAAACAATTTAAAATGGACAAGCAGAAACATTTTTAAAAACTTGYTTCACTCTCTCAAATTGGGAATTGAGAAAGCAATCTGGATGTGAAGTGAAATGTCTCTACTTACATATCGAAGTCCAGTTGTTTTGTTTATATTTAATGTTTGTTTTTGTTTTTTTTTATCCTGTTTTGTTTTGGTGCTCTAGGTCAGGGGTGTCCAACGCCGTTCTTTGAGACTTTTATTTTGMAAGCTTTAAAGGCCCAGTCTACTTTATTCGAAGTCAAACAGTCGACTTGCAGTCACGTGGTTGTTCAACGTTTATTTTCAGGCACACCTTTCACAGTCAGTGAAACACAWTGTGCGAAGCTCCCCTACCCCATCAGTATATGTCACTGCACGGGGTTTCTTCCCGAGGGGGTCTAAACACCAGAAAAAACAAATAAATAAAAATCTAAAATCTGCCACTTTTAGCCACAAACCTGTCCCGGTTAAAGCAATTTTCGGCAGACAGWCTCCTCMGTGCACAACGTCTGTGTTTCTCCGTCCTTGAAACTTTGACAATTGTATTATCGTTATAAATGTCTGATTTTAGCTACAACAGTCGGATTCTGGAAATGAGTAGTTGAAACAAAATTCARTGTCAGAGCACTTTCAGCATAAATAAACACGCCTACAAACTTCTGACTAATCACACAATAAGTTTTTATGCAGAGCGGGGTGAAAGTATCTCACGGCAAGTTGTGACAAGAAGGGGGGGAACTGAGCTGTGAACAAAATGACACAATTTTCATCATCCAACTGTGACCGAGAGCCAATTTTGACAGTTCTGATGGAGCATCCTGGACACTTCCCAGGTATAGTCAATCCTGGAGGTTCGCAGCCCTGAGTGTTTAACTTTTTTTCCTTTCTATAACACASATGATTCAGTTGGTGAGTTATCTCTTCCAAGTACTGCAGAAGCCTGAAAATCATCCATTCATTCAATTCAGGCGTGTTGGAGCAGAGAAACAAGTAAAATGTGCATAGCTGYGGCCCTCAAGGACCAGGATTAACTATCCCTRCTTTAGAGGTTTCTCTGCTCCAAAACATTTGATTTAAATGAAGGAGTTACCAACAGGCTTCTGCAGAACCTGAAGAGGTAATTTGGTCACAAAATCAGGTGTTTTACCGTACTGCAAAGGACAGATCACACCAGCTGCTCACACAGCAGTAAAGCCAAAGGAAATGTTAATGCTGACAACAAACAGCAGCTAGTTCCTTCAACCGACCCTATTGAGCAGCAATATGTCACCTGCTCATGCTCTTTGCTTTGTAAAAGAACCTTTATTAATAAATGGTTGCTGTTTGTTTTTAATGAGGAAATTAAAAAAAAAACATCATACAATAATAAAGGTATAGTTGTTTATGTAAATATAATGTAGATTATTTTTTGTTGTTGTTGTTTGCATTGCAATTTACCTAGAATGGAAAACTAAAATATAAAATTTGCAGGGTTTTTTTTTTTTTGCATTGCATTTTTTTTCAGCAAAACACTTGAAATAAATTCTAATTATTGATTTGCATACTACAAGAAATGATTGCAACTCACCAAATCCTAATTTTAAGCAACATGCTTCATGCATTTATACTCTTGTATGAACTGACTCCAGGAATACATGTTGTTGCACTAATTACACTAATCTTTGCTCAAACAGCTGGGTATCTATTGTTTATCAAGTTCAAAATGTCAAAACAGCTGATTACCACTGGCAACGCTGCTAACAATTTCAGTGCTGCAACTTTCTAACATATGAAAGGCTGCTAAACATCACAACATCATAATAACAATACAAATCTGAATTTTTTAGAAGGAAACATCTGTTTGATTTTCACATAAAGCCCTTCAGTAAAACAAACATTTTTTTTCTCATTACACTTTAAGTGTAATGAGAAAAGTAGAACACTAATAGTGTTCTACTTTTATGTGTCAAATGAAAACAATAAACTCATTTGTTAGTGTTTCTTGTTATCAATTTATAGTTTTTAACTTTTCACAATGTCAACTGTAAGCGACATTCAAAATACTGATATGCAGTAACCCTGAATCTGTTGTTTACCTACAAATTTACCTATTTTGTTGAGCACTTGACATTTATTGGTATATGCTTTTTGAGCTCTTGGTGTTCTTTTTCATTGTTTTCCATTTTAGTTTCAAAATATACGTTATTAATGACCTAACAGTTACTGTGCTGCACAAGGAATACAACAAATGCTAAAAATCTATTTTTAAACAACTTCTCTCATTTAATCTGTTCTTTTTTATGTTAGTGTTTGTCTTTGAATGCCAAGGAGATGCAGCAATTTTAGAAAAGGGATAAAAAGTTAAATGCAATCAAGTACAGTAAAAATATGTTTCATAATTGAGTCACAAAATTCAGAAGTCATGTTGCTGCAGCTGTGCGGCTGGTTATGCTAGAAATATTTCAAGAACATTTGGAATATTTTGTCACTAGGGGTTCACTTGTTTCATTTGGTTTCCTTTGAGATTTGATTAGGGCTATTTTACTGTTATCACCTTATTGTGCCCTTTAGAAACAGTTTT
Organism: Austrofundulus limnaeus; assembly: GCF_001266775.1. NCBI lineage: Eukaryota > Metazoa > Chordata > Actinopteri > Cyprinodontiformes > Rivulidae > Austrofundulus > Austrofundulus limnaeus. The sequence continues at coordinate 437,627 of NW_013952532.1, read as the reverse complement.
CATGTAGTGAAAGATAAGGTACATAAATTGGCATTTTATTTGAAAGACTTTCTAAAAACTGAGTGATAATATACATTGTATGACATTATACACTATTAGAACTCAGAAACAAACTCATAACACACATTAATTAAATCCACTTTAAAGAATTGTCTTGTGTGCTACTGAACCACAGATGTGCTCTGTTCCCTCATTGGAAATATTTATGCAGGTACTTGTATATCAGGACTGCTTCTGCCTCTTTTCCTGTTCCAGCTACACATTGTTGACTCCTTTTAATTATCTATAAGTCGCTGTAGTCAAATTGTGTGTTGGTGGTGACTGTCACTTATCCAACACACCGAATTTCAACTTCGTCCGTCCGTTTTCTTCCACTTATCCGGGGTAGGGTCRCGTGGGCAGCAGACTAAGCAGAGAGACCCAGACTTCCCTCTCCCCASCCACTTGGGCCAGCTCATCTGGGGGAATCCCAAGGCATTCCCAGGGMAGCCGAGAGACATAGTCCCTCCAGCATGTTCTGGGTCTTCCTCTGGGCCTCCTCCCAGTGGGACGTGCCCGGAACACCTCACCAGGGAGGCGTCCAGGAGGCATCCTAACCAGATGCCCGAGCAGCCTCAACTAGCTCTTCTCGACATGAAGGAGCAGCGGCTCTACTCTGAGTCCCTCCCGGATGACTGAGCTTCTCACCCTATCTCTAAGGGAGAGCCCAGACACCATGCGGATGAAACTCATTTCGGCCTCTTGTATCCACGATCTCATTCTTTCAGTCACTACCCAAAGCTCGTGATAATAGATGAGGGTAGGAACATAGACCGACTGGTAAATCGAGAGCTTCACCTTCTGGCTCAGCTCCTGCCTCACCAYGACAGACCAGTACAGCGCCTGCATCACTGCAGATGCAGCACCAATCYACCTGTCGATCTCCCGCTCCATTCTTCCCTCATTCTTGAACAAGACCCCGAGATACTGAAACTCTTCCACTAGGGGCAGGACATCCTCCCCGACCTGGAGAAGGCATCCTACCRGTTTCCGRCTCAAGAAAATGGTCTCGGATTTGGAGGCACTGATCCTCATTCGTGCCGTTTCACACTCGGCTGCGAACCACTCCAGTGAGAGCTGGAAATCACAATCTGATGAAGCCAGTAGGACCACATAATCCGCAAAAAGCAGAGATGTGATCCTAAGGTCACCAAAAAGGATCCCCTCAACACCTTGGCTGCACCTAGAAATTATGTCCATAAAAGTTATGAACAGGATTGGTGACAAAGGGCAACCTTGGCGGAGTCCAACTCTCACTGGAAACAAGTCTGACTTACTACCGGCAATGCGGACCAAGCTCTGGCACCAGTCGTACAGGGACCTAACAGCCCATATCAATGGGCCTGGTATCCCATACTCCCGGAGTATCCCCCATAAGAGYCCCCGAGGGACATGGTCGAACGCCTTCTCCAAATCCACAAAGCACATGTTGACTGCTTGGGCAAACTCCCATGCACCCTCCAGGACCCTACTGAGGGTGTAGAGCTGGTCCATGACCAGGAAGAAAACCACACTGCTCTTCCTGAATCTAAGGTTCAGCTATCCAATGGACCCTCCTATTTAGGACCCCTGAATAGACCTTAGCAGGGAGGATCAGAAGTGTGATCCCCCTGTAGTTGGAACACACTCTGCGGTCCCCCTTTTTAAATAGGGGGATCACCACCTCATTCTGCCAATCCAGAGGAACTGTCCCCGATGGTCACACAATATTGTAGAGTCATATCAACCAATGCAACCCCACAACATCCAGAGCCTTGAGGAACTCTGGGCGAAACTCATCCATCCCCAGCACCCTGCCACAGAGGAGCTTTTTAACCACCTCAGTGACCTTGGCACCAGAGATTGGTGTGTCTGACCCAGAGTCTTCATGCTTTGCTTCCTCATGGGAGAGGAAGTCTTCAAAGTATTYCGCCCACCGACCCAAAACATCCAGAGTTGAGGTCAGCGGCGCRCCATCCCCACCATAAATAGTGTTGGTGGCGAACCGCTTCCCCCCGACACGCCGGATGGYGGACCAGAATCACCTCGAAGCCATATAGAAGTCTTTTTCCATGGCCTCTCCKAACTCTTCCCACGTCCACGTTTTTGCCTCAACGACCACCCGAGTCGCAATCCGCTTGGACTGSTGATACCTATCGGCTGCTTCCAGAGTCCCACAGGCCAAAAAGACCCAATAGGACTCCTTCTTCAGCCTGACAGCATCCCTCACCGCTGATGTCCACCAGCRGGTTCGAGGTTTGCTGCCATGACAGGCACCGACAGCCTTACGGCCAGAGCTCAGGTAAGCCGCCTCGACAATGGAGGCATGGAATATRGCCCACTTGGACTGAATGTCCCCCACCTCCCCYGGAGCATGTTCAAAGTTCTCCTGAAGGTGTGAGTTAAAGCTCCGTCTGACGGGAGACTCTGACAGACGTTCCCAGCAGACCCTCACTATATGTTTGAGTCTGCCAGGTCTGACCGGCATCCTCCCCCACCAGCAAAGCCAACTCACCACCAGGTAGTGGTCAGTTGACAGCTCCGCTTCTCTCTTCACCTGACTGTCCAAAACATGTGGCCGCAGATCAGATGAAACRACAATAAAGTCGATCATCGAGCTGCGGCCTAGGATGTCCTGGTGCCAAGACCACATATGGACRCACCAAATTTCAACTCAATGTCTGTAAAACTGAGTAAGACATTTTTAGGAGGAATTTAGTTCCACAGCCTTCAAGGTCAGCATGGCAGGGGGCGAGCCTAATCTGTAATCAGTTGTTTGGGAACAGAAGAAAATGTTTTCAGTCAGGCAGACAATAATAATTTTCCATCTGCCTTCATGTCCGCTGGTACATCCAACATGGCGAATCCAATCAGACAAATAATGTGGGCAATCCCCCCGAGCCRAGCTCTCAGCTTCTCCAAGATCAATTCCATCTGGCCAGTAAAGTCCAGGAACCACAGCCGGCCCGCGACCCTCAGCAGCACCGCTTGCAGACCAAGTCACCAGCTTGCACGAGGCAAAAGTCTGAGGGTTGATAGTATGGCCATCCTTCATAATGGTCAAGCAGCCAGGAAATGGCCTGAACAGCCACAGACGCTGCTTTGTAAAACACCAGGAAACAACCAAGCCAAATCTGTGGAATCCAGTGATCAGAATCCAAATCCAGAACAGAGCAGAAAAGAGGTCCCACCTTTGACATGTCCTCCCATGGAAAAAACAAAAAACTTTGTTCCAAAAATTTAGACCAGCTAACCAAATCCATAAAAATAAAAAAAATAAAAATATCCATAATTTCTGGCTTCGGATGAAAACAGAGCAAAGCAGCAAAGCAAATAAGGTAGGAGAGAGGGAAAAGCATCTTACTCCTCTGAGAGCAGGGGAAAAAAAGAGTTCAGGGACTATCCACATAGTGGACAGGTGTGTGAACCAATGTAGGAGTTGCCCACATTGATCACCAGCAGAAAAACTTTGACCATAATAAGTCATACGTAGGTCTTCTAGAAGGATGCCAAATCATCATCATCATCGATCAGACAGGTGTGGGCCAAGTCTGGTGTCAAGCTGRCACTGCTGGCTGACTGCTTACATGTCAAATGGTTGATGGCCCAGTTGTTTGGTTTATTTGTTGCTGACCCATATATGGATCACCTTTGGCAAACCACATCCAAGCCACCAAAAGGGCTGTGATTCTTTAGGGTGAGCATTGTGTGGGCCTGATCTGGGCCAGATGCATTTTGCTCTGTGTGTACTTTCTGCTAGTTTAAATAAAATACAGTAAAAATTCCACATAAGGGTTGATGAGAAACCCTACAACCAGTCAAACAAACAAACACACACACACACACACACACACACACACACACACACACACACACACACA
>NW_013952532.1:429268-433017 GCF_001266775.1 Austrofundulus limnaeus | reverse complement strand
GATTTAATACACGGGTCCAAAATGACCCGCTAACACCACAGATGGCAGCAGAAAGCTAACACCAGAGGAAGGTTAATCCAAACTACTGTTTTCACAAGTGTTCCTAGACAAGTACTCATTTAATACCTCCTGATGGACTGCTTTGCTCTGACTGCTCATTAATATGTAGCATTTAGCGGATTTGATTAAATATGTAGCACTTGTCACTATGTCTGACAATGGATATTGAAAAATGTGTCTGCACTAAAGCAGAAAAACTGAGCATTCGGCTGTGTTTTTTAAAAGAATATAAGTAATGACAGAAAGCTGACAGGGACTGAGCACAGCGGTGCTGTAAACAAATGTGTCTCTTGTCAGAGTCAATCGCATGGAAATATTAAGAAGAAAGTAGAATGGAAACAACAACAAAGAGGAAAACAAAATGAGACTGGAAAGCACAAGTTGTGTGATTTTTTTATTCTTTTTTTTCAAGAATAAACTTTCTAAAAGGAACATTCTGCAGCTGCCAAAATTTGACATCAAGAAGGCCAAAACTACAAGACAGAAGCCGAGTTTTAGTCTCTCTGCACAACATGTATTTGCAATAAAACAGAAACACAGAAAATGTCTGAAATTAAATAATTATTAAATTGTGGATTCATAAAATCTTTTGATACAAAAAGAGTGATATGTCATCAAGACTAAATTTGCACAACCAAAATAAATATTTTGTAAATTATTTTTTGTTTTAAATATTAAAAATACACACCCAGATTGCATGCACAAAAATACACTTACATACAGGTTTTAGAATATGACAGACATTTCTTATAATAAACTTGTAATAAACTGGACATATAGTATCTTGCTGCATGTTTTGTATTTTGTATTATTTAACAGTATATTTATCACCAATAATGAAGGCAGGCAATAATATATTTGTTTGTCCACGTGCATGTTTGTTAAAATACGTATCCCGCAAAACTCTGATTAGATAGAGATGGAAACTCTCAGATATTATCAGATGTACATCTGCAAGTGAAGAAATTTTGGAAGCCAACTTAATTGAAAGTGTCCACTACAGCTAATAAACCTTAGCAACCACAAAAAAATATAGTTTAAACTTAGTCTTTTTACAGATAAGATAAAYTTTGGTGACAAATTAGCAAGACATATTTCCCATCACATAATTCAAATACTAACAGATCATGTGACATACCTTTTTTCTTTTCTTTTATATTGACATGCTTTGAGACAGGGAATATGGGTTTCTTCAGGATTTATTAAGTCCAATACTTCTGCCTTCACCACAGTGACACAGTTTTGTGAGCTGTAGTTTCATAACAAGAAGGTTTCAKCTTTGTCTCCTGACCTCACTGTTTGGATTTGGCATGTTTCAAGTGGATTTGTTTTTTTTTTTTCCTTTGGTTTCCTCTCAGTGCAAAAACATGCATAAAGCTAATGTTGTCTCTAGATCCAAGTGAGCCCATGAATGTTTGTCTGTCTTGCTCGTCTCTGTATGGCCTTATGATGGATTTGTAACCTGTCCAGGGTGTACCTGCCTCTTTGCACAGTGAAAACTAGAGATAAACACTGTTTCACCTGAGTAGAAAAGTGTAAGCGGTTAAAAATGGATGGATGGATGGATGGATGGATGGATGGATGGATGGATCATGGATGGACTGAATTATTTCTGACATTTTTGTATTTTTTTGTTGCTATTTTAATTGTTTGAAATCTGTTCTATACTTTCCCTGCTGAATGGGTACTTTAATGTTTACCTCTTTTCTATTTGTTTATCCTGTCTCACTCATCTCAGACAGTTGGGCGGCCATGACTAGCGAGGAGGAGGAGGGCCTCGGTGTTGCAWCATCAACAGCGACAGCACCGTCAGCAGCAACAAACTCCAGGGTAACAACTGCCACAGGCAGAGGCAGCCACAATGATGCCGCTTCCTCCTCAACCCCATGCAGGCCCTCCCATTACTCCCACCGCTTTCCAGAGGAAACAGAGGCAGACGTAGACGAGGAGCAACGAATTGTTCTAGAAGAGAGGATTGTAGAAGAAGAAAAGGAGCAGGAGGTGGTAGTGGAACGTGAGCGGGAGACTGATAATGCTGATGAGGAGAATGATGGCAGCAGTGACACCAGCGTGTTGATCGTGCCCTATCCTGAGCTGGTACCTGTGGTCTTCTTCTGTCTTAAACAAACAACCTGTCCTCGCAGTTTGTGCATCCGAATGGTCACCAGCCCATATCCTTTGAAAAAAAAGTATTTGGTGATGTAAGTGTGGGTTATCTGCACACGTCTGTACTGTCTTTATCCTCATTTATTCAGTCATTCCTCTTATGTTTCTAAATTAGATTAAATACATATTGCTTAAAGCTTGTGTGTCAAACATCAAACTCAAGGCCCTCAGGCCAAATGCAGCCTGCAGGTGACTTCTGTCCGGCCTGCTAAAAAGCCCCGCCATCTCACACAATGCACAATGTACTGGGCTTGAAGTATGTGTTGGGAAAATGGCTCAGCTACTAACACACAAAATTTTAGATCAGTATTTACAAAATTGGATGGTAATAGCTGTTTTTGTCTTATAAGATCACTTGGCAGCTATCTTGAATTGAAATGACTAAAAGTTATTTCTTAGTAGATGCACAGAATAACTAAAATCCATTCAGTTATTCATGAAATGTTTTGCTAACAAACAGAYAAGGGTTGTTTCAATATTTTCTGGCAGTTTTAAGTTGTTAAAAAAAGGTTTTACTCACAGATTTGGTGAGATCAGTTGGTGTTCACAGCATAATTTGGGGATCAGGTTCAGTTATCACAGGACTAAATTTTAGATCAATATCTGTAAATTTGACTTACCAACATTTAGATTGATTGTTTATTGATATGTATTTCCCCCAATAAAAAATACAATGAAAATAATCATTGTTCATTCAATGTTTACTTTCTGAAAATTTAAATAAAATTAGTTTAGTGATTTGTGAAATATTTTGCTAAAAGTACAGACAAACGAATACAAACAAAAACTTTATTGCTTTGACTCCAATGACAGGTGATAATAACTCTAGAAGTTTTAGAATGTTTCTCATCATACAGAAGTGCATCACTTTGAGTTAAAAAAGTTTTTGTTGATGTATCACTTATTAAATTTCCCTTTCATGGCAGCAGCATGAAGCTGGAGCAGGGTTTGTGTTAAAGAAAACACCTCAAAGAAGACGATTTACTGACACGTCTTTTTTTTTTTTGTAGCCAAACTGGCAGATTTTGCCCTGGAGATGTGCTGCTTCTGCCTGACAGACACACCGGGTTCTTGGTGTATGAAATCCTTTTATACGTTGTTTACAAAGTAGTTCCATCCTTACAGCAGTTTTTATACAGTAGAAACTGTTTGTCCCTTGCTTTTAGGTTACAGGCTTTGACTCACTTTCTTGAAATCCTTTTAGAATGTGTCATCTTTAATGTTAAAGATTTATCTTTATGTTTTTTTGCAATGTAGAAAAGTTGGATTACAGTACAGACAGTGAACTCTGTTAGCTGCCCCAGGCATTGCTTATCAAGCCTCTTAAGGGCAGCCTTTACAGTGAGGTGATGTGTGACTCACACTCACAGCTAATATAAGCTATCAGAAGGCAACGCACCACATCATGTGTGTAATAGTAAGAAGTAGTTACTTGCTATAATTTGTTGAAACTTGCTGAAGATAAAATAAAAAATACAAAGAAAAGAAATCCAGAGATGGATTATAAAGAGAACTAGTAATAC
>NW_013952532.1:424569-426279 GCF_001266775.1 Austrofundulus limnaeus | reverse complement strand
TATAAAAGCTTTGCTAAATTTGGATGGTTTAATAAGAAAAGAACATGTGTTCAATAAGGTTTACATCTCTGCACACCTAAGGTTCTTAAATAAGCAATTCTTCAAATTTGCTTTTAGCCACGTTTCTGAGGATTCTCCAAATAGGGGTCTCTGCAGTGGAGGTTCTGTGAATGGAGAAGGCCCTACACGTGATTGGCGGAGGTCTTGATGTGGGTGGAGAAGGCCCTACCCATGATTGGCGGAGGTCTTGGTGTGGTCGTAGTTGACACTAATTGTGATTGGTGGCGTTGGTATACCGGCGGAGTTTTCCCTAACCGTAATTGGTTGGATTGACTTGTCCTGTGCGGCAACTTAAAAGAGGAAAAACATATGTTAGTTATTGACTGTATATGTACAGTTTCAAACAGAACAATGGCTCAAATAAAATTTATTGTAAATATATAAACATAATTTATTGGCTTCTAATTTCATCCGGCAAGCCCCTTCTTGTCTCAAATTATGACTAATATTCATATTCTTATTGATTTTTAGCAATCCTTTTACAGGCTGATTAGGGATATGTTGGCCAAACCAAATTGTTACACCTCCCTCCATATGAACGGCACTCAATTTTCATGCTTTCAGCAGCTTTGTTTCTCAAGTTATGACAACAATTAATCTTAAAAAAATACAGGTGCTTCCTGCCTGACTCGACCAAGCTACCTGCCCCCATGCGTCTTCAAACCACCGTCAATTTCACCAATCACATCTTGGGCCAACTCCTCGCACATAATAAGAAACTCCTACTCAGTGACTGCAGAGACCCCCTTCTCAAATTCCCAGTGGTATAAAACAACTTGACTTTTTAAATCATGTTTTAATTTGAATTTTCTCCAACTTTTTCCTGCTGTCTCCTTAAATCTCAGTGTCAAACTTTCATCTGTTCATGTGTCTTTCCTAAAGAAAACAATCCAATTAGGAGCAATTTTCTTCATTAGAATCAGCATTTTTGTAGTTTTACATACACAACTTATTTTTGTTACCAGTTCTGTAGTGACACTGTATTTTATACATTATTATCAAAGACAGCAAGTAATCTCAGCCCCAGAATGTGTCTGAAACTTCCAATACTTTTATTCTCACTGTAAATTTCTCAGTCTTGTGTAAATAATATTAATAAAAACAGTATTTTAGTGTAAATTCAGTGAACACTATTACCCTTGGTTCTCAACAGAAATGTTTGTCTCAGTAAAAGAAGATGTCAAAAAATATTCTTATATATTCTAAGTGTTGGTAGTGACCTGTGGACATTATCAAGGTTTTCATAGACTTTTTTAACCACTGTTTTAAACTTAATTACATAACTWTCTTAAAATGTCTTTTAATTCACTGGATCTGTTCTCATGCAGAATGAGAACAGTGTGTGTGTGTTTACATGTTCTTGCTACCTTTTGGGGACAGTTTTTGTCCATTTTCCAAGTATGCACAGCCTGGTGAGAACCCAYTGAGGTAAATACCATTGGTGGGTCAGTGGTTAGGTTTAAGACCAAGGTGTGAATTGAGTTTAGGCTAGATTTTGTGTCAGGTATGTACTGGGGTGGTTAGGTTTAGGGTACAGGGTAAGGGTTTGGCTATAAAAATGACCGGAAAATGAATGGAAGTCAATTCAAATTCCCCATGACCATAGAATAACAAGTGTGTGTGTGTGTGTGTGTGTGTGTGTGTGTGTGT
>NW_013952532.1:420429-421691 GCF_001266775.1 Austrofundulus limnaeus | reverse complement strand
AGTGTGACATGTATCATTCCTTTATGTTTTTTTTTTTAATAATTCAGTATGTGTGAGCCTTAACATCCAGACAGGATGGGGTTGAGAACTAAAGTTGTTTTTGTAGTCATAAAGCAGAAAAAGCTGGAGCTGGAGTGTATATATAGGAGGACACACTTAGGAAACCTATGAGTTCAAGTTGAAAGAAGCAGAGAAAAATAGACACACACTGTTTGACTTCAAACAGACAGATGAGGAAAAACGAGGAACGTTTGCTTTGGAAATAACTTAAAAAGAAACCAAGTGGACTCAGAAGAAGTAAGGAAATATGACAGTTTAACACATGCAGCTGCACACTCAGCTTCCCTCCTTTCTTCTCCTGCTCAGTCTCTCACCCTTCTTCCTCTGGACAGTAAATCCTTTGCAGTTGTGCTTTAAGGAAATCATTCTGAATTCACAGAGATGCTGCCAGTGCAGCGGAGAGGAAGGTAGTTGGCAGTCAACATTAAAGAAGATCGCTTCTGGCCATCAGCTGTAAAATACAGAAAATTTAGTATGTTTGCACTTGCCATTGTTTATAGTTTTATTCATTTGACWTCTGTCTAAAACCTGCTTATCTTTTCTTTTTTCCTCACTCACCTGTTCATTTTAGTTGACGATAAGTGTCTTTTGTTTAACATCCAAAGCAAGTTTGCAATATTTGCTATTTTTTGTGGAAAAAAAAGAAGAACCAAGTCCAAAATTATTTTACAACCAAGCTGTTCCACAGAAAGCTAACAGTACTGACTTAAAAYATTACTTTTCTGTTGGTCAGTAATGAAAAGCAAACAAACAAAAAGAACCCTTTATAATTGTCAGCTACATACATGTAGGTCAGACATTTAAATTAGCTATACTTCAAGACATTTAGCTTCTCATTCAAAGAGTTTTCATTAATATTCAACATACAAGTCAAAGTATTTTACACAACTGAATATAGAGGCTCTGTCCTAAAAGAGTAAAGATTTTACAGCCTCCACCTAGTTTGGTCATTTGTGTAGTTTGATAGCACTCAATCATTATCTTTATGGAAATATTTATTTAACGAAGACAGAAATACGTGGTCCAAGAATGAAGGTACTCCGTGGAATGATCAGCTGAGTTTTATTGCAACAACAGGAAACACAGAAAACAACGGAACCATCTGTCCCTGTGCCTCTGCCTCTGTGTCTGTGTCACTCTTCACGAAGTTGAGAGGCCTCATATGTGTATATATATATATATATATATATATACATATACAT
>NW_013952532.1:415427-419671 GCF_001266775.1 Austrofundulus limnaeus | reverse complement strand
TTTCTAAGGTGAGCTGCTACCAATGCGTAATCATATGTAGACCTATATTATTTTATATTATATTTTTAAATTATTTCTATACATACAATTTCAGTGACTTATTAGTAGGGAACATTTTCTTAAACCTTGGAAACACAAATCAATCAACTTCTCATTCTGAGTTCCAGCATTTTAGCATAAATGGAAGGTATTTATTATGCGTCCTACATCATCTCAGCTGTTTGTGTGGAACGCGCATGCATCAACAAGGATTAAGCTGCTCAGACTTCGTGTGGGATACACTCAGATTGAGATATTTAGGACTAAATGGAGGCAACAACTAGAGTCAGCTTTAATTGCTCAGTGTGAAAGTACTTTAGAATTCCTGGTATCATTAGTACACGTTGTCCTCTGAGGTGTTAGACCTGAAAAGAAGCAGCGTTGCCAGCCATTCTTAAGGTCCAATTGCTTGCTCCTGCCACATTCATTATGTAGCTTTACTGTTCATTGCAACAAAGACATTCATTGTTCAAAGCTAAAATTGCTCATAGGTATTCAGTCTTGGGGAGTTCAGAGATGTCGGCGGAACACACTTGTAAACTAAAGTAACAAAACAAATGTGTTTTTCAAACTGTTTTAGGTGGAACGAAGTTTTCTTTTGTCACCCAGTGTGATGCAATCAAATCAGGATTCAGCTTGCAGCCTAGCCATTTCGATAAAATTTATATATTTTATAACAAACAGTACATTTCCCCCGTTGAACTGAAAGCAAAGTTGCATAAGCAATGAAATGTCATGCTTGATATATCGTGGTCTGTGGTTCTGCTTCCCTGGATCGTACAACAAAGGCATCCTCCATCAGGGACTGCTGTCATTTCCACCACATCTGTGTGACTCCACTGATGCTGGGCTGAAAACGATAGCACAGAGCCGAGTGCGGAGCGGTGAATATCGTGTTAACCAGCTCACCTTCCACTTTAGTTCCACAGTGGGGGAATTTATCAGAGCAGTATGGAAAAAGTAGATAGCGGGGGCCGTTCCTAAACCTGGAAACTGCTCTCCGCATCTAAGCCCGTACCTGTGAATTGTGTGGTGGGAAAGTTATAAACAGTCAGAATAGATTTTGCTCCGGAAGCGACTCCAATGGGAAGGTAAGTTCAGATTAATAGTTTTCAATTTGCTTTTATTTGCCTCTGGACAAACACATGTGACCCTTTTTTCTACTGCAACCTCTCACAGAAGCGCTCACATTTATGGATCTCTGTAGATTTACAAGCAAACAGCTTCATGACTTGTGCGCCTGCACATTGTTTCACAAGTGTACTGCTTTCAACAATATTTAATAAACTACAAGAGCCCATTTCTTATGTTGGTTTTACTGTTTTGTATTAAATACAGCTGCTCAGCTAAGCCTGGTAATGTTCATCTTCTCATTAGACCCCCTAAACATGTGATGAGTGTTATCATTGTGCTTCTGATAACAGGTCACATGATGTCTGGCTGCTAAATAGTTTGACAATTAGTAGAAGTTTAATGATCCGTGATAATTATAATGCGTTGTTTGGACAAGGCCCCTAAAATGACACCATCGTAGATGCAAACATCTGGATTCATTCATAACAATCAGAGGCTGCCCGTCTGGATTGGTGGTCATTTTCTGCATTATTTTTCCTTTAATGCAAATTCATAGCTCTAAGATATTAGGCGCATAGTTTTTTTTTTTTTTTTTTTGGGAGAAAACTGATTAGATAACTTGTGAATAAAAGCAGCTAAGTTTTAATTGTGCAAGTTYTCTGCTCAACAAAAGCATTTTAGCTGCTGAATTAATTTGCAGTCAGTTGCTTTAGGTGTTCTTTTCATCAATGTGTAAAAGTACATTATTGCTGAAGTATGCTTTACTAACCAAGCTTTTTGTCTGGTTGTGTACTGCTGCCAGCAAGAAACACCAATTAAATGTAAAGTCTTTGTAAAAAAATAAAAAAACAACATGTTGGGCATGTAGAATATTCAGAAAGTGCAACAGCTAGTGTTTCATTATAAATAGTTTACACCACTTGATAGACTACATATTTTGGCTACAGCTGAAACTATTGAGCTGGTTATTATCATCTTCACTTTTTTTATTATTTTGCGGGGGTAGAAATTTCATCCGTCCGTTACACATTTAGAATGCTGTAACTTTCACAAAAAAAGGCTAAAATACGCCAAACTTGGTAAGAGTCATCCATGTCACATGCCCGACCATACCATGTGGTCATTTGACATCAAAACTCCATCCCCTGACAACAGGAAGTGACCTTTTTTTTTGGCTTGGAAAGCTCTAACCCTCTTAACTTAATCAGCAACAAATTGTGTCAAAAAACAGACAATAAGTTGATCTCACTTACTTTCAAGCACAAACAATTTTTGGTGAAAGGTGTGGTCATGGTGGTGCAGCGAAGTCAGATGTCACACCGTTGACATACGTTTGGCTCTAAATTATGTATATTTCAGTCAATCTACACTCAATTCACTATGGTCCATCCAAATCCACTYCACTACAGGAATGCAGTCCAATTTGTAGGGGGTTGTGGCCTAATTCCTCCACAGCACCCCCTACAATTAATTTAAATATTAGCTAATATTATTGTGATCTTATCATTACTAGTCATCTAAAAAAATAGCCCCAAGCAGGGGCGGACTGGGGAGAAAAAGTGGCCCGGGAGTTCCTGACAAACTGGCCCACTTTCAAAGGCTGTTAAAAATACTCAGACTTGAACATGATTTTTTTTTTCTTTTCAAAAATAATTACATTCACAAAGCATTTATTTGAGATGTACAGTGTGTACCTGTGAAGCTAAGGTGCAGGTTTTTGGTCTGTGAGAGGAAACTGGAATACTAAGAACAAATTCATTCATGCAGAAGGAGAACATGTAAACACCACCAAAAAKGTTCCAGGCTGGGATTTGATCCAGCAACTGAGAAAGAACACCTCTACCAACTGAGCCACTGAACTACCAAATATTTTATTTATGACACTGATCAAGATTGACAATCATCCAGATAATAAGTGATCAAAAATATCAGAATCAGCTTTATTGGCCAAGTATGTTGACACACACAAGGAAACTTTAAATACCGTATATGTCTACGCACACACACACACACACACACACACACACACACACACACACACACACACACACACATATATATATATATATATATATATAGTTTAACAAACACTATGTCATCTTAGCAAGATTTCATACAAGGTCAAGGGAAAACACAAAAATAAACACGTGATATCTAAGAATGATTGTTGTTAGCAAATCTTGTTCTGACTTTAACCATTCTGCAGATAAACAGCATGACATGAAAACCTAGATCATTAAAGTATGTCATGAATTACTGGCTTAAACCTAAAAGTTTTGGTTCCAGCACAATTATTATTGTTAGTACTCGGTTATTTGGCAGCACAGAAACGTTATTTACAAATGAATTAAAAGATGTCAACAAAGAAAGTCTCGTCCATCCAGCCTTATATGGTGGAGCCAGAGCCTGACCCAGAGCGAGAGGGGAATGAAAATGACAAAGCTGCAGAACCACAGATTTGCAAACTTGGTAAGCAGGAAATGTTTGCCCTTCAGTAGTTCTGCATCAGGTACTGATTTTATTGTGCAACAACRTAATAGAGAATAGAGTAAATTGAGCAAATTGAAAAAAATATGACCCAAACAGAAAATAAAGTTATCGCCGCACTGAGAGAGACTAAACATGTTCAACTTTTCTGCGCTTCTAGAGACTCCAAGTACCCAACAACATGTATTTAAAGGTTAAAATAGGATGCACACTCAAAGTATGGGCAGTGAATAACTAAGCTGTCAAATCACTAGCTATCAAATTTTAACCCAGTAGCTGTAAAACTGACTGATGAATAGCCATTTTGTTTTGRATTTGGCAATAAGCTCTGGAAGCCATCTTGTCTTGGGTTGACTTCAAAAGTTAGTTAACTGTAGATGTGTATTAAAGACTACTTAAAATTTACCCAGTGCTTTATGACATATTGTCCTAATGGACAAATGAATGTCAATGCCAGAATGTAATGGTAAAATTCTAAGCAAATGTTTTTTCTTCTATTGAAAAGCATTAAAGTAATGATTTTCAGCTACAACTACACTAAATTGTATCACAGTTTTGGTAAAATTGAAGAAATTCTAACTATGTTTGTGTTTTCTAAGGTGAGCTGCTACCAATGCGTAATCATATGTAGACCTATATTATTT
>NW_013952532.1:410908-413516 GCF_001266775.1 Austrofundulus limnaeus | reverse complement strand
ATGTACGCATGAGAGATATGAACTTTAAAAAGTAAACCTTATTGCTGTCATGCTCCGTGTTGAAATTCCCCTTGTTGGGGAGGGAAGGACCTGCGGGGGTCATCTGAGTCGGAGGGCGACTGGGAGGGAGATGGATGGAGTTGTGTGAACTTTTCAATAAGATTCAAGTTGTTTTAAAATGCCTTTTTTATTTGAAAGGTCCTTGCTAACCAGCAGAAGCATAAATCTTAAGAAAGCTTGTAATAAAGTTGATCTAAAATCTTTGTTTGATTATGGAGTTAAATTAAATATCTGAGAGTGGTCAWTGCACAGTGTGGCTATAATTCCTCACTTCACCATTGATGTCACCAGC
Organism: Austrofundulus limnaeus; assembly: GCF_001266775.1. NCBI lineage: Eukaryota > Metazoa > Chordata > Actinopteri > Cyprinodontiformes > Rivulidae > Austrofundulus > Austrofundulus limnaeus. The sequence continues at coordinate 413,164 of NW_013952532.1, read as the reverse complement.
TTCACATCTCCAAAATGARTGTACGCATGAGTCAGAGCTGGCATGAGGGACTGCACTTTTTCACACCAAGTATGGGCGTGAAAAGTGGCATACGCAAGTTTCTGGTCCCTTTTTATGTGYAAGCAAGCTTTGTAAATCTGACCTCTGGTCATTCAGTATGTCCAGGTACTCAGCTGACCTCATTCTTTGAGCACATATATTGTTGCTGAACCTGACCAACTGCAGCAACCCCAGATCATAGCACTCTCCCCACAGGCTTGTAGGCACCAGGCATGATGCATGCATCACATCACCTGTGTTTCTTCTTACCCTGATGCACACATCAYTCTGGACCAGGGTACATCTGGACTCATGACACCACATGACCTTCTTCCATTGCTTCAGAGTCCAATCTTTATGCTCCCTACCAAATTGAAGCCTTTTTTTCCCACTTGGCCAGTGACTTGACCCTTCTCAAACAGATTGATATATTTTCCACGACCACAGGATGTGTGTTTTGGCCTGGAGAAGTGATTTGTTTAAATGAATATAAGTCATAAAAACATTTTATTTGCAGCAGTCATTAAATTTTGCCTTTCAAAAAGGATATATCGTGGATCTGCTGCAAGTTGAAGCAGAATTGTCAGTTTGAGTCCCTCCTTAGGAGACTCCTTTTCTATAAATTAACATTTTTCTTCATGTTTAAGGTAGCATGCTGGTATAATCACAAGGCTGACAACAGTTGTGAAATTTTCCTCTCTTTTTTATGTCTTCAGTAAAATGTCAGCATTTCTCCATCTTCTACATTAGCATTTCATTTATTGTAATATTTAACACTAATTKCCCCTTTGAGTTTAGAACTTGCTTCATGTGACTCTAATGATTTTGTGCCACTGATTTATGACATTTCATTTGCTGCAGACCTTTTCTCAGTTTTACTGTAATAATACAGAAACAACCATTCTTATTCAGGCCAAATTGTCTGTTTCTGACACCTCAGCTAACAGTTCTGCACCAATTTATTTGTTTATTCACATCAGTTCCATTTTCTCTTTTGCTTTTTCATCCTCTTTCATTTCTCATCCCCCTTCCTCTGCTCTGCTTTRTTTTTATTTTTTTATTCCTTTTTTTACCTTTGAAGTGTTTGCTGTCACATATGGATAGACAGGCCGACAGACTAGGAGCTTGCAAGGAAATCCCACTGCAGGCACAAATGCGAGATGGGACTGTACTCGTGACAAGAGGATGTGCAAATTACATTAGGCTCATATTTTTGTGCAAATAGAATTATTACTGACTGATTTTTTTCATGCTCAGTATGTTTAAGTGTAATGTAAGGGAAAATGCTAAGACATTTGCAAATATATGGATATTTTAACACATTTCAGCAGAAAAAAATCAGTTTTTACCAGAATGTCACTTTGCATTCATACTGAAGTTTATATTTTGCAAGATGAGTGTTCTGTTTACGTACAGTAAACAAATGCTTTGCAGAATATAACTTGAGTGTAATCTGAGATGACAGGAAACAAAGTGAACAAGAGTTGAGCATGTAAATGAGCTTCTTGCTATGCATTTGTGCATAAAGTAAACTTTTCAAAAGGTGCTGCATGCCATTTTTAAAATACGTTTATTTGCCACGATAAGTGGGCACTTAAATTTTGCAGAACAGGACAGGTTTAAGCCAGGGCTGTTCAACTACAATTATTTAAAAACTGCTTTATGTACAAAAAAAGTATCATTATCTTGTAMGTTTTAATTTTGTTTATTTGCTGCATTTAAAATTGATTAAAAATCTATTTTTATATGACATTATGTTTAAAAAGAAGTTTATGAGTTTATATAGGAAAAATAGTCACTGTACCCTGTGGATCCGGGTCTCGGTGTCCGTGCCTGGTTCTGCTCCAGTGTGGCGGGGGCCGGTGGGGCCTGTGGTCGTAGCTGTTGGCCCTGTGKGTTCTGCGTGTGGTTGCTGGTGGGGCTCTCCTGGTTCTCTCCTGTGTTCCTCTCTGGGGGTGGGTGGGTGGTTCTCGCTGCGTGGGTGTCCTTGGGGGTTTGGTGCTTGGGGTCTCTCTCGGGGTCTGTGGCTCTGGCCCCCCTTATGTTTGCCTTGGGTCTTGGGTGTCAGGTCTGTGGTCCTCCTCAGTCACTATTTAATATTCCACTGGATAAATCTTGTATTTATATGCATGTTCACAACCGCACAAAAATAGACATTTGGATCCTGGGGCTTTTGTATATACTGTATGTGTGTGTGTATATATATATATATATATA
>NW_013952532.1:402809-404582 GCF_001266775.1 Austrofundulus limnaeus | reverse complement strand
CCGGTTGTACACCTTACCAGAATAAAAGCAGAAACACTAACCCTTAAATTTCTTACATTTTCTTACCCTTTATCCTTTGCCAATCCTAAGTGAAGTGCCAGTAAATTGTTAGTTTAACATCAGAACTGACGTTTTTACTGTTTATATATAGGTAATCTAAGTTTTAATGTGAAGAAAATTCGGATGCGGGTTTTACCTCATTTTAACTTAGACGCTTGTTATAAATAGCTCACAATCAGGTGTMAWYTATGATTTTGTTCAATTTGTGTAAATAAATGATTGCATAATCTTTTATGAATCAACTTGAACTCATCTGACGTTCCCTCATTGTGTCACTTCACTTTGCACAGACAAATATTAAAGTAATGAGGAAAACCTTGGTAAAATTTTACTCTCATAACTTAGTTATGGGAAGATGTAAGGTGGGCTTATTTGCATAAGTAACTCATTCCTACATGTGTGTGTGGGGGGGGGGTGTATGTGAGTGTGTGTGTATGTAGGTATGTATGTACGTGTGTGTAAATGTGAATGTTTGTATGTATATGTGCCTGATTGTGTGTGATGGTCAAATGTCGGGTGTGGTGTCCTGTGTGCTATTGGTGTTCATTACACATGTTGTATAATTTCTATCGATTTCTCTCTTTACTGTTCTTATATTTCTCTTCTACTTTTTCTTTTTCTTCCTTACTATAGTAATATTTTTAAAAAAGTCACTGATGATGCAGAAATTAAGAAACTAACATTCAGTTTTGTTTTCTATGGAAGTGGCAAAAAAAGAAGAAAAAAAATAGGAAAAATAGTCACTGTACCCAACGTACATTAAATTCTTACTGCCTATTGGGCATTTTACAAGTAATTTTACAAAGTTAAATTCAATCCAAATAGTTATATCAATCCCAACCCCATAGTTTTAGGTTATAGTTAACTTTTGCATGTTGATCCTCTTTGCATTTACTCCGCTGCAGTCGGCCCCATGCTGTTGAGTCGTGCACTGCTCTTCAGCCGTCATGCTGCTTACTGCCAATACGTGTTATTGTCACAGTGGCATCGCCCACTGAGCCTGCAGATGCTGAAATAACACAATGAATCCTGTGGTGAGATGGCCACTGGGTGCGCTGCACCTGTGTGATGGTGTGTGTGATGGTGAGAGGTCATTTTATGTGTGCAGAATGCTTCAGTAAACTCCAGGCACAGTAATTAGTACAACAGGCTTTGTGTGCAGGTATACTTTTGGGTGTGTATGTGTATATTGGCTTTGCTACTGTTGTTTTCTTCTTCTGCTTTCACTTTTATTGTTACTTTCATCTTTCTCTTATTCATCCTTCTATACAGTTCAACAATTTGTATTGCCTTTGGGATGCACTTAAGCCTGGTGATATCTGTAATGTGGTGGTTGTCACTTCAGGTTGATCGTGAGTTGTAGCTAAAAACAAATACAGGAATAATGGAAGTACTTGTCAAGAATCCAACAAAGTGTTTAATTACAAATGTAAAGCAACATAAGAGTCAGCAAATACTTAACTACATAATGGTTTGGAAAACTGTTTTAATTTTATGTTATTATTATTGTGGTATTATACGGAAGCGTATTGCTATCACGCAGGGAAAAAAAAATCTGAGCGCTATCACGTTATAACGTGATACGTATCTTGTTAAAACGTGATACGTATCACGTTTTAACGTGATAGTATTAACGCTATCACGTTATAACGTGATACGTATCTTGTTAAAACGTGATACGTATCACGTTAAAACGTGATAGTATCTCGTTAA
>NW_013952532.1:400479-402799 GCF_001266775.1 Austrofundulus limnaeus | reverse complement strand
AACGTGATACGTATCACGTTTTAACAAGATACGTATCACGTTATAACGTGATAGCGCTCGGATTTTTTTTTTCCCCTGCGTGATAGCAATACGCTTCCGTAGTATTATACCAAATTGTCTCTTAGATTTAAACCTCAGTGTTTAAAGTTCTAAAATGTAATGTAAAGCTGTGCATGACCAATATAATGCTGCCACTGAAATGTCAAAGTTTGCTATGCTGGAAAAAACATGTTGCCTTTCTTTAGACAAAATGAAACTTTGTTTTGGAAAATKAAAATATAAAAATGGTGATCACTGAAGGACAGCTGGTGTGCTACTTCAGCTGCAAATCAGTCTTTAAGTGCAGCTGAACTGAAGCAAATGAGCAAAAGTCAATTCACAAAGGCAACAAAAACATATCAGAAACAACAGAGCATAAAGTATCTTTTATTTATAATCCTCATCTGATTTCCCCAATAAGTTGCTGTTTTTATTAGATCTCATACTTAATAAACTTTGCAACAAAAAGCATCATTTTTATTTGCCTGTTGTTTTTTATTATAGCCTCAAAAAATTTAAACACTAAATTAGTAAAACTTACTTCAGCGTTTTAAAAAACCCTCACATAATCAGTAACAAGTTCAGTAAAAAACTGATTTTCCTGCGTGTCTAAACATTAGAAATAATCATTAAGAAGAACTTTTTTTTCTAAAAGTGCTTTTCTTTGACCTTTGTTTTTTATTTCAATAATCCAGTCAACACTGAACCTTTTCTGAATTGTTCATATTTCAGAGGTGAACATGTGGTTTGTCAAAACAAGAAGAAATAAAATGCTTTTAGGATTTAAGCCAGTTAAAAAAACACACATTGAAAGATAGCCTGTTAACAAACTCCGATGTAAACACAGAGGGAGAGAGTGAGACAAACACAAATGAAGCCAAAGTTAATGACAGTCATTAATCTGTCATTAACACTCGCCTCCAATGATGGCTGTCTGCATGCTACTATCTTGGGAGCAGCTGACTGGCATGTGTTAATGTGTTAATTTGTTGAGCATGTGTGTAAAAGTGCATGTTTGTGTTGTACTGAAATTAGTGTCTCAATCAGTGAAAGAACTCTCATTGAAGTTGAAAGTGATACTTGTCCCAACAGATCACACTCTTTGTTCCTCTTGTTAGAATGATGAATATTAATAAGTCACCTTGTTATTTTTCAGACACATTACATTAATGGTAAACAACATAATTTAACAGTCGATGTGACAAGCTAAGACAAGTTGATACTATTTGATGGAGTGATGAAAAAAGAGACATTTAAAGAGCTGAAGAAATGACGACCCTATAGGTCAAACATTTTGACACTGAGTTTTGTAAAAAGGTTGTAAGCAATTTATACCTTTCGTGTTGGACAAATAGACTTTAAGGCTTGATTGACAAGGCAATGCTAAATGCAATGATCAGCTGCCATTTTGCAGTTTTGTTGCATTTTTAAATGTAATGCATTTAGATGTCTGATGTTTGTCAAACCATCTTCACAGCATCATCATATTCATCAGAGGTTTGTAAGAAAATTCATATTCGTATTATAGTAATTAATTACATTTACTTTGTTACAGTACTGAAGTAATTAATTTGAGAATCTGTAATTTTTTAAAGCACTTTTTAAAATCATAACTTTTACTTATTTTATTACAATCAAAACATAAAAATGATACTTTTACTTCTTTAAAATTGAACAGGTTACAAATTTAAATAAGACTGAACTCATTATGAAAACAGTGGTTTAAGCACACTAAAAATGAAGTGTTGAATTTACTTAACCAAGATATATCAACTGCTTTCACTAAGCCTTGTTGAGTAAATGTAAAGCAATTTACACATTTGGTTGAACTAGTTGGGTCAAGTAAATTCAGCTATTTCATTTCTTAGAGTGTGGGTAAATGAACTTTTACTCTCCCAGTTATTGTGAGCCTTTTTATGACTTTTACTTAAGTACTTTTCTTATTGGTGAAATTCATTTTTACCAAAGTAATTTTCTGTTAAGTTGTTTTCACTTTTGTTTAGCTATTTTTCTTCAAGTGTTTTATATACATCTGGTCTTCATAATCATCTTAATCTATCTTATTTTCATTTACTTCCCTCTGTCTAAACCTGAATTCTCTCTCAGCACATATAGTACAACTAATGTTAGTTTTTTCAAAATATATCTTTAAGTAGTACTTTAAACACATTAAAAGAAACACAGCTAATTGTGCCTACTTGGGATCAATCAATGTATGTATGTATGTATGTATGTATGTATGTATGTATGTATGTATGTATGTATGTATGTATGTATGTAT
>NW_013952532.1:397862-399602 GCF_001266775.1 Austrofundulus limnaeus | reverse complement strand
CAAGAATATTCATCGTTATTTTGTGATCACAAGAAAACCATCGAAAAAAATATCAGTGGAAAACGTCCGCTTTCGGCTTCCATACTCATGCTATTCATTCAAACCTACTTATTTTGGTAAATGTTTATAAATATCTACAAAGCAGATATTTAAGTGGGGCACTCATTTGTTCATGAACTAGTTCAACCAAAAACAAATGTATTTTTTTTACATAATCATTAGCGTTGCATCCTAAAATTTTAGTACAACCCACACAGACTAATTTCATGTTCATTCGGGCCTTTTTCTGAGAGTAATGGAAACACAACGGCGGGTTTCTTATTATTTTGTACAGCAGCRGTTGCCACAGCAACAGGGCAGAGTTTGTCTGAAGACATTTTACTGTATAGCAGCTGTGCGCCGGCCACCTGGGAGGGGAACGGCGGGGAGACACAAAAGAAGAGAACTCAGTGATTTAAAGAAGTGGAAATCTGTTTGTAATGATTTAAATGACTAACACAGAATTCATTTATCTTTATACTGATGGGTAGTCTCTCCAAAAGGTTTGAAAGATTGTTTCTTTCAGTTTATCATATTTGAAAACCTTTTTTACCCCCACCCAAAAAGAAAAAAAAAAAAACATAACTTGCCCTTTGCAGCCATGGCTACAGTTTAGAATAGGCTCAGCTTGGCATTCACAGCAGTCCAGCCACAGTCAGGAGTCAATACCTAACAGGAGAAGGACAAAGGTTGTATAAGGATAATAAAACAAAACTATATTCACTGAAGTGGATAAATGRTAGCAGCAAACTTGGACCAACATGTTATTTAAAAACACTGTTTTATGAAGGAGAACATTGTAAATGTTCAGGGCTGCGCCATTGAGAGGTTTCCGTTTTAGCAATGTAGCTCACCTTTAGGGAAACAAATTAGCATGAAATCTTATCAGACCTAATCCACCATTTCACTGCTGCTGCAGCAAGATGCTTTGAAGTTACATTGATAACAAAATTGAGATTGCTGACATCAACAAAGCCAAAAGCACGAGCAAAAATGAGTGACGTAACAATCAGGGACATGCTATCTCTTGTAACACCCCTAGTAAAAAAGTGATGGGTTTATGTATTGTCTAGCATCTTTTTCACACTTATTCACACAAATTTACAACTCAGCAAGGACACAGAAATCAGCTTCACAAAGCTCTTCACAACACCATCTGCTCAGCTGACATGTACACTCTGTTTAAACTTACTGAAGCCAACTGTATAGAAAACAAATGGGTGCAACAGTTTTCATTTGGTACAGTCTTTGAAGTAGTTTGAAGATTCAGTCATACATTCTCACAGCTGTATAGAATAACCAATGACTTACAGTGTTTTTTTTTATTTTATTTTAATTTTTTTTTCAATCTTACTTCTGTTTTGGCAACCAAAAGGTTACTGTAGATGCACATAAAATACTGCATCATATTTGAAATACAACTTTTTATTGCAGACCAACAAATGCTTCATACACATGTCAGATAGTAAAATGAAATCTTGAGCTACCTAATCAAATTTATTTTATAATCTTTTTACACTAATGTTGTTATTAATTTAAATGTTTATTTTCAGATCTTTGAYCAAGCTCCTGGTTCAGACTAAATGGGGTAAAGATTTAAGGCAGTGGCAAAAGAGAAAAAAAAAAAAACCTCAGTTTATAACAGTACTCTTTTTGCCTCTGCGTGTATGTGTGTGCATGCGTGTATGTGTGTGCATGTGT
>NW_013952532.1:387772-396147 GCF_001266775.1 Austrofundulus limnaeus | reverse complement strand
CACACACACACACACACACACACACACACACACACACACACACACACACACACACACACACACACACACACACACACACACACACACATCTATCCACAAAATACTGATCAGCTGTATAGGATTGAAGAACAATTGATTGAAAAAAAATCATTATTTTTGAGAATTATAAAAAGTCCTCTTTTACAGGAAAACTGCCTGTACTTCATGTAAAACCATAGGTTGAATTCATGTGTTTACTTTATAAATGTGTAAGAATCTATTAGGGAAGAAAATGAGAAATGAAAGAAGGAAGTATAACAMATAAAATACATATGTGAATATACTGTATAAATATAGCTGGACTGAGAGTCAGTCTATGCTGACACCAGTCATCTGCAAAAGAATACAAAACAGCAAAACAGTTGAAGTAAACACAAAAACACCAAATAYAGCTTAAAAATTCCATGCATCAACATTTATTTGCTTTTCTCTGTCCATTTTGCTTTCGTCTTTATTTATTGTGATGATTTGTTTCATTTGATAGTCGGATGGTAGCTACAGAAACCCAAGGCCATTTGTCTCATGCTTGCATATTTGAAAAACAATTAAAAAAYACAAAAGGGAGAAACCAAGGAAGACAAAGCAGAGCGACTTTGTGGAACTGTTAGGAAAAAGTAATAACCATGCAGCGACGTACTGTATTAAGAATTCATTTGGCCCCTGTGGTCACACACTTTGAGTTCCCAGCTCTTCCTTTCTATGTCACACTGATGCTTTTGGCRCATCCATTCCTTGTTGGTAATGGTCCCTGGTGCAGCTGAATTTGGGCTTTTTTTTTAAATGGATGTGGATTTGTTTCCTGACATGTCTGTGATCTAGTCACTGAATATTCTCCTGCAGCTTTGATTCACACCGTGCTGTCTCTTCTCATTCTGTAACAGTTCTCAAATGATTTATTCAGTTTGTTCTGGAAACCATGTTGGCTTCAAGATAAATAGATCGAACACAGCAGTTTATTTGGTCCAAATAATTGCTGTTTATCCATCAGTTTCTGAATATTTAATTGGAGTTGTGCCGTGGCTGAGAGTGATCATCAGTGGACAAATAAAAAAAAAAATAAAGTGTGCTGAAAAGAAAACATACACTATTTTGCAAACACTTCCTTTAAAGGGCGTATTGGGTATTTTCCAGACACATACTTCAATTTTATACCACAATCTATGTTACCTTCAGCTGTTATGAAAATATTAAATTTATCGAAAATAAATTTGACTTTGTATCGTAGCCCATCTAAACACTTTTAAATTTACCTCTGTCTCCTAAAGAATCACCTGCCATTTCTGATACTCCCACTTCAGCACATATTCATAACAATGCTGTGGGGCAGGAGCTTTTCTGGGCCTGTCTTTGATGATAGAATGACTTTAATATATTGTAATGTTATAAAGCTCAAAGTCAATTTTACATAATACCCCCTTTTAAAAGTGGAACAAARGAGGTGAAAAGGAGGAAGCCTTCCAATGAGACCCATCAATTCATTTTTGTCCTCTGTGGGGGAAATGCTATTCAGCCCTATATTTTAAACATTACACTTGCAATCTATGTTAGTCCCACTGTGCTGTAAAGAGGACATCCTGGGCTTTCTACTGATGTCACATTTGTGGTCATGTGGCTATCAGAGCACATGTACTTGCTTTTTTTAAAATGGCGGAAATCCCCATGTCAACATTTTATGGCAACAGGGTAGGTAAGTGATAAATTTCCTATCAAAATTATTTATATTGCAGAAAATAACATTTTCTCATTAGTATGAAAGTCTGCACCGTACATTTGTACAATTTAAGAAACGTACAATATTATTAACCCTGTAAAAATACAAGTTTTATCCTGTGTCCTTCGTAGGGGACAGTGGGACTTGCTAAAGAAGACCTTAACCAGTTTTCATGCCTTGGAAAGTACATGACTGAATGAGACAGAAATGATTTAATGAGTGTTGTGGAAGGAGAGTCAGATTAAGAGCTGTCAGAAGATGATGAGGAGGAAGGCCAGATAGTAGAGCAGGYATGTGAAAGTTCAGAGCAAGACATAGCAGTTTTCGAGAAGCCTGAAGAGGAACAACATGAARACAYTTGCCAGCCAATATTGATGAAAAGCAATATGTAAGTTAGGGTCATGGAATTTRTTGGTAATAGTGAGTRCAAAGGAAAAATGTCAACTTTTTAAAATGTATTACACATACAGTAGACACGATAATGTAAAATTTTGTAATGGCAATTAAAAATGTAATTACACGTTTTGCCTTACGTTACATTATAATTGTCTTTTTTTCAATCAACATAGTTTCAACCCTGTTGTGGAGGAGAATCCCTTGCAGGAAAGCAATGGGCACAATCTCCAAGACTGGAGGCTAACTGATTACTGTAAACAGTACATAGATCAGGGCTATTCAACTGGTGTCCTGCGGGCCACATCTGGCCTGCGAGTGACCAAAGTTCGGCCCACCAATTGGTTTATTCATCTCTTAAGCCCAAACCCCCGGTTTTCTACTTTAAGTTATTTTAGTTAAACATGGACGTGTTTGGTATCTACAGAAACATCAGAATCTTGGGTACAAGCTGGTGAAAATCATTTCTACGAACACCCAAGACAGTTAAAACTACAAGCAGTTGAATATAAAACTATAAAAGTCAAAATAAAATTGGTTTAAAAAWTYGGCAAGTCAGAGATGTCAAAATATTTTGTGGTAAATAAGAGGCATAATATGATTTTTATGTTTTATCGTCACTACATTTATTAAATAGAGTTTTGTATGTTTTCATGATTAAATACAGCAAAATATAGTATTTCAAAGGTAAAAGATCATTGTAATACTTAGTTTATTTACACAACAACTTTAATTGCTGGATGTTCGGCCCCTGACCTGTTGGTCTGCATTAACTGTGGTCCCCAGAGCAAGTTAGTTGAATAGCCTTGACATAGATAATAGCATTTTGGGAAAAAAAAATTGTCAGAATACACAAACCAGCAAGAGTACTTAAATGTTTAGATGCATTTCAGACATGTAATTAGTTGTAAGCACTTCTTAAAGTCATTTCTTCAACTGTTTTGTCTGTTTATGAATTTCAAAAAGAATAAATCTTTTTAAAGTATTTATAAAATAAAAATAAATGTAATTTATCAGTTTTAAATAATCATTATGTAAAGAWWWTTTTTATATCAAGCAAGACCCRATGTCCATTGTAAGAGACATTTGGTRAAATTTAAATAAATAACATTTATGAAAAAAAATGTTGCAATATGTTTCTTTCAACCTCAATGCTTAAACCATGAAAAAAAAATCTAAATACCATTTTTTTTTTCTTCTTCTGGGTCTCAGGAGGATACTAAGCTTTGTGTTTTCAAGTCTTTCCGTTGCAGTGTCGGTGTGTAATACTGTATATGCCTGTTATAATGTGAAAGATGATAGAGCCCCCTTCAAGGAACCTGCATTAATTAACTCATTCTTTCAGAAGTAGCTACACTTGGGTAATTGTTGCTTAGGTCTGAGAATTGTGCATAAAAAAGCTATCTGAAAAGTTCAGCATTAACTCAGAATCTGTTTGTGTAGACTGCATTTRCAAGTATTATCCCCTAGTTAATCCTCATAGCCCAAAGGCTGTCATCTTTACTTGGAGTGGGGAAATAAGAAAGCGCTGACCTTAAATTTTATCCAGCTATGCTTTTCACATTAAAGTATATTTTTGGTTGAAAAAGGTTTTGCTTTTTAGTCCGTGTGTTTTCAGGCAAAACTTGGAGGGTTTCACGCAAACCCAGTGCCACTGATTGCTCTGTCCTTTTCCTTTAATAAGGATATCAGAAAAAAATAAAAATAAAAATAAAACTCGCTGAAATGGCAAACAGGTCTCATAACTGTGGACTTATAAAACCCTTGACATTTAAGCAACAACATATCTCTCATTATGAAGAATTATAGTGGGGTCAATAAATTTCTGTTATAAGATTAATTGGATCGAAGAGTCCTGCAGAAATTCCAAAACACTGGGCTCATGAATAGTAAGTGCACATTTGGTACTGTTAAAACAAAACAAAGAAAAAAAAACATGAGTTTCATGAGTTTGAACAGAATTAAAACAGCCACATTCAGCACCTGACATAAGGTTCAAGGATACAAAAACTATGTTTAAATTGAATTGCATTATGAATAAATAGGTCTTAGGTTGGTTGAAATCCTTCTGATTGGAGATTCMAATTGAAACTTTTCATGGGCACTATTTAAATGCATTGTTATTTAAGAAAAAAAAACTATCTGATCGTCTAATGCACTTTTTTTTAAATTAGAAAAGTCAGTTGCAGTGAAAACAGCCTTAAAAACACATTCTAATCCCCTAATTATTATAAAACAAACAAAAGATTGTCTTTCCCAACTTCAGAACAACAACTGAAGACGGAAACAAGTATTTCAATTATTACCTGCAAATATTAGTCATCATTACATCCATCCATCCATCCATTTTCTGTACACGCTTCTTCCTTTTCAGAGTTGCATGGGTCACTGGTGCCCATATCCAGCAGTCACAGTGCGAGGGGCGGGGTACACCCTGGACAGGTCGCAAGTCCATCACAGAGTCATCATTACACTGACATGCAAATGGTTTTGACTTATGCCTTTAACTTGTATTACTGTATATCRTTTTCCTCATATATGTGAAAAAAATCACATGATAAAAATGTATATTCAGTAGAAATCTGTTTGCACGTGTTTGCCTGTTTTACCTTTACTACATGCATCCGTGCACTTACCAGGGAGCCAGCAGGGATTTCAAGGCTAATATTTAAAAGTCTACTTCAATTATAACAATTTTCAGCATGGTTGTCAGTTAGGCTTTGTGCTTGAGKCAAAATTGGATAAAGCAGTATTATGACAAATTCTACCTCTTAACCTCTCACACATCTACTTTAATATATGAGACTTTAATTCTGAACATGCTTCAAGTGTTGAGCATTTTGATTCAAATGATCCCCCTCAGCTGACATTCAGTGATTCAATATGAGTCTCTGTGTACCTGAGTTTATGTGTGATAGAAAGTGTGTGCAGGACTGTGCATAAGTGTGGGTGGGTGACTGTTAGTGTTTATGTGTTTGAACCTGTTGGTGTTACTTTTTTTTTTTTTTTTTGCACGTGTGCACTTGTCTTTTCAAGAATTCTGATAAGTAGGTGTATGGGTGCAAGCCTCTGTGCATGTGTTTATGTGCACACATGTATTTTGCCCACTCATAACCTATCTTTAACCAAGCTTTGGTGTCTAAGGCAACCTACTTCTTTGGTGAAAGGTTGAGGGCCAAGATGAACATGCAGAATACAGCCTATGCTGGAAATTCTCCCTCTTTGAAACCTGCAGATTGCTCAGAAGAGCTCATGTTCCCTACTTTTTTTTTCCTTTTTTTCCCTTTTTTTTTTTTGGTAAGGCTGCCTTCATGTAGACTGTACGTTGTTGGTAGCCAATATAACATTTCAGCATCCTGGGCTGTATAGCCTCAGGGAGAATTTGGACCACTAGGGCAGATCCTCTTTCAAATGCTTGTTAGCCAAACACTGCACTCACTTCCTGAACAATGAATATTGAATTGTTCTGTAAACACCAAAGGTCTTTTCTCTCTCTCTCTCGTTTCTTTTTTTCCTCTCTGGCAAATATGTTGGTCCTTCATGCTCTGCCCATTCTGATATTTATTATTTATATCACATACACACACATACACCATACAAACATTTAGCTTATTATTTATATATGCTGTATTTGCCCTGATACTCGCGGAGAATTTAGCATCGTCATACAGATATCCTGATTTTTGCTTTGAAGTATTTTATTAGAGTGAAATGAGATCTGAACATGAACCACTGAATCAGCAGGGATTCATTGTCTCACTAAAAGACACACTGAAAAAAAGATATCCAGCATTGTGGAATGCACCTGCAGCATCTGTTATGACTCATTTATCTTTTTAATTGGACATTTACTCCTGGCTCTTGGGTAATAGGGTAATGTATATATTTTGACAGGATATAATTCAAATGTTAGCTGTGCACTTAAAGGGGCCATATTATGTGTTTCTCAGGCAATAATTTAAATACTATACCATGATCAAGTATCTGTCACCTCTAGTTGTTATTAAAATGCTGTTTTTATGTTTAAATAGAAAGTAAACTTATCTTATCATCACTTCCTCTTCTAAATGCCTTGAAATTGGCCTCTGTCTCTTTAAGAACCTCCTTCTGCTTCTGTCCCACTCATTTCGGTGCGGGGGCTGTGGGTGGGGGGTTCGTGCTCGCAGGGGGCGGCCATGATGCAGTTTACTTGATATCTGAAAATGCATTTCCTCAAAGGTATTTTAATTTGAAAAGAGCTTCACTGAGTGAGAACTAATGTTGAGAGCTCAGCAGACAGTTTCACTTTCACTTTCACCTGAGAGCCTGCAGGAGTCATGGGCGGGGTGTGTGGGGAGGGGGGAGGGGAGGTGTGCTCTGCCATGAAGAAGTTCGGCTTAAAGACACGTCCCAGGGGCGTTTCTGGTCCCAAAAGGCGTTTCTGGTCCCCACCTGTCGTTTTGCTCCTCAGCATGGCTGCCTAAAAACACTGCAGGATTTCTCAAACATGCATGAATGAGTCAAAGCAAGGCTTTGGGCAAGTTTTTGGTATGAGAGTATAACTTTGTAACATGATATAAAACTCAAAAAAGTTGATTTTACATGATATTGCCCCTTTAATATAAAATAAACAATATGTATGTACCCTTAACTGTAAAATGCATGTAAAATTATACAGCACACAACATCAGCGTGTCAGTTTCCTTCAGTAATCCAGGAGAACACTTTAGAAATGGGATGTTTTGAAATACAGTAATACACACATAGAATCAAGTTTTTACAGTTGAAAATGCCTGAAAATGAACTGCTCTTTGTTTTAAATAACTGTTTCAATATATTTTTTCTTTAACCAAACGTGTTTCTACRTGGTTTGAGCGAGTGAGCATGATGGTAATCCTGCTAAACTGTGTAACCCTGGGGATGTATCAGCCCTGTGAGAACATCGACTGCTCTTCAGAACGCTGCCAAATACTACAGGTACTCCCACACGTAGCAACACATTCAGTGCTTGTACCATTGACTTTGACACCTCTAATCACTCAAGTACTAGAGGATATGAATTACTTTATGTTTCTGAGTAATGTTTKATTAAGAAAATGCTTTGCTAAGTTTTGCCACAACGTTTAATTTAGTTTTGCTTGAATGTTCTTTTAATAACTTTTTAATAATGCTGGAGTTGTTTCCACCTTAGCCTAAAGCCTATTGCCACTGATTGTTATTTGACTTTAACTCTGCATATATAATTTTGCTGAAGGTGTTACTTTACCTACAAATGAACAGAATAGAAAAGCTTACAAGTACTCACATCTTGATTCTGGCACGCCTAATGAAATACACATAATTTATTATTTACATACTTTGAACCTCTTCAAAACTAGCAAAAAGAAAATAAGGCATTTGTTAGGATCAGTAAAAGACATGCATTAAGTGAATGAACTTGGTCTCACAGAGTAAAGTAGAAGATTTAGAATGTGCTTCCACTCGTGTTGCTGCACATAACACATATCAGTTCTCATCATCTTAATTTGGCCCATCTGCATTCCTTCTCTTCAGTTCAACATTCCCTCACTCATGTGTTCTCCCTCTTTTGCTGGCTCTGTACAGGTTGTTTCACTGACTCACTGCTAGCATGTGTTTTTTTAATGTTTTTCTTTTTATTTGTTTTTTGTTGTTGTAGCAACATGATTTTTTACTGTACCACAACAGCTTTCTWATCCATCAACAAAACACAGAATCCCTTCTCACTCATGTCAGAAGTGTGTTTAGTGGGTGCAACAGCTGTGAGCTGGTGTCCATGYGTACATCTTCTTTCTGTTGGTGGAAACTGCTGGTTGAATCACTCTGTTGTCCTGTTYGTCACTATTTCACACAACCACATATACAGTATATGTTGTAGAAAACCCTCAAAGCAGATTGATTCAACTCGCTAAGAGGSGGGTGGCTCTTAAGTTGGACCAAATAGAGTTTCTCCTCCAAACATCTACAGACCCTTTTCAACGTTGATTTAGTGAGCTGCATCCCACAATTGATTTGCCCTCTTTCAGAGAATTTGTTGTTCGATAGTTTTCTGATAAATGTTAGTTTAAAGATATGTGGATGCTTTAATTATAGTCATAGCCTGTAGTTTTCCTGTTTGAATGAATGAATGATTAGATGAAAAATAAATGACAGATTAATTAGAATAAAACTAAAATCAATTTTCAACCATATCTAATTCAATTCAGGTACAGATCCGTTGCATCAAATATTGTTC
>NW_013952532.1:379313-381426 GCF_001266775.1 Austrofundulus limnaeus | reverse complement strand
ATATATATATCACCATCTGTTGTGGAAAATGCTGCAGACATACAGTATTATATTATACTGGAGGCCAGGAGAGGATGGGCAGTGTCTGGCCATCACTGCTGGAGCCGCCAACTGGAGGATGTGGTAGTTAAGGGTCGAAACGTTCAATAAAAGTTGGAAACCACCTGAAGATGTCTCCTGGCCAAAAGCCACAGTCATGTAGAGGTGACTGAAGTGTGAGGTATCAGTTAGCTGTAAGTAGTAGTTATAGGAGCCCCAGGCTGGACCAGAAGTGCTATAACTGCTGCTGCCACAGTTTATACTGCCAAGTAATCCCATAATTGTTCATTATGTAAATATTAATGCAAAACAAAATTTACAATACTGTAATTATCTATATACTATTGTCTGCATGAATTATTATAAAATCTATATGACAGGAGTTGTTCTCAAATATATGTTGTTATTTGGCTTTGACCTAGTTTGGACAAGCTGTTAGCTCAATAACCCAGTCCAAAGTTATTATCAACAGTTAACATCAATTGTTTATAACCTTTTTTCACAGAGCCCCCTTGGTTAAACTGGTAAAATCAGGTTTCAGTGAATATTTAGATACTTGTTCTGTAAAAGTTGYTTCCTCTAACCTCCACAAAATGTTGATGCCAAGTCATTACTAATTATCAAGTTATCAGTGTCATTGTTATCATGTTTATTTTTTATTTGTTTCAGAAGGTTTTATTGTCTTTTTTGTTTTTGCTTTGTTTCCAGTCTTTTTTTTTAATGAATCACACTCTACACTAAATTGAAGTTGGGTATTTCTGCAATGCACTGCTTCATTTGGAGTGTTTTAACTCAGCTACTGCAAATGTTCCCCATTCCACCAGACTGCTTTTTATGTTGGATTATACCTCTRTCTACATTGTGTCAATCTACTGGATTTCATTATTTATTACACYGTGTACCTGCAGAATGTTTCTGTCATTTTAACCAACAGAGGCGAAATATACAAACTTGAAAGCAGAGTCGCAAAGTTAGGGCAATATAGGCTACAGTAATATGTTTCCCCACTTGACTTGGGAATCAGAAATGGACTTGTAGATGCTCTTAGAGACCTGGGGGACTTTTGAACACTCCTAATGTAGTCTGTTGGAAGGGTCATAAAGCAGGCRCCCCAGAGGAAAATTTACAAACCACTGACTCGGCAGCTACAAGGAGAAATGGGTTTCATCTTACAGTCTATAAATGCCTATTAATTACAAAGAACATGCCTAATTGTTATTTTTTTGCTTTTCTTTTTTTATTGACACATTTTTATGTCACTTGGATGAATAATCTATTATTGAGTTTTTGCTGTTAATGCATTTCAATTATACAGTGCAGTATCACATTTGTTTAAAAACTTCACTTCTTTAGAAAGTTAATAGAGAAAAAAATAAAACTGAGACAAACTATAATAAATCTGGGCTGTTTTGGTTGCAAGAGGACCATCTACTCATTATCAAGCAGGTTGATGTTATGGATGAGTGATGATGGTGGATTTAACTGAGATTCTTCTGACTGCAGCTGGCAAAATTAAACAATAAAGGCACATTAAAATTTTCTAAATTTAACATATTTTCATTAGGTTACCAAGTACCATATAAAACTTTGTTTAAAGTCAGAAAACTTTCTGGAAAAATGTCAAATGTTAATCATGATGCCTACAGCTCTTTATGCTAAAAATCAAGTGTCGGTTCATTCTTAATCTTCATTCTRCAAACAAACAAACATGAGTTAATCAAGGCCTTTTGTTCACAACAATAATAACATGCCAAAAGCAGGCTGAGATATTTCTTTTTTGTGTCCTTTTAATTAGATGCTTGATGRAAACTGGGTGGGATCGGGGTGTCCATGTGTGGATTATCTGTGATTACATTTCAAATAAATCATTTTCCATTACTCCACCATTTAGGCAAACAGCTTGATTTCTCCAAGGGTTTAGAGCAGAGTGGGGGAAAGAAAACTGAATAACCAGAAGCCAGAAAATATCACAAAAATTACAATTTGGGGATGATAAACTTTAGAAAGGAGGTCAACTTCATAATAAAAGTATTTTCACTTTAAATATTGTAATTAGTTTTAGCAAGGTTAACAA
>NW_013952532.1:375664-378954 GCF_001266775.1 Austrofundulus limnaeus | reverse complement strand
TATATATATATATTATGCTGTGTATTTGATTTGATAAGGAAGGAGAGTCACCTTGTTCTATATAATAGGAATGTTTTAAAAGTCATTGTGTAATCTTTAATTTTTAATTCTGTAAGTACTCGATATTCATGAATGCCTAATCTGAAGTAAAGTATTGTAGTGAGGCTAAGCTGGTATTAGGACACCCCTAAATATTTGTATTTTATCATTTGCAATAGTTACACAAACTGTCACTTAACAATTTTAGGTTGAATATGTTTAAATTAAATCAAACAATTCAAGTTTAGTTGATGTCTCAAAAATACAACATAGTAAATATATTGTCTTATGTAAAAACATTAAACAATATATGTTTTAGAGCTTCTCATCTGTGCTGCTTTCTTTATTCTTTTATACTTTTTGCTAAAAAAAGTGATTTTTTAAATGCATCTTATTATCTTCTTTTTTCTTAACTCCCTTCTTCCCACAATCACTTGCACAATGTTTCAGCCATTATGCTAGAGGGGCTTTGTCATGATGTTTGATCTAGTCCTTCATGTTTTATTTTTTTTTACTCTAATCCTAGAGTTTTCTCTCATGTCTGTCCTTATATCCCCAGTTATCATCTCTCAAGAAACATGCTTTAAGCAAAGTGCTGTCACTCTAGCTTTGCACCAAATCCTAATGTGCTTCATGACGGAGAGATTCCATCCTCACCATTACTCCTGAGCTTTGTATCCACCCCATGCAGTGTGCGTGGTAACAAGGTGGAAGGCGTGATCGAGTGTTTCACCCGCGGGAACCATCAGCTGCAAACACAGACCAAAGGCGAGCGGCAGGGGGAAGATGAGGAGCAGCATGAGCTCAGCTGGGGTTGCCTGCACACGACGCAGAACCTTCCCACATTTAGACGTGCCAGGTTCATGCTTTTGGTCTGATGTGTAGACAGTGTCCGGTTTTTAACCAAAAATTAGCTTTTCTACAAATCATTTTGACTGAATATCTTTTAATGTTTGTAAATCTTATAAATTAGATTTCAATTTGTAGCAATTATGCAATAGTGTATTTTGACAAAATATATAAAGTTTTGTTATTCATCTAGGTTTTGCTCCTGSTGACCAAAAAAGCACTTCTATTCAAGTCTCAGGTGTTAAGAATGATAGTTGTCCTTTTTTTTTTTTTTTTACAAAATACAAAAAACAGGTAGGTTAGTTAATCTGGTTATTCTAAATTGACCTGAGGTGTAAGCATGATCATGCATGGGTATTTGTCTCTTGTGTATTTGAGCTGTCTGAGAAGAGGAGGGATGACATCATTACTGCTGAAGCACCATCTCTTRTAGTTTATTTAGGTGACCGAGCAACCTCCAGTTCTTTGCTCAGCCCACTAATCTACTTGCACATGTGAAATTACAGTATCATTAAGTAAACATGCATTTACACCTTAAGGCTGCTGCAGGCCTACCACTGGCAGTCAAAATGTAGTCCCTATTTAAACTGGAAATGTCTGGAAATACACCCCATGCTTCAAGGACATTCAGGAATAACTGGTTTTCATTCATTTATTTAGAGATGTTTTGTCTTTGTTTGGAGATWAAAGACTAGATCTATTGTCTTGGGGCTGCCCCATGCTTTCAATCCTAATTATGCTCTTGTATGCTTTACATACATTATCATCATGTTGCCTAATCCAAAAAAAAAGGTTACCTCCACCCCCCAAAAAAATAAAAAATAAAAATCAAATAAACAAAAATCAAATCAAACAAATCTAGTCACAATGATATTTATGCTCATCTTCACTCTTTTCTTTAAGGTATCTCACAGCTGAATTTCTATGGCCAATCCATAAAAAATAAATGAGTCTTCCGTTGGAGCACCAAACGAATGTGTTCGACTAGCTGGCTGCAATCAAATCACATGGTTGTTTAGACACAAGAGATACAGTATGTTACATCTAAATACCACATACATGTTTTATTAATTTTTTCTTGTTTGTATGATATTTTTAAAAGTGTAGTGCATCATAAGTATAAAAACTTAATATCTACTTTTCCACAGTTTTGCACTTCAAAATGATTTAGTAACACTCCTCCACTTCACTATTTTAATGTCCCCTTTGGGGCTTGTTCATGGCATTTTTGTCTTACAAACAGTCATGGTTTGTCTAATTGTGTTTATATGTAGGTGCCTACGTGTGCATACATTACATTCAATAAGTGCAGGTACCCCTTTGTGAGCSTGTCAGTTGGGATATTGTTGGAGAGGTTATCAGTGGGTGCAGACTGAGCTTTGCACCCCCCTCTCTCAGGATCCTTGCAGGCTCTCAGCTTCTACAGGCTCCCGTGACCTGCTCTATCTGTCTCCAACACGCTGCAGAATAGAAATGAAATAAAACTGAAAAATAAGGCTTTTGGTTTGCAGGATGAGTTAGCATTACTTGCAGTTTAGCTGAAAATGAAAGGATTATCAAATTGTAATGTCAAGGCTCAACATTGTACAAGTTTTAAAATTGCCACTTCTGAAAATCTGAATCAGTAATTGCTCATTTGCGAACTGTTACCTTGAGGATGATCCATCTCAGCTGAATCACCTGTGTTCAGGGTGCAATCTCAGAGAGCTAATAGCTTGTAAGGTTTACAACAAAATATGGTGGTAGCAAAGAAATTTAATGTTATAGGCACTAGAAACTGGAAAATAACCTTTTGTTCCACAAATAATTTCAGGTCTTTTTTCTTTTTGTAAATGGAAGAGTACAAAGATTTTGGAGTCTTAATGAGACAARGGTAGAGTGGGACATGAACTGAGGAACTGAAGATTTGTCCTCAGTATAGAATGTGTTGCACCAATCTGTTCTAATAAATAAGTAGTTAGGTCAAGCTTTTGGTTAACAGAAATCAACCCTCATGAATGGCTGGGTAAGATATGACCAAAAGCTCAAGATTTTAGATATGGGTGGCTGAAATAAACCCCCTTCATGAGTCAGACAGGCTTCAATTTAGATATGAGGTGAGGAGCTCCATTATGCAGGGKGAGCTCAGGGTAGAGCCGCTGCTTCTCCTTCAACAAAATGAGTCAGCTGAGGTGGTCTAGGCATTTCATTTAATTGCACCCTACAATTCCCCCTGCTGTTTTACTGAGCGTATGGCACTGTGAGGACACCAAGGAAAATCAGACACTTGCTGCAGAGATTATAAAATCACTCAGGTTGGGGAACATCTCATATTTCTTATCCCCCCCCCCCTTTTTATTTTCAATGTTTGTTTGTTTGTTTGTTTGTTTGTTTGTTTGTTTGTTTGTTTGTTTGTTTGTTTG
>NW_013952532.1:372469-375189 GCF_001266775.1 Austrofundulus limnaeus | reverse complement strand
CTATTGTAGCTCTGTATTACATTGCAATGTACTATTGCTTACATTACATTGTATATTATAGTATAAATACATTTTGGAATATTTAAATTTCTAATCATGTTTGACACTTATTATTTTCTCTGATTTGACAGTAATTTAATCTCATAAATTCAGTATTTTTTTACAATTTTATACTCATTTTTGATGAGATCAAATTTGGTTTGCAATTTGCTGCAATTTTAAAATTTTTAGGAGCACTGTGTATTATAAATCCTCATCTTGTATACCTTTTTTAAAGGATAAAAACGGTTTCTTGTATAGGCTGTCTGTGAGTAAATATTTAACTGCAAAAAAACACCCTGGGAGTCGTATGTTTATTTGATGGTGGATGTGTTTTAACTGAGCGGTGTTAAGTGGAAGAGCACATGCACTGATAGAAACAGAACATCTGTTGTGACATGGAGGCAGCCATGTTGTAAATGAATGCAGCAATGTGCAGAAGCATCTTGTTTAATTTGCTACAATTCCTAATGTGGATTCAGGCTGTCACAGCCGCTTGTGTCTCTTCATTTACGGTCAGACTGAATCATTGGTGTTGACATTAAGGCTCTTTGGAGAGCATATCATTTGTTGCAAAAATGTCTTCTTGTGGCTGAAGATAATGCTTTACAGCTCAAAATATCCTTTCTGTACTGAATGCACCATGAAGGAACTCACACTGGTCTCTCCATTTAACTGTCTAAGTGCATTTATTTAAACCTGGTTCAGATATTTCACACTATATTTGTGTATCATAATTTCATAGTAATGTTACAGAGCTTAAATGGGACGTGTGCAGGATTTAAACAGAAGAGGAGGGGATGAACCAGAATGAAGAGAGACAGCTGCCTTTTATTTTTGTTGAGCTATAGTTGCACATCTTCACATGTAACACAGTACRTGTACAATAAAAGTGCATCTGTGACCAACTGATTAATGAAATGTAATAGTACTAGAAGATGTGTAACTCCAATTAATGTATTTTAAAATAATGTGCAAATAAGGGACATCACCACAAASCAGATTATAAAGATATAACAAATAAATATAGGGTATAAAGACAAGTGTGGAGCTCAGAGGTAACAGATAAATAGGCATGAGATGAAGAGATGTTTGTGAAGTAGAAAGGTAGCATAAAGCCAGGAGGGGAAAGGTACAGAAATAAAGATGTGAATTAGATCTTTATAAAGTGATTGTGTGTCTGTTGTGTGCACTTGTGTGTGGCCCCATGACTTTGCTGACTTGATAACCACTTCTGGGACAGAAAATGTGCTGCATCCATTAATCTTATTTTAATAATTGATGCCATCTTCCAGAAGGCGTTTAGCATAGACTGCAGGCATAAAATGAGACATTTTAGTGTTCTGTGGTAATTGCTGCATTAGTATAGTCCTTTTTCTATTAGGTCACAGTAAAGAAAGCCATATGGATTAAATGTGCAATATCTCTTTGGCTGTAATGTTCTGCTGGCCGAAACTATCCTCTGCCTGGATCTACAATTAGATAGTTTTTTATTACTATTATGGCATGCATCTTATGGAAAACTATTTTCTAAGGATGCAAAGTAAACTGCAGTTTGTTTTGTGCCAGTTTTTAACCCATGCTGCATTAACTACTGCTTACTATTATTATTATTATTATTATTATTATTATTATTATTATTATTTTGTTATGAGTAATTTAGTGTGTTGCTAATGATAGTTTACATGTAGATTTAACTTTGTAATATTTTAAACACAACTTCAAAATCAATTTTTCCCATAACAAATTGAAAAGCAGACTGCCCCCACCCGTTACAATCACAAAACCATTCTGATCATAATACAGCAAAGTGGCCAGTGTTTGGTACAGTTTTGCAATTGCTTTCAACATCCCATCAGGTTTGTGAAGCCTGACAATACACAATTAGCTCTTTAGTATTGCTGACACTAAGAGATGAATTGTTGTCTCTGCATTGTCTCACTAGCCACCCCACTTAATCTCTGTAAGTAGTTTAATCACCATTCCTGTTGAGTCCCACCACTGTTGTGCCATCAGCAAGTTTAATGAGTTGATTGGTGCTGATTTTTGCCAGTAGACGTGTCAGYGGAGTGAAGAGCAAAAGGGTTGAGTGCACATCCTTTAGAAATTCAGTTTGATGGAAAACTGTGTCTTACAGCTGACACACATGAATGTTGTCCTCCTGACAGGAAAATGTAGGGAACAAAAGAAACCTGGGGAACAAAAGAAAAGTTGGATGCATGGAATAAATTGTCCCTGTGGTGAAACCTGTCCAGGGCACACCTCTCACTACCCCAGACTCTGAAACTCTGACCTGAACAGGGCAAACTTGCACAAAAGGAGTGAAGGTGAAATAAAGAGTGAGAACTTACACTATGGCTTTCAATGTAAAAATGTTCACTCAACTGTAAAATATTTTCACTCATGTATTGCAAATCTTCCTTCATAGGACAATTCTCAGTGGGACACCACTGAAAAAAAAAAAAGAAAGAAAAAAAGTCCTACCGTTCCGCTCCAATTGCCCCTTTGAGTCGGTTTTTCATGATGCCAACGAGGGACAGGGTTTTAATGGAGGCAGAGGGAGGTTAAAGGGAACCACAGAGACACAGAAGCTCCCTCAGGAGAAGTGAGATACCTGAGATGGAAATCCCAAAACGTAAAATAGAAAGGGGACAAAGTTAGAGAAAAGAGCAACATCATTT
>NW_013952532.1:367510-370854 GCF_001266775.1 Austrofundulus limnaeus | reverse complement strand
CTTCTAGTTCATTCATTTTGAGTAATATTTAAATTCCATTTATTATTCTTGCTTTTAATGTACTCTTAAAATAGACAAACAATCATATATCTGACTTCCACTAATTTTCTCTTTCCTACTCAAATAAATTACCAGTTTTGCTTGTCCAAAAAGAAAATTTAGTAAACACCCTTTCTTCTTTTTCTTTTTTTTTTCCAAACAAAAAAACAAATATAAAAAAAATAAAAATATTCAGAGAAGGACTTGCCAGCAGACCTCACGATATCACTGAGTTTACCAAATAGGGGCACCAATCTTGGACATTGAATGAAACAGTGAAAAATGGTCTCCCTTACTGAACAAAATGGACATTTATCTGAAACTGGTGAGTTTATGATTGATACAAAAGCATTCACTGCAATAATACTATGTAAAATGCGCCACTGCAAATCACCAATATTCTTGGCCAATGGTGGTTTGTACAACATATTCCATGCAGGTTTAACATCAGAATGGTTTCTTTAAAATCCCTCCACGGTGTATCTTTTTTACCTTTGAGTTTAACCCAGTTGAGGGCCTTACTTAACACATCTCTGATATAACATTTTACCATTTGCAGAATTCAGTGAAGTCCATGTTTGACTGTCTTTCTCCAGTAGGGGACCCAGCACTTCACAGTCTTTTAAATTGGGTCTGATGCACAGGTTGTAAAATTTGTCCATCTTGTCAGGTATTAAAAGTCCATCAAACCATGCCRAAATCAACTTCATTTCCTCTTCTGATGGAGCTTTTTTAAACTTCCCCAGCATTAAGTCCACTATACGAACAGAACGAACCTCTAGTCTTCTTGCAAGGGCTGTAGAATTGTCCATGTTAGCCCCAATCAGTTCAAGGAGAATRTGAACAGTTGTTACTTTCTTGTTCAGTAGGAGTCCAGACATCATGGGTATATTATCCCATGAAGAGCCAAATYGTGAACCTTTAACAATAAACTCCATTAATAACCAAAATAAAGAAGGAGAAGTTCCCATTTTTCCTATTTCCATTAAATTTCATGTTTTTAAAGCATTGATATAAAAAGGTGACAGACCATTTGTACTAATCTTTGAGAAATCAAAGATAAACAGTGATTTTCCTAAACCCAAATTACAGACTTTCTGAGAAAAAAAAAAACAAAACATTCAGCCACTTGTCTCCACAATACATTTTGATCCCCACACAAAAAACTTTGCAAAAATTGTAGTCTGAAAGCAGCTTTTCTGCTTTCCAGATGCACTAGACCTTGTCCACCTTCTTCTTTTGGCAAAAAAAGCACACTTTGAGGTATCCAGTGAAGTCTGTCCCAAAAAACCCAACAATAATATTTTATAATTTCATCAGTAAATTTTGTGGCAGTTCTAAAACTGCTAAACGATGCCACAGTGTGGAAGCTACCAAATTATTGATGAGAAGTGTACGCCCTCTGTAGGACATTCTTGGTAAAATCCAATGCCATTTTTTTAGTTTTCCCTCTATTCTTTCAACCACATCTTCCCAGTTTTTATTAACCTCCACCTGATYACCTAAATGAACCCCTAAATACTTAAAACCATTTTAATCCATTTTAAATCATTAGGTAATTGGGCCTCAACTCCTTGCCAATCACCAATTAACAAAGCCTTGCTTTTTCCCAAATTTATTTTAGAGGAGGAAGCTTTGCCAAAACAATTGATAATGGTTGTCAGTTTGGAAACATCACAATCATTTGTAATTGCCACTACAATATCATCTGCATATGCAGAGAGATGCAATGATGACAAATGWTTTTTTTTTTTAAATTTTACTCCATTTAACTCTTTTCTGATCTGACATAACAATGGATCAATACTAATTGAATAAAGCATGCCGGACATTGCACAGCCTTGTCGAATTCCCCTTTTTACAGAAAACGGAGCACTTAAACCACCATTGACCTTTAAAACACTTTCAATGTCACAATTGAGTGTTTTAATCATGGCAATGAAACCAGGGGAGAAGCCAAAGKCTTCAAAAGTGTTCCATAAGTATTGGTTCTCCACCCGATCTTGGTCAAGGGAAATCAGACCAAATTTTACATCCAATGAATCAGAGATGTCCAAAATGTCTCTAATTAGGGAAATGTTGTCCCTTGTTAATCTGCCAGGGATACAATATGATTGGTCGACATGTATAACTTGATCAATCACTTTCTTCAGTCTGTTCGCCAAAGCATTAGAGAATATTTTATAATCAGCACACAACAGACTAAATGGTCTCCAGTTTTTTAGTTCACACAGAACCTTTTTTTGGGAGAAGAGTGAGCACAGCTCTCCGACAGCTTAGTGGTAATTTTTCCCTCAGAATGCTGTCATTCAGAACCTCCAATAAATCTTCTGACAACAAAGTCCAAAAGGTTCTGTATAACTCCACAGGTAGACCATCTAATCCTGGAGTTTTTCCATTATCCATGCTCRAAAGAGCTTCTTGCAGTTCCTGAATGGTCAAAAAAAGTTCCAAGTCTGTGTTATCTTGTGCTGAAATCTTTGGCAAATTTGTTAAGAACTTTTCTGTCAGTTCACCATCTTCTCTGTATTCAGAGTCATAAAGCTTTGGAAAAAAGTCCACAGCCCTTTTTCGTATTGCAGATGTTTCCATCAGTTCACTTCCATCTTCTGCTCGGATACTGTGAATGAGTCGACTCTGGCCATTTTTCTTCTCCAAACTGAAGAAAAATTTGGAAGGAGCATCCATTTCAGTTACATTCTGGAAACAAGAACGTACTAAAGCCCCCTGTGCTCTAACCCCTAAGCAGATCAGCCAAGGCAGTCTTTTTATTTTTTAGAATCTGAAAATTATTTTGATTTCTAGTGGACTCACTCAAATTCTGTAAGTCCGCAATGTCAATCTCTAGATCCTTTATAGATTGCACAATCTCTCTTATGACATTGGAAGTGTACTGGGTACAAAACTGCTAAATTTTTATTTTTCCAATATCCCACCATTGTTGTAAAGAAGCAAATTGAGATTTCTTAAATTTCCACTGTTTCCAAAAAAGAAAAACCTTCCTTAAATAAACCATCATTTAATAAAACAGTGTTTAAATGGCAATATGCACTCTTTGGTTTAATTCTATTCAMAAAAGCATTACCTATGGCCAGAAAACCCAACAGGACATTAAAAAACAAGATTTAAACATTTGCACATGATGCTCAAAACAATACAGTCTATCAAGTCTTGCCAGGCTAATGTAATTTTCTTTACAGTGGGTCCAGGAACAATGGGCCTCATGCAAGAGCATGTTCGTATTCTTCTCCTAAATTTCTCTTACTTTTGTTCGTACAAAGGGTTCGTACGAACATGTCACGTCA
>NW_013952532.1:365190-367301 GCF_001266775.1 Austrofundulus limnaeus | reverse complement strand
TGACGTGACATGTTCGTACGAACCCTTTGTACGAACAAAAGTAAGAGAAATTTAGGAGAAGAATACGAACATGCTCTTGCATGAGGCCCATTGTTTCCTTGTACCATGCTTAGAGCGCCAAACATCAATTAACTCATAAGTTTCAATTATAAGTTTTAGAATCTTTCTTGATTGAATGTTAGGCTCTAAATGGTTTCTGTCCAAGTCATCAAAAGTACAATTAAAATCTCCTCCTAAAATCAGATAATCTGTTGAATCACAGCCTGAAATTATATTCTCTAGTTTATCCAAAACAATGCATCGCTCACTAGGAATCGTTGGAACATAAACATTTAACAAAATAAAAGTTTTTTTTTTTCAAATTTTGCAATCACTTTCAGCAACCTCCCTGGAACAATTTCTTCCACTTCAAAGGATTCTGGAAGAAAATTCTTTGAAAACAGAATTGCCACTCCTGCACTCGTTGAATTTTTGTGACTCAATAATATTCTCATCCCGTTCTTTCTTCCAATCAATTTTGTTGACAGAACTACTATGAGTTTCCTGAGCAAAGGTAATATTAATACATTTAGTTTTTAAAAGTTCAAAAAAGTAGCTCTTTTCTTTACATCTCTTGCACCATTTAGATTTAAAGAAGAAMATTTTAGACTACTCATAAACACCAAAAAAATCAAACACTTTGAAGCAATGTAGCTACAAAACTGCTGTCTACTTCTTTTTTGATACATCATTTGTTGTAGTTCTTAGTTTCTGCATCAGTTTTCAAAGACGAAAGATTTCTGTGTCTTTAAGACCTTCTGGACTTCTTTGTCTGATCAAATATTTAACTGATTTAATGAAAACTTTCCTGTTAGGAAAGAAATCATCTATAGCCACATCTCTTTTGCCTTTGGCAACTTCCAAAAATCTAAGAAAAGATCTGTTCAGTGCCATATCCATTTGTTATCTGACCATCAGAAATTAAGGAATCAGAGGTTTCTCTGTCACTGTCTAGGTCAGAAAAAAATATCTGACTCACTTTCTTGTACAGCCTTTTCTTTTACCTGCATTTTTTTGCTTTAACTGCTTTTGACTATCTTGTTTTTCTCTTTGCACTTGGTATTTTGAACAAAGCTTCATCATCTACCATTATTTTTTCTCCAACACTTTCTCTTCCTCCACAACTGCAGTCTGATTTTCTGATGATTTGTTTGTTCCATCTGTAGGATTCGAAGTTGAAGGAACCTGGCTGCTCTGCTGCATGTCAGAGTCAGACTCTATAACATCTGCCCCTCTCTGCACACTTTCACTTTCTACAGAATCTGTTGTCTCTGTCCTATTAGTGGTCTGAGCAGGCTCTTTTTCTGCTTCTCCAGTTTTTTCAGGACAACTCCGCACTAAATGTCCCATCTGTCCACATCCGAAACATTTCATTGTTTCAGTTGTTGCATAAATGATATAGTCAAAACCCTCAACTTTGAACTTCATGACTATATTCAGTTCCTCAATATCATTTAGTAAGATCATGTAAACTTGTCTCCTGAAAGACATGTGTTTTAATTTAGCTGATTTGCAACCTGAGGGAATCATTTTCATAGCTGAGACAATCTGACCATGACGTGACAACTGCCTCAGTAACACCTCGTCACTAATGAAAGGAGGCAAGTTCGACAGGATGATTTTTTTGCTGGATTCATCAGAAGGAACAAGTTGTCTGAGTATTTCTCAGAACTATACCTCGTTCAATAACCACATTAACTTTATCAATGGTCTCCAGGAACAAAACAACAGCATTATTCATCCTAGCCACTGCTTTCACACTTTCATATTGAATCACTTCTCCCACCGCTAATGCACACTCTTCAACCGAGTAATCCACGCCCACCGGCACCTTAATGTCGTGACGACGGGACAGACTCCCAAAGCCAAAGTTTTTGCCGGCCATCGCACCAGCTCGGTGCTGCCGAAAAAGAAATTCAGAAACCACCTGTGAACGTCAAATAATTTAAACAACTAAACCACAAGAGAATCACACATCCAAAGTAAAAGGAAAAGCACCTCAAACCTTTTTAAGATGCTCAATTCCACTCTTGCCTCCACCCGTGCGACAGACGCTCACGCATGCGCACAAG
>NW_013952532.1:362625-364675 GCF_001266775.1 Austrofundulus limnaeus | reverse complement strand
GAAAGAAAGAAAGAAAGAAAGAAAGAAAGAAAGAAAGAAAGAAAGAAAGAAAGAAAGAAAGAAAGAAAGAAAGACCTGTCAAATTAGACCCCAGCCACACACTGCAGACTGACCTGTGTGATCCCAGAGAGGTACCGCAGACTGAACTCTGACCCACCTTTCTGTCGGTGGGTTTTATTAGC
This sequence comes from Austrofundulus limnaeus, assembly GCF_001266775.1. Taxonomy (NCBI): domain Eukaryota; kingdom Metazoa; phylum Chordata; class Actinopteri; order Cyprinodontiformes; family Rivulidae; genus Austrofundulus; species Austrofundulus limnaeus. Next base: position 364,493 of record NW_013952532.1, on the reverse strand, counting down.
ACGTTTTGCTCTGATATCTGGGGAGATGTAACACAACGAGGGCTCAGCTGCCTCCTGTCTCCAGCAAGGCTAAGTTCATTTACCGTCAACTAGAGGGACTCAGATTGCCTGCTTCAGTGGTTAGACTCACCTCTTTTTGTAAGCTTTGCCCTTAAAAGTGTTGAACAGCTAATACTGTTGGCAAAATTTGGGTGAATATGAACCTAAATGTAGATGTGACTCCTTTATTGTTATCCAAAAATGTTTGTGTCACTCTCATGGCCTTTTTTAAACTTGTGAATGATGTTTGTAACCCTACCAGGTTTAGTGGAGATGAAAATCCTTCCCTTCATTCATTATCATTATTAATAATTATTAATAATTGTGGGAGTTTTGCCTAAAAGGTGTAATAATTAGCTTTTCTTTTATCACAATTGATCAGAACTGGACAAATGCCAATTTCTTCTGCAAAATCATTTTTCTCTGATTGCAATTAAATTCTAATTATTATCTTGTGTACAACAGCTTTATTTTCATTGTGTTCCAAGAAGTGTTTTTATAATTTTGTGTTTTCCCTAGCTTAAATTAACTATGCGAAATTGAAACCCCTCTTATTCAATTCTGGCATATGATTGTAGTGTTTACAGAGCTTTTTATTTTTTCAACACAAAGGAAGTTTTTTGAATCTGTATTTGAATTCAGTCTGGAATGCCAGAAAATTTTGCTTGATTTTGTTCTATTTTTTTGAAGTTACTGTAACAGTTTAAATTATTAACATTTTTTATAAAGGTCAAGAGTTTGAAAGTGCGTAATTGGATGGAGCTGTATATTCTGGTAAAAATCACCAGGTAGGCCATCCAGCCTCTCACAGAAATAAGGTTGTTACTTTGGAGTGCTGGAATATTTTAGCAGGAGCAGAATATTGGTGTCAAATACCTAAAACCTGTCTCAGTTTCTTGTACTTTTCTTTTGCACATCTTGACAACAGTCTGCTTCCCTCGTTTCTGAGTCTGAGAGCAGCGTCTCTGTTCTGCCAGGTATATGCTTAGAGCTCGCTTCGCTCTGTCTTTCGCTTCTTAAACTTGCAATTATCTCCAGCACTTGATAAAAGCTCCGAGCTCGCTCTGTCTCTCTCTTTCAATCTGGCTTTATTGCCTTCATTATATTGCACTTAATCAATCCTTGGTGATTTCTTAGGTAGGYTTTTGATTTCATCCTTTTTTCTTGGCTGCTGTGTTCATTTTTTTTAAATTTCCTGTTCTCTTCACTTGAGCCCTCTTGCTTTTTGCTGTTCTTCAGGCTAAGTATATTTCTGCAGTAATGAATTGTCAAAAATAGGTCAAATAACTGAATATGTCCTCCTTGCCTTCCATTTTTTTTTTTTGTTATCACACACTGTTTTACTTGAAGCTTGTGAACTTCTCCAYCTCAAATCTTTGCCCCTTCACGAGGCTCCACTTTCATCCCAGATGGTTGCACATTCAATCTCAGRCCTCTCGTGCTCGGGGATGCCTTCAGACCACGACGATCCACTTTGATGCTTCCACGGCATGTGCTAAAAGCCRAGCATAGCCACTTTCCCAGGACCCCAGGAGGTTTTCCGCACTTATTCACTTGGAGATTGACGTCTTTCTTCAGTGGTATGATAGAGGAAGAAACGTCTGGTTCTTACAATCAGTGCAGCTCTTTGTGACACCACCTTGTAAAATACAGATATTAATAGTCACGCTCTCAACTTCTTCCTGCTTAAAGAAACACCAGCAATTTTTTTCTATTTTATTCTTCTTTTCTAATCATAAGTTATGTAACAGATCAGTTCTCCTTCTTTTTCAAAGGGATCCTCGATTAGTTGTAACATTAGACTTTATTTGATAAACATATATTTTAAC
>NW_013952532.1:351034-361768 GCF_001266775.1 Austrofundulus limnaeus | reverse complement strand
AAAAAAGTGATGATCATATTATACTCAAGATCGTATTATACATGAATAAATACAGCAAATTAAATATCATGGACTGGTTCTTTTTTATTTTATTTTATTTTATTTTATTGTTTTTTTTGGGGGGAGTGAGGCAATGGAGGTGAGCCAAGATGTATTTTTTTTACCAATAGTTTTATACCTGGCTTATTGAGATGCGTCAGGGCATTATCTTTAAATGTTTATTTATTTGTTCATTTTTTAATAGTAAATGAGAACCTTGTTAAAAAAATATTGCATTTTCTAAACAATGTGTTGACACAAAAACAGGACATTTTTCAAATGTGCCAAAAATGTGACCAMCACAATACACAGACATTTGAACACAGAGTTCAGTAACTTATTGGTGTTAATTAATTTTTGGTTTATTTTTTAAACCTACACATGGGTCTGCCATTCCATGTGACATCTTATTTATTTTATGTCAATATTTCTTGCCCATTTTGAATCTAAAATTTGTGTTGTATCTGTACTACTAAAGCAACTTCTTGTGCATGTGTTCTTATGACAGCATGTCTGACTTTGATGGTTTTAACTTTCCTTTCTCAACAAAAGTCAGCTTGTATTGTTAGTTCACACAACAAACCCTGCAGTACTGAAACTGTTCCATAACATTATTAAAGCTGAAACAAATAAGGCACATAAAATCAATACCATTCTCACAAAGCGACCTGCCAAATGTAATCCCAAAGCCTCTTTGACTTTGCTGCAATTATGTCATTTTCTCTGTGTACTTGTTGTCTTTATCAGCTAGCATTTTAGGTTTTACATTGTTACTCCTGGGAGATAGGAGATTTGCTCTCATACATTTTAAACAGAAATGGACACTGGCATGAAACAAAACTAAATCAAATATACCAGTTCTAATAAAAAAGTGACATTTTAAATTWGTTAGGTCCATAAATGTGGAACTTTTGAATGTTAAAAACATGTTTCATCCTGAGTAAAGGTGCAGATTCTTCTGAATATTAGAAGATTTAAATTTCTGAAAACCAATGTCACACAAAGACAGACAGCTTTTCTAATCCAGATAATTTATTATTATTAATTTTTTAAGATCTTAAGCACAATGATCTTTCGGAGTGATGTTTTGCCCATTTTGATGGGAATTATAGTGTCTTTTTTATTTCAGTCTCTGTTTCCTATGATGGTATGACTAAATTGTGCTTAGCAGGCAATCATCTTAAGAGGCTGTGAAAACTCTCTAAGTTGCATATTCTGGTGCTTGAAGTTAATGTTGTTTTGCTTCCTTTGTAATTGCTGCTGTGCACCTCCCACTGCTATGAAATTTGCAGCACAAACTGAGCTACAGTTTTTTTTTCTTTTTTGTGCATTCTGAAAGCAACAAATAGTCAATAAAAATATGTTTTTTGTCTGTCTGTCTTAAATTTTCTTTAGCTTTATTTTTATATGTTTGCTTTCTGTTTACTCTTTTATCTATGTCTTTTCTTTAACCCTATTATGTCTAACCTATTACAATAACTACAGTATATTACATTAGTTTTTCAGTCCTTTTTATGCAAATTTGGTTAAGGTCCAGTTGCTAATGAGAGCTCCTTTCATTTTCTTCTACACTGTTCACTGAGGGGTTTTTTTTTCTTCACCTCCTTTGGTCACATAAGCAACATCATTTTAGTGCATTTATCTCTATAAAAAGAGTCAGTAGTTAGTAGTTCTCTGTGGTGATTTGTTCCACAGGAAGAAAAAAAAAACATTCATGACTTCCTCCTTGAAATTCTGGTGTCAGGAAATCTGAGCTGATGGGTAAGGGCAGTGTGATTCCTCATTTGATATATATTTTTTATGTATTTTACGCTTTTTTTCCTTTGTTTTTTCAGTTCATATTGTAATGGAAAAACATGAAGATATTTGACTGAGTTTTATTTCCAAATTACATTTGTTTGTTTATGTTTCAGGATTTAATAAATCAGAAAAGTGAAGAAAAACTGCCACCCAGAAAAAAAATAAAATAAAAAAACAACTGATTGAAGACTCATTTGGTTTTAAATAAAAAAAGCTTCTTTAGGTGGAATTCTCTAATATTGCTTGCTTTTTTTTACTTTGTACAACTATTCCTGCACCACCACACTGACAACTTACACCATGCATGCTTAGGAAATGAGTTGTACATTGTAAACTTCCTCTGCAGTTTTATGCTGTAACTTTTAAAACTATTAGAGACGAATAATGGAGCAAATCTATATGAAAGAATAAACAAATATGATTATTAATACAAAATCAGCAAAGTGATTTAGAAAAAAAAGGCCATAATGAAATTACTTCAAGCATTTGTTTTATAAAATACACATGTCCAGTTGGCAACATTTCAAATAGGACACAAAAATTGGGTTAATAGAAGTTTGAAATAAAAGGAAGAAAATTACCAGGTGAAAATCAGCGCAAGAGATAAATGGAGTTGGGAAGATGGGATTATCCAGCTCCATGAAGAATGTAAGAAGAGGAACGAGAGAATGAGAAAGATGATGAGAGGAGAGATGCTTGGGAACTCACATGAGCAGGCTATTACAATGATAGATGGGGCTAAGGAAATGCAAGGGATGGACAGAGTCATTGGCTGAATGGAGATAAAGGGAGCAAGGGATGAATGGGACAGAGAACTGAAGTGATGAGAATGGGAAGCGATAAGTGAATATGCACTCATTTTACTTTATACTGATGGAATGATAATCACTTTATGATTGAGCTTAAGACTTAAGAGTCCACCAAAATCTTTTATTACACAAATCTAAGAAGTAGGCAGTCATTTTGTCAAAGGTTTCCTTACACAATTCCAAGAAGGCCTACAATAGAAGTGTTTCGTAAAGCATGTATTTACAGCTTATTTGACTGCAGTTTTATTGTCTTTTTCTTAGCCATCAAACTTTATCAAGAAAAACATAAGAAACACAAAAATCTTTGGATTTTATATAAGTTTTAAAGTCCACTTTGCACTCGATAATGACCCTACGACCATGTAAAAATGTAGCTAAAATATGGAAGGTATTTGGCTCTAAGCACAGATTTTAGGAATCCAAAACACAGTGGGTTCCTATTAGTGTGATACTGTATGTCTAATGCATGAAAAAAAAAACATCTGTAGCAAAGTTGTGATAGTATTCTTGTGGCGTCAGCATATTGTGCTTCTGGCTGGAGCATTGGTGTTGGCAGCACATTGGGGCCCATGCACACTAGTATAACTTGGTTATCAATAAGTTGTAGTAAAACTGACCATATTGTCTTAATCACCAAGTTACAATCCTAATAATGGCAATGTCATGGAATAACCTTAGACCAGATGTAATACCCATGGCAGTAGCACTATGCTACATTGATGTAACATTTTAGCTAAAGGCTGAGTCACACTACACGATTTTAAACCAGTCGGACGATTTTCAAAGACAGAGACTCAACACATGATGACAAAAAATCATGGATATACCAGGTTTGGTCCTACAGTGTGTGATGTACAACCACACGGCAAGAGACAACACACCACACACGAAAATATATGTCATTCATGATTCAGATGTCAGATATTAAATCACGTGAGACTTCCTGAAATCTTGCGAAAATTTAGATGTCCGAGGAAAAATGTCACGTGACCTCCGAAGTGACGTGAGTTCAGAGTAAATAAACATCTGCAACAAGGAAGACACAATGTTGATCGTTCATCAAACAGGTTTAGTCTCCCCAATTTGAGGTCGGAGCGGTCCAGACGTCCTTCCGAGCCGACTAGATCACTCTTAACTCACCACCCACGGCGGGAATATCTGCTATGATTATCTTTAGAGCCATCACAATAATCTGGACTTCCTTAAGATTGTCGGAAGGGCAAAAATCTGCATGATTTGCTTGTAGTGTGATGCCGGCCTTATATGCATCCTGAAACTGTCTCAGAGAGTCATGTTAGGAAGAGAGCATGGTGAGATTGCATGTGCTTCTAGAGGATGGGAAACAGGGAAAATCAACATGGTGAGTGTTAAAAAGGAAACAACTTCATTTTGCATTCACACTAAAGACAKATTTCCAAATGTGTTGTGATTCACTTATGTATTAATAAGTGATGAGGGTCATGGAGAACTTAGTAAGATGTATGCTAGTTTGGTGTTTTTAACATGCAAATCCTTCAAAATGATTAGGTAAAATACTAAAACAGGCCAAGATTGAATAGCTTTTCTTTTGTTCTTTCTCCTTTGTAGTATATATAAAACTCAATTAATTTCTGCAGGCCACCACCTCCTGGGATTCTACTTCTTAAAATTAGCTGTTTAAATAAATTCAAATTATGCTAACATTTCTCCAAACAACAAACGTGCAATATGGGGTCCAGGTGTAGGAGGTGCTTTTGGTTCAATATTTCAGCACATGAGATTCAAAAGGTGCTTAGATATATTTTTAAACTATATTTTTTAAGCTGTGTGACTCCAGGGATCCCACAGTCACTCTGCTGGTTAGCATGTCGTTTTGGTCTAAAATACATGAATTGATTTTACATGAAATCTGACTCAATGTTATCCACATGGTGTATTTTTACTATAAATGTAATAATTTAAGGCCYTGTCACACAGTAATGTTTTAGACAMTGWATCCTGACAAATGAAACATTCGTCCCAAAATGCGTTGCACAAGTTTGAAACAAGTTACACCAACATTGCACCTAAGCTCTGCAGAAGTCAAAAACATTGTCATATGCCTAATAAGCATGAATATGCTAGCACGTTGGATTATATTTTCACATTAGTATAAGCTGTCTAAAACATCATAGTGCGACATGGGTTTTACTTTATAGCTGCAAAAAATACAAGAATGGCTACAGCCTCATCTGCCTGCAGTAATGTATTTTAATCTTAGTTAGCAGTGTCAAAAGTTTAAGTCTCTTGAACATGTTTCAGAAAACAAGCAGCATCAGTGATCAGAAAAAAAAAATAAAACAAGTGGCTGGAAGGAGCTTAGCCATTGCTATCTACTCTGATATGTCAAAATGTCTCCTGGAAAAATCAATAACCACAGTCCTTTCATAAATGTAACCCACAACTCTGCTGTCATGCACAGATAATGTAGAAATATGTGATTTCATAACTGCTACTTTGGAACGGTTATGATATCAAATGATCTAATCATCCTCTATCAGTGCCTCAGATGAGTGTTTGTCTGATGGCAGCCTACGACGGCATCAAATCGTTCTTGAACTGAAAGTAAATGATTCTTTTATGCTTTATCAAGTATTGACAAGACAATTCCCAACACAGATCTTAAATTGCCAAGTGATTTAGATATCAGCAGCCACGATGTTCGCCTGATGAGAAGGTCAGTGTTTACGCTCGCTGCAGAGAACCAGACATTTCACTTCTCTTTATTTGTTGCATGAATAAAGACGTGAAGCTCYCTTATATTAAAGACAATTTACCACWGAGCTCATCTCAGGGGTAATTCAATCTCCTCTCAGTGAGAGATGTGCCAACACACACATAGAGTGTGCTTGCTACTCGTGCAGCCACACATGAAAACACATACACTCCTCTGCTCGTACTTCACTAAATAAAGTTACCACCAAAACCCAGAGCCTCCAACTCATGCACACACACACCTGTTAGCACAGAATGAATAAATGATTGCACACATACTCTCACTGGGGTGTGTGTTATGTGAGTCAGTTAATTGCACTAATGGAAGTTATCCATGTCTGGCTCCCACTGGCCACAGCTTAAAAGCTGGGGTCTGTTCTCCACGTTACCCATGGCTCTAATGGGAGATGGAGCATTTGCAGCCAAGGTAACGGTCATCAACATATCCCTTTTCTTTTTATATTTTATTTCTTTTACTCTCACTCCTAATCTTTTTTTTTGTATTTATTTACTTTTTTTCACTTCCTTTCTCTTTGCACCTAAAGTTGCTCACTGTCTGGTGATGGCCACACTTCTCCATCTCTCCAGGAGAGAAACACAGACATCCCTCTCCCCAGCGACACTTTCCAGTTCSTTCTGGGGGACCCCAGGCCAGAGAGGATACATAATCCCGCCAGCGAGTCCTGGGTCTTCCCTGGGACCTCCTACCAATGGGACATGCCCAGAACATCTCTAAAGGGAGGTGAAGGTAGGTGCCAGGAGGCATCCTAATCAGATGCCTGAACCACGTCAACTGACTCCTTTCGATGTGGAGGAGCAGCGGCTCTACTTCGAGCTCCCCCTGGATGACGGAGCTCCTCACCCTATCTCTAAGGCTGAGCCCGGCCACGTTACGAAGGAAGCTTATTTCAGCTGCTTGGATCCAGGATCTCATTCTTTTGGTCATGAGCCAAATCTCACAACCACAGATGAGGGTTGGAACGAAGACAGACCAGTAAATTGAGAGTTTTGCTTTTCGACTCAGCTCATTCTTCACCATGAATGACCGAAGCAACATCCTCATTACTGAGAACGAGGCCCCAATCTGTTGATCCATCTCCCTCTCCATCCTACCATCACTCGTGAACAAGACACCCAGATACTTAATTTCCTCCACTTGAGGCAGAGACTCTCCCCTGACCCGGAGGGGGCATTCCACCATTTTCCGGTCGAGAACCATGACCTCAGATTTAGAGGAACTGACTCCATCCCAGCCRCTTCACGCTCAGCTGCGAACTGCCCCAGTGCATGCTGAAGGATGGCCACACTGACAACACAAATCATTTTGAATGAATAAAGTTGTCCTTAATAAAAATGGTATGAGCTAAAGTTTATAGGGTCACTTAACACACAATCTAGTATTCAAAATGAATGTRTTCATGTAAAACTAATCCAGTTGTACTGAATTGTTCCCATGAAGTTTGTATAGAGCTCGTGGTCACAATATAATAACTTGTGGCCACAAGATAATCATTGCACTCATTTGCATGCAGAAAGTGTTGATGGTTAACATGGACAAGTTTGAATTAATTTCTCTTCTTTTTAATATAGGAATGTATGACATACTTCAGTCATTTGTAGTTAGGCATGAAGTAGCCTGGCAAAAACCAGACCCTTGTCCTTCACTTTGCTTCGTACGAGGGTCTGGACTCTCGGCTGTAGAGAAGCAGTTCTTGCTGGAGGTGTGGCCTCTGCTGAAGTTTAAAATGATTGGATCGGTTCGCCGCAACATATGTCACTGTGAAGGAGTCTAAGCTTAAAAGCTAACCGTAAATTGCGTGCACTGTAAACAACCCTACTGAGAGGAGAGAAGTACCGAGCYGAACRAGACGGCTGTAAATGAGAGCTGCTGCTTTGTCAGACAATTTCAATTTAATTTGGAAGCCTTATCAACACAGACTGGCTTCATTCACTTCCTCCACTGCCATATGCTAAACTAACTAGCAGACACTGCGCAGAAAATCAACATCGTTCAAAACTCCACCTTCTGTTTGTTGATTGGCCCAGGTGAAATGAACTACAAGCAGACACTGCGCAGAAAATCGATGTTCTGTTCTCCGATTGGCCCGGACGAAAATTCTCCCGTAGAAATCTTGTCTATGGAAAAAAATCCCAGACGGAGCAGTGAAGGGAAACTAGAATTGAGTGGAGCTGTGTAGGAAGGCAAGGGCCAGGCTAGGCATGAAGTAGTTATTAGCATTAGATTCTGCAGCTAATAGACACATGTAATGACTGGGTTGTATTTGTCCAAAAATGCTTTATTTTATTAATTTTTAAGCTCAATACTCAAAACATGCTCCCTTTGCTGCGGAAGGAGTTGGAGTTTTTCACATTAAGGAACACACCAAAAACATATGTTTCCCAACACACACTTAGGTTGTTCAGTGTTTTCATATAAATACTACTAGGCTACTGTAAAAAAATAACCATTTAGATTGAACCATGGAGATATACTCTTTGGATTAAACATACATCAAAAACATAAGTGTGGGGTACCTTTAAACAATTAAAAATAAAAGCAGCATGTATGTAATCTGACTCCAACAATGTCTGTGTCTTTCAAAAAGACACAGAAAAAAATTATTTCAAGGCCACACGTTAGGTAATGTGTGGCCACAAGTTGTTATCTCGTGGCCACACATTATTGTTCTTTAATCCAATGTCACTGGATGGACTCCGTAATTTTTAAAACTTTCTTAACAAAATTTTGTGGAGACTCATTTTATTAAATTTTCACTATTTTTAACAAAATACAACATTAATTTTAATTACTCTGTGTAACACTTGTAAAACACAGTACAAAAAAAACATTTATTGATTTCCTTAAGTGTTCTTACTTTTTTCTCATTAAATAGCTTCCTTTAATTTTTCCCTGCTTTAAGCTGTGACTGACTTCAAACAGACTTAATCAGTTTCAGATGTCCGCTTCAACTTTCTCAAAGGGAATTGCATTCTGTGATGTTTAATTTCCGCCTCAGATACTGCCAGGGTTAGACCACACTTCCACTTTAGTTCAGCTGAGGGTAATTCAATTAGATTCACAGTCAGCTAGTTTGATTTGACTGGCATTTAGAAAGAATCACCCAGATCCGTAATTATACTTAGGTCAACACAAGGTTACGAGCAGAAACACATCAGAAGGACATCATATATCATAACATGTGAGAACATTTTTGTGTACCGAGGGACATTTCTGCAACTAGTTCTGAGGGCAAACAATAACAATGCTATCAAAGAAAAAAAGACATCACTCAAGCCTTCTGTTTTTACCACATATTATGTAGCAGATGCAACATTTTTTTTTCTTTCTGTATTTGCAGAATGCAGTCAAAAACATCTGATGTAACTGAAACTTTTATGGACCTACCAGATGAAGATGTATGAACTGATTTTCTTTTTAGCCCTGATTAGTTAGCTAAATACTGCATTAATCCTTAATCTGTGTTTCATGTAGGGTTTGACCTCCAGTTTGGTTTTCTTATGGAGTGCTGGGCTAACATAATGGGCTGTTGGATCATAATTAGAGTGGAGTTTAGTGATTGATTGGGTAATTATGATAATGTACTGGGTTATATGGAAATRCAGCATAAAGTGTTTAGATGGGAGAAGATGAGAGAGCTGAACAAGAATATTGAATGTTTATCTACAGGAAAACAAGGAGTTATGTTGACATGTCTGTTTGTGCTCAAATAAAATGTGATCTTTTTGCGTTTTTGTATTTTTATTATCTGTATATTTAGAATGTGAGAATCTGAAAACACTTTGTAGTTTGAATTATTGTTTTTGTATTATTTAAAAAAACAGGCTGATCACATATAACACCACCACCACCGCCCACACACACAGAAAAAAAATATTTTTATTGCTTAACAAGTTACCTTCAAATTTTAAACCTGTTGAGAAAAACAATGTTGAGCAACAAATTCTGACTTTACTCCACAGGGTATTTTGGCTTGAATCTAGCTCAGCATTGATGTACTAACAGTGATGAACTGGCATCCGGACTATCCACACTTGCAACTGAACGGACCATGATTCATTGAGACGTCACTTTACTTCACTCTGAGGTCCAAATGATTCAGCAGCCTTATCCACATGGATGAAAAAAAAATTAATTGAATGTGTTGATTATGACAGTATGCACACCAAAAATTAGATATGTTTTAACAAACATATGTTTTAAACTATGTTTGTGTATGTGTGTGTGGCTGATCAGAGAACAACCGTTTTAACGATTTGTTCTGAACATTAAGGCTGCTGTTTTTAAATCAAAATTTAATTTACTTGCTTACTCTACCTTTTTTTTTTATCTCCTTAACACTGCTGTATGAAAGTTGAGAGCAGCCATGTCTAAAACTGTACTGCATGATATCCTCAGAAAACAAATGATCAAACATTACTGTGTGATGATGAAGGCCAGTTTGTGGGGATAGTGGTTTATTTATGACATCAGTGTAAAACAATAAGACCTATTTAGTTGTTTGTTTGTTTTTTACTTAAAGTGTTTTCTCAGATTTTTTTTTCATTCATAATGAAACAAAAAATGTTCTGTCTTAATTCAGGAAATTCATCATTGGCTACAGATACAAGCTAAAATAGTGACATTAAGCAGCATTCAGCAAAAAGTGATGCTCATTCATGACTGACATGTCATGACAACAGTATTAAAGAAGGAAACAAGATCTAACACAACCACTCATTTTCACACTATAATCATCTTGTGATTGCACGAAAACAAAGAACACCAAGTTTTACTTTAGAAGTGAACAATTAAATGTCTCAATTCACTGAGAAATTCATCAAACGTTTTGCCTGCAGTCACACTCTTGACATCAGTACTGTTGTGTTTAAAAATAATAATTTAAGTCACACTGGTTTGAAACAAATGTGTCATCACCACTGCAAACAAATCTGTCGAAGAGCTGCAGAAATGTTTTTATTTTTCGAGAAAATTCTTTAAGAAATTGGCTTTAACATTAATTTACAGTAATGTCAAAAATAACTAAATACATCTAATGAACATTGTGGGTACCACATAAAAATAAATTGCAGATGCATAACCATAAATATGTTTCTGTACATGTTTGTGTTACACACATGTTTAATGTTTCCTGTTTAGTTAATTTATGTTTATTCAAATGCATTTTACTGTAACTACATTTTACATATGTAAATTTTATCTTTTTGGAATTTAGAAGCCTTTAAATGATAACTTTTTTAATTGTTATGATGTATTAATAAAATAAAAAGTCTTTAAAATCTTTATTCTCTGATAAAGTGTAAGACATTCTGTAGTTTCTTTTTTTAATCCATG
>NW_013952532.1:348584-350892 GCF_001266775.1 Austrofundulus limnaeus | reverse complement strand
GTCTAAGTTTTTGGTTGACTTTCTAAGTTTTTGGTTGACTGTCTAAGTTTTTGGTTGACTTTCTAAGTTTTTGGTTGAACTCAAACAAGTTTTGAACTCATATGTCACAAACAGGGTTAGTGGTGCAGGGAGTAGAGAAGCCAAGCTTGTGATCGGAAGATAGCAGGTTCAACTCCAGCTTGGTGTCCATGTTTCATATGTGTGATAGGATAGGATAGATTAAATGTAGAGACTTAAAAGAGACTTATTGCGCAAAATTCACTTTTTCAAAGATTTTTTTATTCATCTGAAAAAGTGAATTTTGCATAATAGGTCTCTTTTTTAGCCTAGGTAGCAGGTTCAACTCCAGGATGGTCTCCATGTTGCACGTGTGTTCACACAAATAATTGTTTTACTCAACTTTGGCAAATTGGCTTTAACAAGGCTTTAATAAGCTAAACAATAGAAGTACATGAGAAAACATGTTCATATCAAACGAAAATAAAAAATTAAATTCTTTGTGTCCAAGTCGGTTTTGAACCCCAGTCTCCCACTCTCTGGTCCAATACTTTAGCCATTGTGCTATAGGAAGCTTGACATAAAATGAGCTGCACATTGCACAAGAAGACCATGGCAGCTTTTTATACGGGGGAGCAGCTTCACCTGGGGTTTGCTAGGTAAGAGGCTGAACGCAGTGGGTTGTCGTACGACTTGTGACATCACAAAATGTATAAAACTTGTAATTAATATACATTAAAATATATTTACTTATAGTAAATATGCCCTTGGGTGCATTTCTTTTGGTCCTAGGACTGTTTTCTTAAGAAGTATACACCCAAAGTTGAGTAAAAAAACTTTTAAAAAGTGAATTTTGCGCAGTAAGTCTCTTTTAAGTCTCTACATTTAACCTATCCTATCCTATCACACATGTCAAACATGGACACCAAGCTGGAGTTGAACCGGCTATCTTCTGATCACAAGCTTGGCTTCTCTACTCCCTATGCCACTATCCCCGTTTGTGACATTTGAGTTCAAATCTTTTTTGAGTTCAACCAAAAACTTAGAAAGTCAACCAAAAACTTGAAAGTCAACCAAAAACTTGAAAGTCAACCAAAAACTTAGAAAGTCAACCAAAAACTTGAAAGTCAACCAAAANGGATCAAAACAAATAACTTTAAAATCGCACAATATTGCAGCTCTGTCTGTGTCCTGATGCAAAGACCACATTCAGCTTCCTGTACTCTGATGATGAASTCTGTAGTCATGTAAATGGGTTGTCTGTGTCTCCCTGCAGGCATGCGCATCCTGGTAAACCTGCTGCTTGACACATTGCCCATGCTGGGCAACGTGCTCCTCCTCTGCTTCTTTGTTTTCTTTATCTTTGGCATCATCGGGGTGCAGCTGTGGGCGGGGCTGCTAAGAAACCGCTGCTACCCGGAGGAAAACTTCACACTGTGAGTCACTGCCATGCTCTGCGTGTCCGCTTGTGAACGAGTGTGAGAACATGTAGTGCTCCAGGAGACTAGTGTGTGTTTGTGTACAACAAAAATCTGTATCTGCAGACTATCACTTCTGTGCATGTTGTCATAAATCTATAACAGTAGAATATCTCAGTCATACAGTGGACTTTGTAGCCTTGAGACATACTTTTTATCCCCCTTGTGTGCTTGTGTGTGTGTCAACGTCTGTCACCTCTCCCCTTCATTACCTGCCCTCACTCTCTGTGCAGATTAATCACATCATCTACTCAATTTGCAGATATCAGAAAGAAAGAGATGAAGGCTCCCCTGTGCCTTTTTTAGTCTCTCCAGGTCTAATAAGATAACGATAATGACCTCATTGTGCAAACCAAAATGTGCACAAAGCAATTTATATCCAAATCAAATCGGCTACTTAATCAAAACCTAACACATTTTTTTTTTTTTTGGTTAGACTTTAGACTCCGGTTGCTGTGTCAAATCTTAAAAGTTCACATTGTGAAACAAAGAAGGCAAAAAAGGGGAACTTTTTAAAAAATAATGAATAAACAAAAAAAAAAAGTTTAAAAGTTGAAATTTAAGTGTTAACCCGTCCAGATGACCTATACAATTTTTTTCTTTTTGATTTTTTACCTGGATTACTGAGATGCATCAGGACATTAAGTGTTAACCATATTTCACACCAGGGGCTGAGCTGGAGGGGTGGTATGGAGGTAAATTTGTGTTTTTATGATTCAATCAAACAAAAAGCACCTTCAATCAAAAAATACAGTGGTTTGCAAAAGTATTCATACCCCTTGAACTTTTCCATATTTTGTCACATTACAACCACAAACATAAATATATTTCAC
>NW_013952532.1:344234-346114 GCF_001266775.1 Austrofundulus limnaeus | reverse complement strand
AAAGAATGTTGTCAAGACCACCTGAAGTTAAAGCAAAATAAAATACAATACGTACTTTTATCACACTTTTAGAACATAGTTGGAGTGTTCTGGCATTGTAGATATATTATGTATTTATATATGGGGTTCATGAAGTTTAAAAGGTGCCTTAACTATGTCAGCAGTGTAAGTGTGTTTTAATCTGTTGTGCAATACAAAATGTGCAGTCTATTTAATTTTGATAAATGATAAAAAGTGTCATAAACAACTTAATACAGTCCTAAGTGACTGTGGTAAAGAAAACCTAAAAATGTGTATTAAGATACTGTATTAATGCTAATAATCTGTAAGCATCATATTGGTTCTATTTTTTTAATAAACATCCATGTTTTGAGACAGCTTTTAAAGAAATTGTGACAATACTAAACAGTTAATGTGAAAATAATTCCTTTTAGATCTCTAACATGTTAATACTGTGTAAACTGATTAGAAATTAAAGGTGTTGGATTTTTATGCATTCATTTTTTTAAAAAAACTGTATTGTATAATTAATAATACGAAAAAAAAAACATTGACACATATTAAAATTCTAGCTATGTTGTTTCTGCATGCATAATTTCTTCAAAGACTTATGTGTTGGAACAGCTTCATCTAAAGCCAAGTTAATTTCCATGCATTATGCAATTCAGGTTAAACAGGCCATATAATGCCAATACTTTGGAAATAAATAAATGAAGGTGCACAGGAAAATAAATCCATAATTATTTCCAAAATAATATCGGGAGGAAAATAAAGTTGTTAGAACAAATTGACCTGAAGGTGAAACRAGAAAAGAAAAAGAAAAGAAGCCAAATTAAACAGTTAATGACTCGAACGTGAGCAAAATAGGAGATAAATTATTATWGATATCACCTATCTTACCTAAATGAAAACAATTGTGCTAATGTTCCCTGATAGCCACAAAAACAAAAGTCAAGTTTGAATTAGAAGCTTGGATATTTAACAGGTGTTGTTTGGTCGCAAATAGTCTWTTATGAGTACAGCTTATACGACTGTAATGGTGGTGTGCGATTGCCGGGGGAGACCAAATTCTCAGCCAAGCGTTTGATTAGGCTGGTTTAGCTGCATGGAGGAGTGGGTCTGACAGCAGTTTGCACTGCCAAGCCTTCTGAGAAAATAATGATCTGATAAGAAGCTTTGGGGTAGGTCGTCCCCATAGTAACCATGTCATAGATGAGCTGGAAAGTTAAAAAGAAAATGCAATCATGGGATGCCCTACCCCGAAACAGAGCTGATACTGAGATAATTTCCGTAATGTCATCCAAAAAGTATAAATCGTGCAGGCTCCCTGTTTTGTCTTTGTGATGTGCAGTGGATATAAAGTAGACAACATTATTCAGGACCGCAAACGGGAGCTATTAAATAACAATGTTGGCTGGTGGCTCTGCTCACAGGAGTCCAGCAGCTTTCCTGGTGGAAAAAAAAGGCAGATATTTGTCCACCAGAACACAGAATAACAACAACACATTTTTTGATGATCACCTGAATAACAAGTTAGACTTGAGTAACTTAATGTCGGCCAACTTGCATGATGATTTGGGGGGCCTTYTGGATGTTCAGTGCAAAAACCAGGAGTAGAAAGGGTGGGTGGATTACCTCAGTTTTTCTTTCTGATGCTTACTTGCTGYTCTTAGACCTCTTGTTAAATATGAGGCAAATACAAACAGCAGGAGTCACAGGTGGTCAGCAGGAAATGACATCTCGAAACACATTCATGAGGACGCATAGCCGTGATGCAGACTTTTTCTTAACACCCCCCCCCCCACACACACACACACACACACACAAACAAAATGTTAAGTTTATAATGGACACATGTCTAAGTTGAATATCTGAAATGT
>NW_013952532.1:333631-341118 GCF_001266775.1 Austrofundulus limnaeus | reverse complement strand
ACTCAAGTAAAGTAAAGATACTCAAAAATGCACTTAATTACAGTAATAAAGTAAAAGTACTTTGTTACTGTCCACCACTGTTGGGCTGCTTTAACTTTTGTGCACTAATAGTATAAAATAACGCTAAAATAAACTGAACCAAAACTGAAAAAGATCATGCATTCCCATTTGCTCAATAATAAATAAATTACATGGATGTTCTGAGAATAATGTTTTGACTAAATAAGGTGCCTTGTGGAATGAGGCATCTGCATCAAATCACATACAATCCCTGGAGGGCAGAGCAAGTTTATATACGATGAGTGGTGATTTCCTCCAATTTATTATTATTTCAAATTTAAAGTCTAAAGTCTAGGTTTTAGAAAAACAAAACTTGGCATGGTGTCCATGGATTGGTGCAGCCTATTGTATAYTCTCAGCAGGTATTTTGGATGCCTCAGGTGCTTCAGGCATCTTTAACTGGGAGAGGACCCTGGGGAAGACTCAGGACATGCTGAAAAGACAATTATCTGGTGGCCTGGATGCCTTTGAGCTTTTTTTTTTCACAAAAGAGCTGTAAGAGGTGGCTGTGGAAGGAGAKGTCTGGGCCTCCCTCCTCAAGCTCCTGTCCCCCAGACCAGACTCAGACACAGGTGTCAGACAATGGCTGGATGGTATTTAATTGTGAAACTTGGGTCAACTTTTGCTACTTGGACAACCTCTAACTTAGATGGTGAATCAATCTGTCATTTATTTTTAAAATGTCACCTTTCAGAGTGCACAGACTGAAGTCGCAAACAAGCAGTTAGGTTCAGTATTCYGTAGAGTTTGTTTTCTTCTAACTTTATCTAAAGCATTATTATTTATTTTTGGAAACATCTAAAAAAAAAACCTTGCAAAACCAGAACAACAAAATGTGAAGCTCAGTGTTTGACAGCTGTGTCTGTTGTGCTACAACACACATTGCAGCTTTCTATTTTGTTAGTTTATGCTATTTAATAAATGTCAAAGATAAATAAATGAATACATTTCATAAGATATATTTCATTTAGTTATTTTTTAACTACAGAAACTTAGTTATTTCTGCTTCACATTTCTGGGTCGAGATTTTTTTCACAATATGAGCAATATTGTGCTCATATTGTGAAACATGGGGTACACAATTATATGGGGTACTCACATGGCCGAGTTGCAACTAAGGAAAGTCCACTTTTTAAAACTGACATAAGGAATCTCAATACAAAAGACTGTCATTCAGCTCAGGTCAGTAAAGCTGATTGTCTTTTTTGTTCAGAGCAACACAAAGACAGAGCAAGCCCATGGAGGACATACTGTACAAGGAGTCAGACAAACATAAGAGATTGAGTAATACACAGGGTAGTACTGTRATACTTCTGTCAAGCTTTCTCAAACACCGGGTCAAACATAATTGCTAAAAATGTCTGCATTTATCCGTTTATCTTGTTCTCTGGGCTGCCCTTTAGACAGCAATTGGATCTCAGATTGAAATCAAACGACACAGAGCTCCACTGTTCTCTATTATTATCCCCCACCTTTTGCTTCTCTTATTGTCAAGACAATTGACTGTAACGCTTCTCTGTCTGTCTGTCTCTTCTGGCTCACCTTTCTCTTTTTTCTCTCAATGTGAGATAGATGTTGGGTAAAAGTGATTAAAAAGAAAAAGTCAAGAATATTACTAACGAATTGTTAAAAGTGAAAAAAGAAAAAAAATATATGTATAATATTGTGTGTTTCTTATTTATGCTCTTATTCACTTTCTGTTCTGAACATGTAGGATCAATAACTTAAAATTTAATAAATATTAAGGGTAAATTGAAACAAAGTGTTACCTGTACAGAAGCTGTTAAATTGGGTTTTGCATACCTCTTTTTGTTATACAGATTCCTGAAATGTTGGATCTTACAAATGTATGGATATTATCTTACAATATGCCTGGAAATATGCTGGTAAGAAAATAATAAGACTAGAAGGAAAACAGTCTCATGAAATGAGTTGGTGACAGAGCAGCTGATGAGACAAATATGCTGTCTGTGTCGTCCGTCTGACATGGCATGAAAGTCACTTCTAGGAACACATGTAAACTACAAAGAAAAGTATTTGGTACTTACTACTTTCAATGGTCAACCAGGAAAGGGTTGTGAAGAGTGTCTGGCATCTGCTTGTGACAGCTTGGTGTTTCAGATTTCAAGTGTGTCTATTACTACCTTCTAGCATCTTTCTGTCAGTCTGTTCAGTGCCATTTTGTTCAATTTTACCACTACAAACATAATGATCGCTCTCTGTGTCTGTCTATTTATCCTTTCATTTCCTCATCTCTGTCTTGATAAAAATCCAACTTTAAATTTCAATCTCACATCCCATTGCTGCTGTAGAAAATGACATGAAAACAAGTGMTTTGATTCTCTTATATCCAAGTAATGCCCTAACACAAGTTTCCTCCTTAATGCATACAAACTCAACTCTTCGTGTAGTTTTTTGCGGCATTCCAATTGCAGCGAAACTCAAAATTGTGAAGTTGAGTTGAAACTGTTCCAGTTTCCAGCTGGTCTGAGCATCAGAAAAAAAAGGTCTATGTCTTGCTTTGATGGAGTAACGCAACAGTAAAAATTACAACAACAGCGCTCTGTGCAGCATTTTGAGTGTACATACAGAATTAAAACATGTCGCCTAATAATCATTGTAAAGAACTACAAGTACGACTGACCAAATATAAAGTAAAGTACACAGAACTGCTAAAAATGGTCAAAGTAAGAGTTTCACTCTTGATGCGAGGAGATGCCATGTCGAAATGATGACATCATGTGTTTGCAGGTGGTTGTTTTGCACTGATTTGCCAATTTGAAATTATAACATTAGAGGCTTTTACAAAAGATTTTTTCGACTCGGAAGTCTGAAATTCCGACCTCCAAGTTCAACTGAAATGCAGCGCATGGAGGTTCAAGAATTTAAATTTAACAATTTGTTTAAAAAAATGAAACATGTGGAAATTAATTTGGAATACTGAAAAATGATCATGAAATAGAAAAAAAACTCTAACCCATAAAATTTTATTTAAAAAAATACATAAATTAAATAAAATGGCAACCCTGAGCTGTACAAGTGACTCTCTTTTGCATTAATGTTGTAATATTTACCATCTGTGTTGATTATTAAACTTATTTAACTTTAAATATTTGTTCACTTTTGCCACTGTCATTTAAACACTTTCAGGACTGCGGGTGTAAGCCTTCCTCGGCCTTACTACATGGCTAGTGAGGATGATGAGAGGCCTTTCATCTGCTCCTTACCTGTGGACAATGGCATCATGTCCTGCTCGGATGTCCCAGCCCGGCGTGAAGGAGGACGAGCCTGCTGCCTAGATAAGGAGGACATCCTGTACCGTCAGTCACTCGGACTGAGCCCTGAACCTCTGACCAATGGCAGCATCAGTGTAGCCGGTCTGTGTGTCAACTGGAATCAGTACTACACCAGATGTAATACAGGAAGCAGTAACCCGCACAAAGGTGCCATCAACTTTGATAACATTGCCTATGCTTGGATWGTCATATTTCAGGTGGGTAATCTTTTAGTGGGAAGCACCACAAATTAGCAAAATTTCAACGTTTGTGAAAAGGCATAATTTAGCCTCCAAAGTTCAAGTGGGCTCAAAGAATTGATGAAACATTTTATGTAGCTTTAATGAATTAGGAGCTTTGCAGAAACTGTAGTATTATATCAATATACACATTGCAAGTTCATGTACAAATGTCTGTGAATAACATTATGAAAATAGAGCAGATTCAATATTTGTTCTTGTTGTTTTGGTAGCGTTTAATCAGCTCCATTATTATTTAAAAAAGGCAGACTGCACAATTCAAAATCTTGCCAGTAAATTTTAACAGAAGAGTTAAAATTATGCAGCTTAAGAAATAATTTTTCATACAAAGTTTTATATAGGAATACAATTTGTTGAATGTTTCTGGTATTTTACTTATCATCTCTATTGTAACTTTTTTAAAATAGATATAAATTTCCATAAATAAAAAAGTGTTATTTATTTATTTATTTATTTATTTATTTATTTATTTATTTATTTATTTATTTATTTATTTATTTATTTATTTATTTATTGTTGTTGTTTTGCATAACTGCCTTCAGGACCACAAACTTTGTAGTTTGTCTTCCTGGAACAGTTAAATAAAACCTTGGATTCAGTCAATATTTTCCTTTTTTATTCCTACGCTCTTTAGTAAATTATTAGTTATCAGTCACAATGCTTATTAATATGTTTACAAAGTAAGATGATTGATTGGACACCAAATTGTCTGAGTATATATTGAACAAAAGACACACCTAACTACAAAACTGTTGACATGAGAAACTAAAATAGTTGAGGGAAGTATGTCTTTTCTCGCAAAAAAAAGTAGAATAGTAGACTTTGCTACATAAGATATTTTATAAAGTGAACAGTGAAATTGTGTTTTATTAATGACTGGAATAGGCATCTGAACGAAAATCTTTATGATATTTTGTTTTTAATATTTTGATTTGGACCACTTCAGGTGGAATAAACAATATTGKACTTTCTAACAAGTGTTTAACTTGGAGCTACAAAAGAGTATTACAAGCTGGCCAGATTTAGCTTTAAGATCTTTACTGATATTAAGTTGTTAGGATGCTAAGTATGAGTGTCTAGATATTAAATAAAAACCAAATTTTAAAACTTATCTATTTCAATTTAAGTTTAGGGTGAAAGACTGGCTGGTCTCTTACAATTTACACCATCTAATAAATATAAAGAGATAGAGAGCAAATTTTAAATAAAAAAATCTACAGAGTTACACAAGATTATGTGCCCTACTATTTTTATTTTGTTTGTGTGTTTTTTAACTTATGGCAACCAATAAAAGTTAGACCAATTATCCATAAACCAAGTAAATAATACWTAGATCTTCTGAACATTAATCATCACTGTTACACAATAAAACACATTTATGGCTTAATAGCATGTGGAACCTTCAGTCCGAACAAGGCATCATTTTCACTGATTTCCAACTTAATGCTGACAAAAAACTAAAAGGCCATTGGCTGAAACCTTAAATTTAACTGTTAGTGTACTTAAAGACAGAATGTTTCACAAAAGCCCAACTATTCCTTTAATCTTGTGTAATTCAGTCATAAAAAAATATCTGGTTCTGCTTATTTGTTTTCTGTTATTTGTCTTTTTGGTTGTAGGTGATCACTCTGGAAGGCTGGGTGGAGATCATGTATTATGTGATGGATGCTCATTCTTTTTACAACTTCATCTACTTCATTCTACTAATAATAGTAAGTTGTTCTTGGTTAAACTCARATTAAAACAAAAAGAAAAGAAAAACAAAGGCACACATTTGATTGCCCTAACATAATAAGTATGTTAGCTCAAAATAAAATACATATTGAAAGATTGTTAAATTGTATGTATTGAGTTTTCCACAAAGCTAGATAACAGAGCTTATCAAGCAAATATAACAGAGCTTATCCAGCCAGTTGCTTTGTTTTTTTTTTTGTGTATTTTGCTTTTTGTGTCAAGTAGAGATGCATATTTTTTATTTATAACAATACATCTATGTTAATTATGTATCAGATGGCATCCTTTTGACTAATAAAGCACATTGGTTCTGACACAGGTTGGTGGATTGTGTGACAATTGTCATGACTGTATTAATCTTGCAATTGCGGCATATCATTTCTGGTGCCTCATAATGGCAATATAAATTGGCTCAGTACTGTGCAATCACCAATCTGTTTCTTGCTATGACATTTTTTTGTAAGCAACATATATTTAATATCGTTACATTTGCCAGGCTTTGGTGAATGTGCATAAAATAAAGTGTATAGTTTCCAATACTTTTTTTAACCAAAACTAAAARTAATTGTTGAACTTTGCCTGTGCTAAATTATACAATGGTAAAATGGGATCATGTCACTATACTGGTGTCCCTGTGGAAGTAGAAAAAACAATGTAATTGAGCTTGGGTAATACACATACATAGTTTCTGTCTTTCTTTCTCTATCCCTTCACCTGCATAGCTACACACACACACACACACACACACAAATCGGTAGAAACACACAATCTGTCAGTGTCACAGCGAGAGCTGAGCTTAAATCCCTGAAGAATCCCCGTTTTGTTCAGATAAAACACTTTTTAATTCCAGCCCTTTAGCTTTTGCATGTGTGCCACAGTATGCTTTTGTGTGTGAGCGCTGATGCATGTTTTCTTACGTATATTTCTATTTTAGCCAGTTGGTGAGTACGTATATGTGTGTGTGTGCGAGTATTATCATAGTTCATCATGACTGCAAGCTCCAACTACTTTGCTACCCAAGGGCTGTCTCGTCTTTTTATTACACTTTTAATTACCTGCCTTTAGAGTCAGAATCTCGCTTTACCACTCTTTTACTCTCTTGTTATCTGACCAACATTTAATTTGATCTTTATTRGGTCTTTTCTCCTATGTCATTCTATCTTTCTGAATCCGTCAGTCCTCACCTCATGTATTCCTTTTTTCTAATGTGTCCAACTAGTCCACCAACTCTACTATTGTTCCCATCTGTTGTTCATCTCTTCCTTACCCATTTTCCCTAACCTCCCTTTCCCTTTTGTGCCTCTGCCTTCTTCCTCTCCAGCTGCCTTCCATCTCATCTCCTCTTTCTCACTCAATTGTACGCTGGGCACCAGTCATGTATAAGTCACCCTACTCTTTATTCTCAGCCATGCAGAAACACATGCATTTTCTCACAAACAGACACACATCCACATTCATTCAAACACAAACACACACACAAACGTCTACAAAAGGACACATTCTCATGTGCTTTCTCAGGTTTTCTGTTGGATATTATCCATCACATCTAGCCACTACAATTGCCTTGCTACAGACGATTTGTGRTATAATGGTTGTCTTTTGATGTGGAAACATCACTGATGAAGGATGAAGGAAGGAAGAAATAACTAAAGGCAGGGGTAAGGGTTTGTGGAAATATAAAAAGAAAGAAGGAGAAAAGGTAATGAAAGCGAGGAAATAGACGGGAGGAAGAATAGACACATACACTGCAATGACATGAAGCTTAAGCTTAAGAGAGCAGGTGATGAAGAGGGAAAATGACATGKGAACAGGGCTGATGGGTAAGACCAACTGGAGAATCCAGGAAGTGATGGACTCATATGTCTGCATGAAATCAGGAGAACATTGGAGGACGTGTGGAARGAGGCGAGCACTCCCTTTGATGCTAAATGAAATATCCTTAATTAAAGTGAATCTCTAAGCATGTCCTCTGGGCTCCTGTTTGAATCAGACACATGGATGACAGGATGGAGTCAAACACTGTGTCACATATTGTGTCGTATGCTAAACCTTCCTAATGAACAGCAGATGGATGGATGGATGGATGGATGGATGGATGGATGGATGGATGGATGGATGGATGGATGGATGGATGGATGGATGGATGGATGGATGGATG
>NW_013952532.1:330767-332606 GCF_001266775.1 Austrofundulus limnaeus | reverse complement strand
GATAGATAGATAGATAGATAGATAGATAGATAGATAGATAGATAGATAGATAGATAGATAGATAGATAGATAGATAGATAGATAGATAGACAGGGCATATCTTGGAGTAGAGCATTTTTATGTTTATGAATCAAAATAAATAGAACATGCAATAAAAGACTCATTGGGTGGGATCAAAGAAGTATTCAAATGATCATTGTCTTTACTTTTGGACACAACCAAAATTAACAGGGCTGCCACATCCTGTTGAACTTAGAGAATGCAAAATTAAAAATTGCAGATATTAAACTAAAATTTGATGTGATAGTAGCTGTTGTCATCAAAGCATAAACTAAATGCAACACACTAAGCAGTGGTTTTGCCCACATTCTTTGCAATTCTGGCCTGTTTTTCTGCAGTAATGTATGTCAGTAACCATGGGTTTAAATGAGAATCTCAGACAATTATTATAAACTGTACATCTATAACTGATTGATTTTTCACGCCTACCCAAATAAAGATGGCTGCAACAGGTTTTCAGATGTAGCAAACATTGAAATGGTTATACCACTCTGAAGTTTGTTGTTACCGAGTTAAAATTTAGTGTGGTAATAACAAAGAGTCATTTCTCAGCATAGGATATCTTGGTTTAAAACTGTGGCATGAAGGGCAGTGGCTGGTATGCATTCTTTCAGGAAATGCTAGGTCTTTAAATATATTGTTACAAAAAAAAACATTAAAATAATCATGAAAAAAAAAGAAAAAAATGAGCCACATTTGGACCTTCCTCCCTGAAGTCATTTCAAATCTTTCTTTTTTCCCATAGAGACAATAGTTGACATTCAGGCTTTTGTCAGCTTTGTTACAGCATGTTTCAAAGCTTGTCTCACAAATAGATTTAGTGGAGCTAAGTGATTTAGGTGATTTACTCTTCAGATGTTCACATCCTAGCTTGTCACCATCTAACTGGCAACCAGATGGAGAGACTTTTAATCACGTTTAATAGACTCATGAGTTCTGAGAAATGGAAGACAGTGAGCAACTGTGGCATGTACAGATGTATAAAATTAAAGTATGGGGCAGGAGGGCAATAAGTTTGGATGGTTTGGCAGTTTTACTCATGTAAGGTTCATGCCGATGAAGTGTGGAAAATCAGACCGAGGCGTAGAGAGGAATGTTGGGAAAGTGGTACAAGCAGGGCTAGAAGGGAATAGATGACGAGAGACACCAACAGATGGGGATAAAGATGAAACAAGTGAGTTAAAGTTGGAGGGGGTGAGATAAATTCTTTATGGTGATTATCATCATCTAGAGTTTTGATAAAAGGACTTAGTAGAATTGAGATGTGAAAAACTGCTTGGCCGTTTAATCAAGGTTTAGCATCTTACCAAGGTGAAAACTTCAGTTCGTTTTTATTTAAATCTTTGTGTGATACGTCTGACATGGATTATTCCCTGAATTTATGTTAATTTGTTCTTGGTATCAGCCTACCCATCTGAACATTATTGTCACTTGATGTTGCTACACTGAGACAGAGACACAGTGAATTGTTCATCAGCAGATAATGGTGTAGATTTGGTGATGCGCTTTAAGTGCATTAATGTTGAAAATGTTTGATCATTTAGCATGCACTGAATGTACTATAGATCACCTTTTCACTGTGCAGAAGAAATTTTTAAATTAAATTGTATAGTTTTAGTCAAAATGTAAATTTAATTATACTATAAATTTAATGACTTTGCACAGTTTCACAAAATAAACATAAATACAAAGCAAAACATACCAAAAATGTCATTGCCAATGCAAATAGTGCACATAAAATTGGAAAGAATTTGCCATCAGAGCTGGCAACTTATTTAT
>NW_013952532.1:325811-329459 GCF_001266775.1 Austrofundulus limnaeus | reverse complement strand
AATGTGATTAGAACAGCTTTATTGTTTCGGAGATTAGAGTACATTCTGCATTGTCATTCACTGGTCCTCACTCATATAGTAAGGTGACTCTGGTGCAAACACTAAAAAAAGAAAATGACACACACAAAGAAAAAAAATCTATCTGTATTTCAGTAGCTCCCACAGAGTGTGAAGATAAATATTTGATGACACCAGTGGAGGTACTAAATGGGTGCTGGGACCAACTGTCCCATATTCTGTCCACATGTCTTTGTATAAACTGACACAAAATGCAACCATCATGCCCTGCTTTGAATGGTTGAAGTACAGTTTTACTCCCTAAACCGTCAGTTTGCATACTAACTTGCATTCACTGTTTAGTATTCAATGACCTCAATTGTTTAATTTCTTTTTTTTCCATCTCTTCAAATTAATCCAAATCACCTGATGTACAGTATTTTGCAGAATGTCAGCCACATCAACCCACATCAAACAAACAAGATTTCAACAACACAGTATAACATATTGAATAAAATATATACTTATACTTRTTATACTTGTTTGGTTTGTTTTATGGATCAACATGCACAACAAATTCCCATTTGGCACAGTTGATAGACTTTTAAGCTTGCATTTTTTGTGTAACAACTGGAAACGTAAAAGAAAATATTCTCCAACACATTTTAACATCTATTTATTCATTGACTTAATATCAACCATTTGTCCTCTCAGGTTGGTTCGTTCTTCATGATCAATCTGTGCCTTGTGGTCATCGCAACCCAGTTCTCAGAGACTAAGCAGCGGGAGCATCAGCTGATGCAGGAGCAGCGGGCTCAGTGTTCTTCCTCCTCCACGCTTGCCAGTGAACCGGGGGATTGCTATGAAGAGCTCTTCCAACTGGTGTGCCACTTCCTCCGCAAAGCCMGGAGACAAACTGTTGCCCTTTTTTACACCCTGCGGGGGAAACCTCGTGGTTTCCGTGGTGTTGGGAGAGGAAGAGGAGGAAGGGAAGCGAAGGAGAGGAAGGCCAATGGACGGGGAGGGCATGAGAGACGACTGATAAGACCTGGTAAGCAGATGTAAATATATTTTTAAAACGGTTGGATTTGAGTCAGCGTTTATTTCTTTGATTCCTTTATTGGCAGGTCCTCCTTGTCCTCATCATAACAAATYAGATTACAACTCTACTGCTGAGCCRATGGCACTCACTGCCACCTCTGCCACAGACGGCTGCCCTCAGTGTGCTTCAGCACTGGCACTCAGAGATGGCCTGGGACCTGCGTGCAATGTAGCTTCTGATAAAACTGAAGAGGAGGGCATGGAGGAAACAGACGGGGACGAAAAGAAGTCTGGCAGTAAAAAAAAGGGCAAGAAAGGCCAGAAAAGTGCTGCGAACCATGCTGACTGTAGTCCTCRGAAACAATGTCAGAGATTATGGAGCCAGATGAGGAAGAAGCTGTGGGGCATTGTAGAAAGCAAGTACTTCAACAGAGGCATCATGATTGCCATTTTGATCAATACCATAAGCATGGGCATTGAACACCACGACCAGGTATGTATCTTTTAAATTTAACCATTTAGTCTCATAAATTGAGCAACATACTAACAGCAACCTAATCTTAAAAGGGACATACTGTATCATGTAAAATCCCCTTTTTTAACCATTAAATGCATTTTGTTATGTACTTGGAACTTCTAGGAGTTCAACAAAACTGAGTTTAATCTCTTCTGGTGCTGAGTGAAAATTATATTCTGTTTGGGTCATAATTCCCAACCCTATCAAGTTTCTCTATTCTCTATTACATTTTTTAACTATTACATCACAGACTGAACTCCTAAATAAGSTTTCTTACTCACCAACTACAATTGTTCATCTTTATTCTCCTCTCGCTCTGGGTCAGACTCTGACTCCATTATGTAAGTCTGGATGAACAAATCTTACATTGTTGACATATTTTAAACTAATTTGTAAATAAAAAGTTTTTGCGCTGCATTGTAGTCTGCTATCAAACTACAATGGACCACTCTGGAAGCTGGAGAAGATAGAACTTTATAGAACTTAATTGATCCCACAGTGGGGAAATTTGAACATTACAGCATCTCAAAACAGTGGAGTTGCAGTAATGGGCTGCCTGCCGTGGCGCCATCTTAGAAACAAAGAAAAACTGAAAAACACAAGGGAAGGGAAGATGAGGAAAAAAGCAAAAACATCTTATTATATCAACACTGTGACACACTATGGTGTTTATGAAAAAAAMCTCTTTGTAGAGCAAGTTTATTTGCCAGAGRAGTAAGTGAGTTYAGGGGRCCCCGAAGAATCCAGTCCCCCAAATCCAGTGCAGCCATAGTTCAGAAATATTGATGGAACTGTTCATTCTGTGCAGCTTTCAGCCTGCTCTGGAAAACAGATTAGATGGGTGAGAGGAGGGGTGGAAGGTGTGGGCTTGAGCCTTGTCAACATATCCAGCCAGGAAGAATTTAGTCAACAGATCCAAGGCCGTTGTCAGGGGGATCCAGATTCTGTAATCAGTTGTTTTGGGAACAGAAGAGACAGGCAGACGATAACAATTTTCCATCTGCTTTAGTGTTTCTGCTGGTGCATCTCAAGGTGGCGATTCCAATCAGGAGAAGGTGTGGACAAATTCCGCCGAGCCAAATCTAACAGYTTCCTCCAAGATCAATTCCATCTRGCCAGCAAAGTCCAGKGACCACAGCCGGCCCGTGACCCTCAATAGAACTGCTTGCAGASCGAGTCCAGCTYGCTCAAGGCACAATRTCCGAGTGCTGATAGAATTCGGCCATCTATCAAATTGGTCAGTCAGCGAGGAGATGAACAGCCACCGATGCTGATTTGTAGAACACCAGGAGACCACCAAGCCAATCTGCAGAATCCAGTGGTCGGAGTCCAGATATGTATATATATATCCAGAACAGAGAAGAACAGAGGTCCCACCTTTGACATGTCCTCCCATGGAAGAAGAAAAAACTGTTCCAAATTTTTTTTGAGAGACCAGCTAACCAAATCCATAAAAATAAAAATATCCATAGTTTCTAGTTTCAGATGAAAATGTAGAGAAGGCTCCAAGCAGCAAAGCAGGGAAAGATAGGGAAGGGCAGGAGAGAAGGAAAAAAAGAAGCGTCTTACTCCTCCGAGAGCAGAAACAAACAAACTAACAAAAAAAAGGGCGGGGTGGGAAGTGCCTGATCTGAGACACAAAAAAAGGGAAAATTAGGGCTTCTTGAGTTACAATAAGGAAAAATTTACACCAAAACATTTATATAGACCCCAACTAAAATTTAAATGTGAAAAGGAAGGGTTTAAGAAGCATTATATGTCTCCTTTAAAGCTGTCAGATCCAGTCATATTTTTTAAAATAATTTGTCAAAATGTGCTGGATTTGCGGACTAATAATGTCCAATCTATGAATCTCAGTAAATTATTATWACTATTGCTATTTTCAAAATAGTCATTGTAATATACAGTGTGATCTAATTAAATACAGTATCATTTCCTCTTTAGGAATAATGTAATGAGTGTCAATCCCAAAATGACCATCACATTGGATTGATGCTAGTGCGATGAGATCAATACTTTAGTTTATACATTATTTTTACTACTGACTTTATTTTTCACAAATAAAGTGAAAAATGAAGTAACTAAGAGTCATA
>NW_013952532.1:315403-325741 GCF_001266775.1 Austrofundulus limnaeus | reverse complement strand
GTTATAATTAATACAAAACATTTTCTTTGCCTAAAACTATTGTCTCGCCATAATTGAATAAAGACAAAATCTTTTTTTCATGAACATGACATTTCAAGTAAAAAGTATTGGTATTGGCATCTTGATTGGCATCAGTATTGGTATCTGATATACTAGCCCTGCATTTACTTTGTATTGGATCAATACCAAATTTCCTAGTATCTCACACCCCTACAAAAAACCYTCAGTCAGTAACAGATGCATGGTGTAACCTTCAACACAAACCAAACTATGTATAAACCTAAAGCTTTCAGATAAAAGCAAGCCAGAACACAGCTTTTCTTTGATTGGAGGAGTACACTTCCATTAAAATAAATGATGTGTGCATTCTTTAAACGCTGTCCAGCAAGCTTCAATTTGAGCTGGCAACCATGYTACTTACTGTGTGAACCCAGTCTCTCTTAGTTTATCTGCCTGTCGCTCTGCAGTGTAAAACTTTCTATTTTGTGTCACTTGTGCATTCTTCTCTTTTTTTCTGCATCCCCTCATCTGCTTTTCATGTAAATCATGATTCTTCAATCTACAGGTCTGCACTAAGGTTACTGAACAGCATTTGTCATTTTTATGAGAAAATATTCACATTCGCCTAGACTCCAAAAAATATAAAAGTGATTGTTCATCTTCTCTTTTGAGATACATTTTTTCCAACCTCTTTCCTATCTTTTACTCAGTTCAGCTTTGTGAACTCTTTGTCTTTCTATCAATATTTCTCGCTCTTGCTATACCATCGCCCACTCATGCCTGCCACCGCCGCAGTGGTAGGTCGTCTCTCTTCCCGGCTGCTGCTAAAAATAGAGAGACAGAAGGAAAGTGACAGAGAAAGACTTTGCCGTGTTAATGGGGAGGAAGTAGTAAGCTGGAATCTGACGTTTCTCTGACTGCAAAGAAAACTGAAGTCATTCTTCGTTCTGGTTGAACACTAGTAAAAAAAAATCCTATTCAGCTGTCCTTTTACTGTGATCCACTGCTGAKTTCTGTGATCTCTCATTGAGGTTTACCTGGTTAATGAAGATTACTAAAAAAGAAAAAAAAAGTTTAATYTAAGATACATGTGACGTTTGAGGCATACCCTTCAAAAAGCATTTTATGGGATTTAGTGACCTCGGTGGGTAAAGAGTCAGTGGTATCATTTAGGGACATCTAACACAATATAAAGTCTTCATAAGAGGTATAAAAAAGTTTTTTGTGTCTGCACCTCTATATAGACATCGTGAAGCAACCACCTCCAAGTAGACAATGAAAGATCAAATATCCTTTCTTTTCATTTGAAGTTCTTGAATAACTAAACAAAAACACCTTCAAGTCTTTTATCAAGTTTGAAAGAATGGATCTCCAGAGTCTACTGGCASAGTTTGACTGGTCTGAACACTGGTGGGCATACATCATTAGCCCATTTTCCTCACTGCTAAGAACTCATTAGGACTGACAAATAACAGAACAAAGAGATGMCCACATCTGCACACAAATACATGGAAATGTAGTGTGCACAGTGATCATTGATTATGGGGAGCTAAAAYGTTCATTGTTCAAGATACACAAGAGCCCTGTGGAATCATGAAGAGRTAGAAATCCTGGTTTCATCAGATTGTATCTTTAGTTTAGTTCTTCATTTTGGGCCAGAACAGAAAGAATAAAAGTTTACAGGATGGACAGCTGAGACAACAGATACTGGTGCACATTAGTAGGAGGCTCACAGCAAGCAACGCAAAGTGAAGTTAAAGGCATATGGTGAAAAGCAGAAAATAAATACAACCAAATGTTCCTGCTAATATTTGAGTTTTAGCAAGACTGAGCATGTTGGCACTGAGATCAACAACTTTTAGTAAACTAACAAAGTGCTAAATTGCTGTAAACTTCAGAATTTAGCAGATATAAAATGTATTTCTAGACCACAGTCTTTTTAAAAAAGCAGCTATTTTAAGCCATTCACATTAGCCTCTATTCTCCAAGCATAAGTAGCACAGATTGGTGTGTCTAATTCCACAGACAAAAAAAAAATGCACTGATTTACAAACATAGGCAAAAGCAGCTCATTTCAATAAAGACTTAAGTTGTCGACTCTGAGCAGAGCAAATTAGAAACAAGTTGCCGGCGAGCAGATCTGCTGTTGGTTAGAAACCTGTAATTTACCAAGAGCACAGCTTGTTTCCTGTAGGWACACAGATCATATTATTACACTTTTTTTTGTTTGTTTGTGTTTTTAGGACTGAAAAAAACATATATTAAAAAAACTTGGTACAGATTTTTTAAAACAGTTTTATGTCTTTCATGTTCAGTTGACCATTTCTTTACTGACTCTTTTTTTGTTTTTGTTACGATCCCTTTGTTTCCTCATTTCTTCTAATTCTGCTTATTTTTCTGCTRCTCAGCCAGAGGAACTGACAAATGTTCTGGAGATTTGCAACATCGTCTTTACTAGCATGTTCTCCTTGGAGATGATCCTCAAGCTCACAGCCTTTGGCTCCTTTAACTACTTGAGGAACCCCTACAACGTTTTTGATGGAATCATTGTTATTATAAGGTACACCCAGTGTAAACTGTCATACACATTTATGTTGCCTTTTCTTTCCACAAACATCCACTACAGACATAAGACACTGAAATTTATGTTTATGTTGGGGTAACATACATTATACATAGTGCTTAATTTATCAAGTTAACAGATTGTCAGCTTTTTAGAAAGATAAGTGACTTATGCAATTCATTTATGTTGCTTTAGTACTATACCCGGATTGTTCAGGAAAGAGAGGGCACCATTAAATTATTCATGTTTTGTCAAGGTGTCATGCATTCAAGCTGGTTGAAATGAACAACCTGAATGGATTTCGATGCTAAAGTGTCAGACAGCAACAAACACGTTTCGTTTTTTGCTGTGTGTGCCTGAGGTGGCACATGAATGGCTATGCCTTTGATCYATGTGTGTGTTTTCCTTTTCATTTGGTAGGAGGCTTTGTCTGTGATCCCTATTAAAAGAAAAAACTGAGATCAAATGCACATCAAAGCATGTGAAAATGAAAAAAAAGATCAAATGTGCAGTTCATCACAGAAGATACAAGTTGATTGAACATATCTGTCTTCTAATCTCATGGTACTCCATCAGTTTCCCTGTCTTCAGCGACCTGAATGTCCTCAGCCATTCATGCAGAGATGCTCTTTGAGTGTGCCCCCATTCATTCTTTATCTGTTCAGAGGCAAAGGTATTTCAATCTGCTTAGTGAACCTTTGATAGCTATCACTTTTTTATTTCAATGGAAACTTATTTTCTATAGTATATAACAAAATAAAAATGAAAGCTAAAATCCATTTTTTCTAATCCCTCTAATAATAAAGCCGTCTACTTAGACTGGGGTGGTCAGTCCTGGTCGTCGAGGGCCAATATTCTGCATGTTTTACTTGTTTCTCTTCCCCAACACACCTGCTTTGAATCAATTGTGGTTTCAATCACTGMATCAGGTGAGTTGGAGAAGGGACRTAGGTAAAACAYRCAGGACAGAGGCCCTTTAGGACCACCTCTGACCTTGACACAAAAACATTTGGATAAAGTACACGATACCAGCTCCAGGAGGGTATCGCTGCTTGTAGAAACAGTAGCCGAATCTTGGTACCTCAAGGCTCATGTTGGTTTGGCAGTTTCCCAGGAGTTTAAAGGGGCAATATCATGTAAAATTAACTTTTTTGAGTTTTATATCATGTTATAATGTTATACTCTCATAAAAAACCTGTCCAAAGCCTTGCTTTGACTCATTCGTGCATGTTTGAGAAATCCTGCAGCGTTTTTAGGCAGTCATGCTGAGGAGCAAAACGACAGGTGGGGACCAGAAACGCCTTTTGGGAAAAGCTCCTCCTCTGGGTTGTGTCTTTAAGCCGAACTGGGCGTGATCGAAGTGGTTGGATTTTCTTAGAAACAGAGACCTATTTCAAGGCGTTTAGAAACTGTCAAGATGAGAAGTAAATTGTTTTGGGGATTTTTGCAAATATATAGCTCTTTCATAGGCTGAACATGTGACAGTTACTTTATCTTAGTATAAAATTGAAAGATAGGCTTGGAAAGCACATATCGCCCCTTTAAATCATCCGATGCATTATTATTATTATTATTATTATTATTATTATTATTATTATTGTTATTATTTATTTCCTCAGATGAAGGAGAACATGCAACGTGTTCTCACTGATCAAGATGAAGACAGGTTCAGCTTTTTCTGTTTGAACTGTCTTAGCAGCAAACAGAATCAAAAAGAAAACAGTTCATCTGCAGTATTTCAGATTAAATAAAAAAAAGATTAATATATCACTTTGATAAAACAAGTTCAGTCACTAACCCATAAAGTTAGGCTAAAGATTCTATGCAGCCTACATATGGAGTGTCCATCAGGTGAGTCTCTTTCTGTTTGCTTTGGTTCCTTTTATTCAGTGGGAGARCATTTCTTCTTTTTTATAGTGTTTTGGGAGAGCTTTCTTGTCAAAACCAACAGACCAAACAGGACTGTTGAGACTCCAAGCAGAATTTCAGCAAGGACTCAAAGCAAGAGGAAAATTTGAAGCAGGACAAAGACCGAGAAAACTGAGAGAAGACAGAYAGGAGCCAAGCTACAAGCAAAGACTGATGACAAATTACGACAGTTTTATGATTTGGTCCTGCAATGAGACTGTGTTTAAATGAACTGACCAATGAGAGGGATACACATTTCTCTCATGCTCTTTCTGGAAAAATACCAAGAAGTATTTTAACTTAAAAAAAAACAAAAGTGTGAACTTTGAAATCTAACTTTGTAATCCTTCACTCAAAAGTTAGTAATTTTTCAATACAACTAACCAACATTGTAAATACTTTGTTGGGTGTGTAACATGATTTTAACAGCAAAACTTTATGTTTAAAATTAAAGAGTCTTTTCCACATTTAACTGCTGGAACAAAAAATAAGTTAAATGAGACATAATTGAATAAACACAGAACACATTTAAAATCATGAGATTATACGATGTATAAAGAATGACGCAAGATCAACTGTGGTTTTCATCAGTTTTGTGGTTATTCTGAGCTCCACAGAAAGTTAGGAACACAGAGTCAAATTCCAGAGATGATCGCTGTCAGATAARGAAARTGGTTTTAGKCTCCTTGTTATCATRGTGACTGGGTCAAATGTGTCTGTCTAGTTGGGATTTAKGACTGTAAGCCTGCAGATTGAGGAGAAGGGTAAAGTTTTCATATGAGAGTGTAACCCATATATACGTACGTCCTCTGATTGTTGGAAAATGAATCCATGTTTGATGATGTCACAACATTGATCCACATGGTCCTTGCTCCTAAAAGAATAATCAGAAACTTTAAAAATAATGATTAAGTTTTCAAGTCTTGAGCATGTTTATTATTTTTTTCTCTCTCCTTCAATAACATTTATTCATCATACAGAAGTTGGGATATGATCCAAAACAATAAAAAACACCATCAATATATTTAACCCAGAGTTTATTTGAACCAATAATATTGCACGTGTCCACCCACTCATGCCAAGTTGTGTAGTGCTTTGTTTAACAGAGACAAGCCTTTTATACTAATCTTTTTAAAAAAAAAAAGTTGGCATGGATAATTATTTAAGATATGAGTATTGTTTCTTTGGTCAGTTAACTGTCTTTTTGTTTTTTGCATCTCCCTGCAGCGTTTGTGAGATCGTCGGCCAGTCGGACGGTGGTTTGTCTGTGTTGAGGACATTCAGGCTGCTGAGGGTCCTGAAGCTGGTCAGGTTCATGCCAGCTCTCAGAAGACAGCTGGTGGTTCTGATGAAGACTATGGACAATGTGGCCACCTTCTGTATGTTACTCATGCTCTTCATCTTCATCTTTAGGTAAGTTAAAATATGTTTGTATGTGTTGGGGATTTATGATGCAGACGTTGTAATGTGCACAACCATACTATTGATCAATGTTTTGCTCAAATAGTGTTTTAACTTTGTTTTTTAACTAAATGTAAATAAAATAGATCCCTATTACATACCACCAAATATATRAAAAGTGGACCTTCATGTTATTGTCTGTGTACTTTCTGTTTGTCCATTTTTTAAACAAATAATTTTTATCAACCAGYGAAAAAAACATGAGCAAAACTATCAATATATAAGTTCAATCATTTTACCTTTTACCACTTACAGGTAATCATTCTCAGTCAACATGAAAACAGCTTTAAKTAATTCAGTTTYACAKATAATGAGTTAAAATTAAACATAGTGGTAGCTGAGAGTCATCCCCAACACAGATCAAACAGATCACACAAAGGCTTTAAAAATGTAGCACGTGAGGCAGAAGGTGATATGCATCCCTTCAAAGAATGGTAGTTTATTTAGTTTAGTTTGTCTTGTGGGAATTTTATTTCAAACCACCAGCTTCTTTTATTTTTCTTTTAAAATTGTTTGCAACTTAGTGACATATGTAAAAAGTTATYAGGATGCCAGTGATCAGTTGGAGATACACTCTAAAAATGAAATGTTGGATTTACTTAACCATGTTATGTCACCTGGTTCCACTTAACTGAGTTGAGTAAATTCAAAGCAACATATCCATGTTCTTTGGCTAAAAAAACTGGTATTTTGCTTTGAATTCACTCATCTCAGTTAAGTAGAACCAGGTAACGTGACATGGTAAAGTAAATCCAACATTTCATTTTTTACAGTGTATTAACCCAGAAATCAAAGTAGCAAAAAAACACTTGAAGGCCTGGCTAAATTTTCTCAAAAAGACGCTGAAAAGTGCATAACAAAATGTTCAATGGATGAAATAGGTACAGTGATACGTGCTATCTCCCTCCTTCTTTGCTCTTCTAAAACTTGTAATTTATACTTTGAGTGTTAGAGGACTAGTCTGTCAATTATTCTAAAACACTTCTAAAAACTTGTATTTGTGTAAACGCACTTGTGTATAGACACAGGATTAAGTTGCTTGTGTTGTGTTCATCTGCTCAACAACAAAACTAAAATTCAAACARAAAGATAAACAGTCAAACCAAAGCAAATTAGTTTTCCTTCCCAAAAAAGTTGTGACTTGTATTGCAGTATCTACTCAGCTGTGTTAATATCACAGAATAATATACATGCTGATAATTAAACATTTGCATGGCAGTGCGGATGTCAAATTTTGATTAGAATRGGTATGTTTTGCAGTTGCTGTTAATTAGTATATTAGACCAAAACGTCAAAGAAACATATCACTGATATAACAGCTGTGTGCACTAATTGCACAATAAAAGATCCACTTCATATATTTTATTTAATTTATTTTTTGCTTGTTACCTTAAAGTAAAATAAGGCAACTCATTAAGGCATAGCAGCATTTAGATACTTCCAATTACCTTTATAATAACTGTTATAAAACATTCATTTTTTCCCTCCCCGCTTATCATAAAGAAAAATCTTTTTTTTTTTCACAAAGGCTCTCATGTTATATTTATTGTGTGTGGTTTCTCATTTTGCAGTATCCTTGGGATGCACATCTTTGGCTGTAAATTCAGTCTGAAGACAGAGACAGGAGATACAGTACCAGACAGGAAGAACTTTGACTCCCTGCTCTGGGCCATTGTCACAGTTTTTCAGGTAGTCATCTTGTCTCTGCTTCTGACTTGTGAGAAATAACCCATGGAGAATTCTCTGATGATGATAAATATATAATAAGAATGATTTTACACACTCTGATTTATGCATAATAACATAAGCTCTCTCTCTTTCAAGATTTTAGTGACAATATAAATGTTTGCATTTTAGCAAGATATGTTTTATGCCAGCAACCACTATAAAAAAATAAAAAAAATAAAATAAATCAACACATGGTATTAAAAGTACAGTATTTTTGTCTGCTTAATGTCTGTGTTCAAATTAGTACAAACAGTAGCTATTTTTTTAATAAAATACTCTATACAAGCTTAGTTTTAACTCATTGTGTGTGTTTAAATAATTCTTTAAGATTCTGACCCAGGAGGACTGGAATGTGGTTTTGTACAATGGCATGGCAGCCACCTCACCGGTTGCTGCTCTTTACTTTGTGGCACTCATGACATTTGGAAATTACGTTCTCTTCAACCTGCTGGTGGCTATCTTGGTAGAAGGATTCCAGGCAGAGGTAAGAGTTGACTTATTTTTTATTCATTTGAGATTGTCTCAAAATAAAACAGCTGTGGGATTTGTAATGTACTGAAATTTGCCTTTTATGTTTTTAACCTTTATTTAACCAGGAAGTCCCATTGAGATTGGAAACCTCTTTTTCACGAGAGACCAAGCCAAGATTGGCAGCAGCAGCAAATGCAGTCGTTACAGTAGTTTCACATCTGAATAAGACAAACAATTTAAAAACATGAAATAGAAAAACACTAAAATATTTAAATTAAAACTAATTAAAAACAACAGGTACAAGTTATGGAGTCAGTCTCAAGACCTTTCAGTTTTGATTTAAAAGCACTCAGTAAATTTAACTCAGTTTTCAGTCTTTCTGCAATGTATTCCATGTWGAAAGTGCAGACTGGAGAAACACCTTTCTTCCCAATTCAGTCAAAAGTCTTACGRTCGGATGGAGTAAGWGACAGTGCTTTTTCTTTTTAATCAAAGTACAAATGTTAGTGACAAGAAGTCCACATATTGCCTTGTACAAGAATGTGTACCAATGGCAGAACTTTCTGGAGGTCAGATCGGGCCATTCTACCCTTGGGTACAAATCAGAGTGATGTGTCAATGCCTTACAGTTTGYAATGAACCTCAAAGAGGCATGATAAACAGTGCCAATTGAAGACATTTAGTAGCTGTTTTCATTTACAAAAGATTTCCATGATCCAACAGTGGTAAAAAAAAAAAAAAAGTAGCAGCCACTAGTCGCTTTTTCACATTAAAATAAAAGCACAACTTATTTTGAAAGTAAAAACCTAGTTTTAGTTTGAGCCTCTTCACCAGTTTCTCCACATGGGGYTTTAAAGTAAAGAAGTCATCAATCATTATTCCCAGATATTTATACACGTCTTTCAATTCCTTCAAGCATGGTCACTGAAGGTATCAAGAAAGGCTCCTGACATTGGAAAACAACACAAGCTTTGTCTTGTTAGCATTAAGAAAAAGTTTCAGCCTAAGTAATGAATGTTGGATGGTATCAAAAGCTTTCTGCGGTGTTTCAACAGCCTGAACAAGCGTTGATCCACTGCAGTAAATAACTATCATCAGCATAAATGTGCAAACTAG
The DNA here is from genome assembly GCF_001266775.1 of Austrofundulus limnaeus. Taxonomy (NCBI): domain Eukaryota; kingdom Metazoa; phylum Chordata; class Actinopteri; order Cyprinodontiformes; family Rivulidae; genus Austrofundulus; species Austrofundulus limnaeus. The sequence goes on along the minus strand of NW_013952532.1, from coordinate 316,494 downwards.
AATCTGACACGTTTAGACCCAGATCATTAATATAAATAATGACTAAAAGAGGACCTAATACAAAACCCTGTGGTACCTCCTTTATATACAGTGGCATGTTCTGAACAAAGACATCATTGAGATCTATTTTTGAGAACCAAGCCACTGCTTTCTCAGAGAGTCCTGGTTGAAGAAGCTTAAGTTTTAAAATGTCAAGGTAAACTGTGTCAAATATTTTTGACAAATCAATAACCAGTGTTGCACAACAAAGTTTCTTATCAAGTGCAACCAATACATCATTTACCACCTTCACTGTTGCTGTAATGGTGCTATGATTTTTTTTTCTGTAACCTGTTTGATGTGTTGTAAAGATAGCATTAGTACATAAAAAACATTTTTGCCTTCATAATGTTACATGTTAAAACTGACATTTGAATCTTTTAAATAACATATTAAGGCTTAAATTTCTCCCTCTTGGCTTATTATTTTTGTTTATCTTCAGATAATAGATAGGTTTACTTTGCTTAAGAAAAGTTTACATTTTACAAATTATATTTTGCTCTCTCAATGCTTAAAGAAAAGTTATAAATAAATAAATAAATAAATAAATAAATAAATAAATAAACAGTAATTGTCAAATTTACAATATTATGCAAACCATTGTAAAACATTGTATGTAAAGTGTTTAGTACTGAATAAAAATCTATTGCATCCTATGATTTACACATAATTCCAAATGTTTTTTTTTACCTTCCATATTTGACATGTCTTCATCCCATCCCCCCATCTTTGCATTCTTAACATGGTGTCATCCGCAGTTGGCAGCTGACATCCATCTGTCTGTGATGCTCTGAGTGGAGACTGTGACCTTTGACAGAGACCTCCGCAGCTAAATTAAGCCCAGTTTTTGTGCCAAGTTCATTTACATAAAACTGCGTCTCAAAGAGTCGACCAAATTTTCTTTTAATCAATACACCTGTCCTGATACGTTGTGTAGGAGCTCAATTCTTATGTTGGCTATACATACATACATACATACATACATACATACATACATACATACATACATACATACATACATACATACATACATACATACATACATACATACA
>NW_013952532.1:314078-315379 GCF_001266775.1 Austrofundulus limnaeus | reverse complement strand
TTTTTTTGGCATTTTAAATTGATGACAATTAGAAATTACAAGGCAAGGTTATCTAATTAACATTTTACCAAAAGGTATCTCAACATAAAATGCATATGTTTTATTTTTGGTGTTTTTTTTTTCAAAAGCATAATATGTCCAAACAATATTAATCTATGTTATATGCAAATAAACCTGACTGATGCTGACAGTCAGCTGTCAACTCTAAGAGTCAGACGTTATCTTTAAAAACTTGTGATGTTATTGTCATTTTCCCATATGAATCAAAGCATTATCCTATTGACTGCATGAAGCAACAATTTGTGAATTGGGGAGGAAACACAGACATGTCACAGGGTCTTTGTAAGATTGATGCTTGTGAAATAACAACACAAACCATCAGTCTTTCAAACTGCACCTCCACTTTCCATTCTCAGCTTCTTTTCTCTGGTGTTGTTTCCACCTCTGGCCCTCTAACTCCTTTGTTCATCTACTTTGTGTTTGTGGCTGCTTCACACGGGGGATTATTGAGCCAATTTATCGTAGTAGGGGCTGTAGGGGAAATCCTATTGGTCCTAACCAAAGCTGCAAAGATCTCTGGAGTAGTGTGTTAGTAGTTCCAAGCTTTTACTGATTTAATCTGGAGAAAGAGCATCACCCTCAGCCTCACAGGTTGGTGTCCTTAGAGTTGTGTGAGTGAGAGTGACTAAACTCMCTCTAACTCTGTTTACTCTGACCAACATGACTGTGTGGAACTTTGTATTAATACTGGGGACAGGTGACCAGTAACCCTGAAATATGCACACAAATGTAAACTTAAAATGAAAATTGCAGTATGACACTGTTATCTTTAAATATGCCTTTTTAAACGATACAACCATCCCTCCTGTATCTATATACCAATTTTGACCTCTTATGTCTTTTTGCTTTTTATGTCCAGGGTGATGCCAATCGCTCCTATTCTGACGATGACCATTCTTCATCCAACTTTGATGAAAGCGAGAAACACGACTCTATAAAGTYGTCTGGTGAGAGTTCTAGTCTCTCCTAACTTTCTATCAATAATTACAGGGATTAGACAATGAAACTGAACCAGAGYTCAAAAGAGGACAAATTGTTGGTGCACGTCTTGCTAGTGCATCAATGACCAAGAAAGCAAGTCTTTGTGATGTATCAAAAGCCACTGTATCCAGGGTAATGTCAGCATACCACCAAGAACAATTACCACAAGATAATAAGATAAGATAAGATAAGATAAGATAAGATAAGATAAGATAAGATAAGATAAGATAAGATAAGATAAGATAAGATAAGATAAATAC
>NW_013952532.1:306944-314031 GCF_001266775.1 Austrofundulus limnaeus | reverse complement strand
ATGTATGTATGTATGTATGTATGTATGTATGTATGTATGTATGTATGTATGTATGTATGTATGTATGTATGTATGTATGTATGTAGAGTATGTATGTATGTATGAATGTACAGTATGCATGTATGTATGTATATATCACCAGCAGTGTGTATGTATAAATATAAATAAAATATGTACAATAGGTTGCCTTCAGGCCCAGGCCTCCCTTGAAAAAGAGATCTGTAATCTCAACGGGACTTTCCTGGTTAAATAATGGTAAATAAAAAAAATAATAATTTTAAAAGTAATATTTATCCAAAAGCTACATCCAGTAGCTGTTCTAGTTCAAGGGTCATCACATGCTAAAGCATCCACACTCACATACCCTCTCACTGGGTTTCTTTAAATAATATAATATTGTACAGTATATTTGGGCTGGGTTTTGCAGCACATATTCAGTTCACCCTACTTGACACACTAACTTGCTGTTTTAAACTGCTGTCAGGTGCTTCAAATAATTTCACCCTGCAAGTCTATAATATCTCAGCTCAGAGAAAAGATTTTTGTTACTTCTTCAACCAAACAAAGTGCCTCACAATTTGCATGCATATCTAGTTTTCTGTGCTCAACTCTTTCTCATCCCAAAATAATGTAAGGTAGTTGTTTGACTAGCAATCCTCAGCAACTTTTTAAAGAATAAGCCAAACTAGCAAGCCTCAACAAGTTTTAAATTTTACATCAGGAGCCAAAGTTCTGTTACAGGAAATCAGATCCGCAGCAATCGACAGTTGTAAAATGAGCTGTACAAGGATTCATACACCACTAGTGGGAAGCAGTGTACATATATTGTACATAAATTGTAGACAGCTAGTAGGTAGGTATGTATGTATGTGTCAAATTGAACCTGTGCTTTAAAATTAGCTTCCACTAATATTTCAATTGCATAAGCGCTTTTAAAGTTGCAGGCCTGAATAATTTCATAAGCGCTTTATACATCGCAGAGCTAATTTTTGAATTAGCACTGCCCACCACTGCAAAAAAAGAAAAAAAAAAGAAAAAAATATATATATACGTAGTATATATACACTCATGGTTCACTTTATTCAATTGCCTTTAGATCCCAGGATCTGTACATTAACACCAAATGGCCACGTGGAGCTCGGAGCCCTCTCAGGCCCCCGGGGATCCTACTCTTCAGAAAAGAGAAGCTTCACTGATGAGTCCAGAAAAAGCAGCGTGATGAGCCTCGGCAAGACCAGCCTGGAGAGACGCTCTCTTTCTCTGGTACTCTGTCACCTTGTCATCCACAGACACACTTGCACACGCGTCATTTGTCATAGTGAACATGTAATTGAGTTCATTGCAGTCGCATTTGAGTGTGAAACAAGATTTTATCTTAACTTTGTTACTGCTAAAGGGGGACTTTTGCAGTGACCAGAAGATGAATTTGTACTTAAGTGTTAATGAGAAGCTAAGCACATTTTCACAACATAAAGCAAACGTCATTGATTTGCAACATGTCCATTTTGCCAAATCTCATATTGAAGTGTTAAATCACTGCAGATGTATATATAATTTTGCTATTACAGCTTTATGACTTCATCATTAGAAAACACACATCCAATATTTAAATGACAAACACAGCATTTTGTATGTGTTCACAGTGTGTTTTTTTCCACAGTAATTTAACCCAAAAAACTGTATAAGAGGAAAACTGTGAAAGATCTAAATGATTTGGCTCAGTAAACTGTTGTCATGGCAGCGTCTATTAATTGACTGTCCCTCTCCTATTTTCATCCCCAGAGAAACTGTGGGTGAAGTACAGTAGATAGGAGAAATGGCAGGGAGAGGTAGCGAGGAGAACAACAGAGATATGATGATGAGGCAGAGGGATGAGGAGGCTGGTGAGGAAACAGGAAGATGGGAGTGGACTAACCAGCAGCGAGATGATAAGCTGCAGTTTAACAAAAGTGTGTACCACAGAGGTTATCGTGTTAAACACAAGGCGGGTGTGAGATCCACTTCAGTATGAGGTCTCATCCACCTCTTCTGGCAAAGTACTTCAAGTTTGTCGCTAAAAAGGCACTGGTACCATTACCTTGCACTAAAGGCTATTCAAAAGTGTTATTTGCAAAGTCCTCCCTTATTATTTTTTTATTTTTTATTTTTTGCTGGTTTTGTAAGGAGCCTTTTTGTGCCTGTACATCTTTTGATGAAATCACCCTTCAGGCTATGAAGCAGCTCAGTGTTTAGCTGTGCATGTTTTTTTTTTCCTTTCTCTCTCTGCTGATTATTTATTGTTGATTGGACTCARTTTGATACAGTGCTGAGATACAATCAGAGTTCTGCTCAGTATAATGGGTTTGCTCTTGATGTGTTTTGTCTGTGTCGAACAACAGCAGAAACATGATCTATTTTTCGATAAAGAGCTGAAAACTGGTGCACAAGTGGAGTTCAAAAATCTTTTTGTTTAGGGATCAAACAGCTTTGCTGTAATCTGCTGTATTATCTGTTTCTAAGAATAACCTCAAATGTATTTTCTTATGGTTTTGGACTGATTTTGTATGGGGTGATTTAAATAAATTCTAAAAATCCAATTAGAATACACACCCTTAAATGATACAAAATAAATAAATGTATTTAGTTTCATAAAATTTAATAAATATTAGTGTTTTCTTTTCATTTGACTCAAGTGAACTCTGTAGTCGACATCAATTCAGTATATCAGAACCAGCTATAATGTATGGATTTAATCTTATATGTTATAAACAAGCTTGGTTTAGTTTCAGCTTTTGAGCTGTGTATAATGTTTGAAACTTCAGTTTTCTGAATGTTTTTTGTCTGTTGTAGCGCCATGGTCGCAGTTCGAACTACCACAACTGGGGACGACCTTTTCCTCCACAGTCTGGGTGGAGTCGCAGGTATTGATTATTTTTAACCACTAATTATTTTCAGCTATGAACCCTATAAATTCTTTACAAYTTCATTAAGTCTTAATAGACCACAATGAAATCAAGTCTGCTATGTTGTTTTATGTCCTTATTATTCTCGTACTGCCCTAGCCACATGAAAATGCACCAGACAGTCAGCTAAACTCTTCCATTATATCACAACTCTGAGGTCGTCGTCAACGGCGCGTGCACTAACCTTTGCAGAGTTTCAAAAAATYGGAGGTGCATGACATGCGCCAAAACGATGCACGGGGCCAAAGGGCAGGGATGGCAATATTGCGTCACTTTTGACATGTGCACCCTGGCGCCCAGTACGACRCGTCAAGTATAAATCTAGCTTTAAAGGGACAGTTACTACATATAGATACACCCACTAAACCACTGAACACAATTCTCATGGCAGAATGCTCAATGCACAAAATGTTGTTGATTTTATTTTTCATTTATTTATACTTCAGAAGTTGTTGTAAATATTTATTAACTTTTAATTGAACTTTGAAATGTTTGTGTTGCAGGTCGAGCTCCAACAGCCTTGGTCGGCGGAGTTACGGCTTTGGTGGGGCTCCTCCAATTGGAGGCAGCCTTCGTGTCCGCTCCCCCTACTCCTACAACTATGCTTCGGAGCAGGAGTCCCTTCTGTCTCATCCTTTCCACTCCCGTCATCCTCCTCCCCTTCATCATCCACCCCCGCCCCCGCTTTTCCGCTCCAGGCATTTTGGTGTGAGAAGGGATCGACGAGCTCTTTCCCTGGAGCTCCCTGAGTTGCTCCGCACAGGGGGGCCGCCCTCAGGGCAGCCGCCCATTCAGATTCCAGAACCAGCTAGGAGGAGTGGGTCTGGGGCTGGGGGTTCCCTTACAGCGGGGTCTGGAACTGGTAGCAGTTTGGGAGTGGGTCACCGTGACTGTAACGGCAAGGCTCCAGGCCACCACACTCGCCTGATAACTGACGTTTTCCCTCAAGTCAATGCACGCAAGGACAGAGCGGATCTCGATGAAGAAACAGATTATGTGAGTTGTARATACGTCTCTGGGGCCTTTTTATTGTGGAAATGGTACAGTTTTAACAAACAAACAAAAAAAGATCTGAAGTGAAGAGTCTTTAGTGTCATTTAGTGTCAAATATTCAAAGAAAWTTTTTTATATGGACTGAATTTTTTTAACTTAAATATTATCACGTTTTTTCTGTGATAAATTTATTTTTTAAAATAGTTTAGGACTTTAACAAAAGTCAACAAACTATGCATGTTTAAACTGCAAATTCGTTTTTTACCTGATGATGCTGATTTTATTACATGTTTTAACTTTTTTTTTCCATCTCTCCACTGAAGAGTTGGTGCTTCCGTATCCAGAAGATGATGGAGGTGTACAAGCCAGACTGGTGTGAGACCAGAGAGGACTGGTCTGTCTATTTCTTCTCCCCCCAGAACAAGTGTGTACATATCTTCATAATTCTTTGCATGTCATAACAAAAGATGAAGTAGATTTTCAAAGGAAAAAAAGTGTGCTTTAAAACTTGTTCATTTAAATCTGGTGATAATATGATTTTTGTAAAAACAAAACTCTCCTAGCACCATCTTTTCATCTAGACCACAACAAATGGATTCATTTTTTAAAGTGAAGTTTATATGTGTTAGTTCCAAACTACATCTTTAGTTAAGTAGTTAAATATTTTTTTCTTAGATTAGATACTTTAATATTTTATGCATTTATACAATTGTGGAAAACTATCAACTTTTTTTACATTTTTAAAATTTCTATTTAATTATTATTCATTAAGTCATTAGCGCTTAAGCTTATATACATGAATATTAAGAAACTAGAACCCAGTGTTTGGGAATATGCAAAAGCAGTATCCTAACCATCCTAACCTAAGCGAAACTGGGAGAATATGCAAACAATAAATAATAAACTAAATGTATTAAATGCAAAGTTTCAACATTAAATGTCAATTTGCTGAGAAACACAAACATTTCAATCAGAAAAAAGCTATTTAAAAATAGAAAAAAGCATCAAAATTTGGCTAAAACAATCTAAACCTATGAAAAACTGAAACAGATTAAAGCCAGCTTTGAAATAACACATAGTGACTGAACAAGCATTTGCCTGTTGAGTTAACATGATTCTTCAGATAATAATCTYAACCATTTGGACATTTTCAGTATCTGTGGGAAAAATAAAATCCACTGACCTTTGTTCAAATTAGTGTGGATTTGAGCCAGAGTTGTAAATGCAACTAGAAGGAAGACACTATGACAATTTGAGTCTTCATTTGTGTTGTATTCTCTCACAAATAGGCTCTAAAAAGTATGTATTTTGGTTCAGCACTGAAATGCAAAGACACCAAAAGATGGGAGTGAAACAAAGAACAAATTCCTGGAAAAAAGCCCCCGTTTGGGATTGTTGAGTCTGTATGTGTAGCATGAAAGAAAAGACTTTCTGCACAATTTGTCAGTTCACACCAAGCAAACACAAATGCCTTAACAAAATGATGACGCTGTTTTCTTTTACCATGGCATTTGTTTTCTTTTTGTTTTTTCTCTCTCTCTCTCTTCAGACAGAAAAAAGTAGCTCTTCTGTGTTATGTTGTGCTCTTCATTCATTACTGGTGAAAACTCCCCTGAAAGCAAGCAAGAAAGAAAAATCACTAAGTCATTCCCTCGCTCACTCACCCGATTCCCTGCGTGCTGATAGCCACTTAAGGGAAGCCAGGCCTCAGGACTATGCTTTGGCACACGGGCAGGTGCCATCTGTCAAGCAGGAGTTTTGTGTGTGTGTGTGTGTGAAAGTGTGTGCTCACGTTGGGCCGAATCTCTGGTAATATTATGTTGTGCGTTTGTACATGTGTTTGGAGGGCTATGCATATGCGAGTGTGGGAGTGTGTGAGCATATGTACTTCCCTGCCTTGTTTATACCCTGTTCCACTTAATATGCCTGGAGCCATATGTGTGTGTGTCATGCTAAATACCCTYTACCTAGGCACAATTAAAGCACAGAAAGCAAACGAGGGAAACTAAAAGAAGAAAACTTCASAAGTTTTAGATCAGGTGGAAGACATACGTTGGCCTTCTAAGGCTTTTGTTGTGATCAATACAAGTGTGTAAGACGGCTCAAACTGAATTGAYAGATAAAGGGACAGCATATCAAGGTCTGAAGGAAATGACAGCCAGATTAGCTAATCGATTTCTTCAGATGAAGAGCAAGTGCAGCTGTAGATATATTTTGTTCCATTGATAGTTGGACAAACAGATGAGATTTGATGAAATCTGTAAGGATTTCAGAGGAAATGCTTACTGAACTTATTTACCCTGGAGCTTTCAAATCCACACCTGTGCAAATACCAAGGATCTAAGTTTATTGTTGTCTGTTTGCATGGCAGCAGCCTTCTTGATGTACAGCTATTTACTATGAAAATAGTATTTCTATTTTTATTAGTATATATTATAGATATCTCTACAATTTCACCATCACCACCAGCTCAACTTTTGCGAGATAAAAAAAAATCTAGAGGAGAAAGTCTAAAGTAAATGTTTAAAAGCAACACTTGTAGAATGAATCTCAACTGTGTTTAATGCCCTGTATTTTTTCAGCTGTCTCCAAATCAGGCCTCTTGGTTCAAAGATTTGTGCAAGTTAATAATTTCTTCCTCTAAGGGCCAAACTGTAAATTCCCTGCTCTGTAGAAAGTGAACCTAAGCGTGCTAACAAAGCACTCCATAATTGGACAAAAGTTTGCTATCCTCTCATTTTCTCGAGTTTTTGGTGACATGTAAGAAATTAAAGCGAAAAGAAAACAGTTTTTAAACATAATATTATAGAATCCAAGCAATGGTTGTAGGCTTCTACAAATAAAAGCTTTCCTTKTGAAATATTTTATTTTACATCACACTGTGTATATTCAGCTGTCTTCTGCCTCCTGTTTGTCTCTCCCTCTTGTCAGGTTCAGACTTCTCTGTCAGTCCATTATTGCTCATAAGCTCTTTGACTATGTGGTCTTGGTCTTTATCTTCCTCAACTGCATCACTGTGGCTCTGGAGAGGCCAAGGATTCTGCAAGGCAGCCTGGTAAGAAATATATTATTTTGCATGATTTGTCGTTTTGTGGACTCTCAGCAATCTCTAGCCACACACACACACACACACACACACACACACACACACA
>NW_013952532.1:301433-305325 GCF_001266775.1 Austrofundulus limnaeus | reverse complement strand
GTTCAGACTTCTCTGTCAGTCCATTATTGCTCATAAGCTCTTTGACTATGTGGTCTTGGTCTTTATCTTCCTCAACTGCATCACTGTGGCTCTGGAGAGGCCAAGGATTCTGCAAGGCAGCCTGGTGAGAAATATATTATTTTGTATGATTTGTCATTTTGTGGACTTTCAGCAATCTCTAGCCACTTCCGTTGGACACACACACACACACACACACACACACGCACGCACGCACGCACGCACGCACGCACGCACATAATTTTCACTTTTGCATCTGACAGTTATTTACTTTGGCAACTCTGGTTGTTTACACTAAGACTGTGCTGAAACAGTCTGCAGAGTTCTGCAACACATGGTGTGTGAAACACAAGCTGTAAATCAGACTGACAAACAGAGATTTTCAGGTGTGGGAATTTGCTCAATTTTTGTCTGGGTTGCTACTTAGAGCAATCCAGTCCCTACATAACCAAAGCAGGAGCTATGTTCGCATTCTTGACACAAAGTTGAGCTTGTTCTCAGTGCGTGTTGGACTCTGCCAGGGCTGTCCCTCGTCTACGATCCTGTTTGTAGTGTTTATGGACAGGATCTTGATGTGTAGTCGTGGAGAGGAGGGTGTCTGGTTTGGGAACCAAACCTCTGCTGTRTGCAGATGATGTGGTTCTGTTGGCGTCTTCGGACCAAGACCTTCAGCGTGCACTGGGGTGGTTCACTGYCGAGTGTGAAGGGGCTGGGATGAAGGTCAGTTCCTCTAAATCTGARGCCATGGTTCTCAACCAGAAAAGGCTGGAATGCCCCCTTGGGGTCGGGAGAGAGTCTTTGTTCCAAGAGGAGGAGTTTAAGTATCTGGGTGTCTTGTTCACGAGTGATGGTAGGATGGAGAGGGAGATGGATTAACAGATTGGGGCCTCGTCCTCAGTAGTGAGGGTGTTACTTCAGTCAGTCATGGGGAAGAAAGAGCTGAGTCGAAAGACAAAGCTCTCGATTTACTGGTTTGTCTTTGTTCCAACCCTCATCTATGGTCATAAGGTGTGGATCATGACTGAAAGAATGAGATCCCGGATACAAGCGGCCGAAATGAGCTTCCTTTATAGGGTGGCTGAGGTCAGCCATAAACATAGGGTGAGGAGCTCCATCATCCGGGGAGAGCTCGGAGTAGAGCCGCTGCTCCTCCATATCGAAAGGAGTCAGTTGAAGTGGTTCAGGCTTCTGATTAGGATGCCTCCTGGCACATACCTCCACCTCCCTTTAGAGGTGTTCTGGGTACATCCCACTGGTAGGAGGTCCCGGGGAAGACCCAGGACTTTCTGGAGGGATTATGTATCCTCTCTGGCCTAGGAATGCCTCGGGGTCCCCCAGGACGAGCTGGAAAGTGTCGCTGGGAAGAGGGATGTCTGGGTTTCTCTTCTGGACCTGTTGCGTCCGCCACCCTACTACGGATCAGCAGCAGAAGAAGATGGAGATGGAGATGGGAATTTGTTCAGAAATAAACCCTCCTCTGGAAGCTTTACTCACTCATAAACAGGTGTACACTGCTGGTTTAATACTGTTAATATTAGACTTAGTGTTAGGTTTACATATGTTTATACATGTAGTGCCCTATACATGTGACAGGCTATATTTAACTTCAGCAATAGGACTATAAGAAGAAATCMTTTTCTCTAACTGATCTTTATTTTATTTGTTGTTAAGTATAAACCTTCCTTAGGAATACTAATTGTTTCAAACATTTAATGTATTCTGGCACCATGATACTTGTCTTCATTCAACTAAATTAAAATTATTTTATGTTAAGCATTTTTTAATTATCTTGTGAAATCAAATTAATGTAAAACAACTTTATTTTGAGTTTACTTTAGAAACCTGATTAAATTTAGGTTTGATTATTTAAAAAAAAACCTTAACAAATTCTGTCAGTGAAGTTTTTTTTGTTCCTTGTCTGCCACTTTTAAATTCCACTGCTAATCTGTTCTCTTTTTTAATTCCTTTCAATATCTTGCTCTGCTTTTCTGTTTCTTTTTTTATTTATTGCAGGAAAGACTGTTTCTTACTATATCCAACTATATTTTTACGGCAATCTTTGTGGCCGAGATGACTGTCAAGGTAAACTTTTTTAAAGCATTTTCCATCCATCCATCCATCCATCCATCCATCCATCCATCCATCCATCCATCCATCCATCCATCCATCCATCCATCCATCCTTGCTTTTTTACACATTTGATTATTTCCCCTTCAGTTTTTTTCCTCCTCCTCACTGTTTTGCTGACAGCTCTGCAGCTTGATAACATCAATGATTTACTAATGATACTAGAGAACACTTGCACTAGTATCATTAGCAATAGACAACTGGATAATGAAGTTAATTAGAAGTCCATCACTCTTCAACAGGCTGACTGCTTCTGGACTTCCACTAAYCTGCTTTCTAGAAGCTATAACATCATCCATTATTGGGGCTCCTGTGTCTTCAGGATGTTTTTCATTCTGGTATAAATTCTGTAGTGCTTTATCTATGACTGGGAAGTAAAAACTGTGAGTAGCACAATGATGTGAAGATCATGTAATGTCAAGAGTGTTGYGTAGTTCATGTGGGAGTCTAAATGCAGATTGTCCCGGGTTGAATATAAGGTCTTATTTTCTCTCTTTTATTAATGTCTTTGTTTTTGTTATGTTTTTTTTTTACATTCATTCCCTAAAAAAGACATACAGTAGCACACATAAYATATTATTTCCTTCTTTTAATATTTTAATATAAGTACTCTATCACAATCTTATCACTATATGCTCTTTTTTGCCTTCATTTGTAATTTATTCCAAGAAGCTTATCTTCCATTTGCTGCTTCATTTAGGTCCTCAGATATAGTCTGATCTTTTTTTTTTTAGATTTTTTAGGCTTATTATCTTATCTTGAACATAAAACAGTGACACACTGGTTTGTTTTGTTTTTCCAGTGCTTGCAAATTTACAGTTTCGTATTTTATAGTGATAAACAAATCTTTGACTGTTTGAGAGCATCACTTCCTGAGTAAAATACTTTGTGTTATGGTACTATAGATGTCCCTGTCATTTCTTTTCAATCTTTGTACTTTAATATTTCCACTAATTTTTTTAATTCTTTTTACCCAGATTTCAGATTTCTGTTTTTAATCTTAGAGTTTATTCAGTCATGTCATTTCTAAGCCATTATTACCTTGTTTTTGTCACTCAGTCTCACACATGTTGTTGTCAACTCGCTCTCACTCGGTGATCACCTTTCCCAGTGTATACTGTCTTGTGTTCCTTGGCCTCACTGTCAGATTTTTCCTTTCCTGTCTGGTTTGTTAAATGTTTCCAATCATATGTCTTGAGCTTTGGCGTGGTGCATTATTTTGTGTCTTGTCAGCCATTTTTTTCAAAAGCTGTAGTTTGTGGCATTATTGTGGTTTTCCCCTACAATTGAGTCAACATTGTGTAGAAGATTTTAATAAGAGTATCATMTTTTCCTGAATTACCAAAAAGGCCAGGCCTCCATTTATAAATGAATCTGTTCATTAGTCTGAACTCTGTTGATATCATGATGTATTAGGGAGTACAAATGATCCATAATCTGATGGTAAAATTCTTAACCTGATTAGTTTCAAGTAAATCATGTGGTCAGTACAGTTTAAACCACTTTCTAGGACTGGGTTGAATAGGAGAGGGTTTGACAGAGTTCATTATGACCCCTGCACATRAAGCAAGCAGGGATCTACAATGGTTTTATGATAGATCACATATTTGAGGAGTGGGGTCCACCTGAACAGAGTGTGTTTGAACATGCAAAAAATTATTTTAACTCAAAAAATATTCAACATAGGAGCTTCAGTTTTTGTTTTTGTTTATATATACATTATATATATACAGTATATATATATATA
>NW_013952532.1:300093-301188 GCF_001266775.1 Austrofundulus limnaeus | reverse complement strand
TATGAGCTTTAATAAGTAAAATTATCCCAGCTACAATGACAGACAACAAATATTACATTTATAGTATTACAACTAAAATCATTTTTGACGCCCCCACCGTAGTTTGTCCTTCATGAGCATTCGTAGACAAGATGGCGGTGCAAGATGGCGTCTGCCTGTAATAGAGACCCGTGACCATGGAGATATAAACAGCTTTTTATAAGGTAAAAATAATAAAACAAGRTCTTTGTCTGCAATGATTAGACATGTTTTTTTTATTATTGTCATTAGTGATTATCTCAATTTCGGCTAAAAGAACTGACAAAATCCTACATAGTGTGCCTTTAAAGGGGAAATGTCGTGTAAAATCAACTTCTTTGAGCTTTATATCATCTTATTATGTTATCCTCCAATAAACAACATGCCCAAGATCATGCCTTGACTCATTCATGCATGTTTGAGAAATCCTGTAGTGTCCTGAGGCAGCCAGCAGGAGAGCAAAAATGACTGGTTGGTCCTGGAAACCGCCAACTGGGATCAGCTCCAACTCTGTACTGTGTCTCCAAGCTGAGCTTCCTCATCACAGGGCACACACACCCACCTGCCCCATGCTGAAATGGGCGGGACAGAAGTGGAAGGAGATTCTTAAAGAGACAGAGGTCAATTTCAAGGCGTTTAGAAACAGATATGATGAGAAGTCAAGTTTATTTTCTATTTAAACACATAAACAACATTTTAATGACAACTGAACATGACATAGTTACTTTTATTATGGTATAGAATTTAAATTTATGCCTGAGAAAYGCATAATATTGCCCATTTAAATGAATTCTATGGTGCGTCGAGGCAAAACGTTCTGCTGGAGCGGCTTCTATCCTTGTATCTCTTTTGCTGCACAGCAGAGAATCTGATGACATCTAATGAGCAGGTAAATTGTCTGCTAGACATCAGATCCCAAAGATTTAAACTTAAATGAACTTTGTCTCCATGAATGTGATCTCCTGATTAAACCAGCAGCAGCTATTGGAGGCAGATAATGAGGAAAGGTCAGTCAACACTACAGTCATGGTTCAAGATGGACAAACTGTCTATAGTGCGACACCATCAGTGTGATCT
>NW_013952532.1:278733-297892 GCF_001266775.1 Austrofundulus limnaeus | reverse complement strand
CAATTCAAGGCCCATGGGCCAACAATGGCCTCTAACATTTTGTCTAGGCCCAAAAGTAATACTTTAAATGTGATGAAGTTTTATGGTTTCTCTTTTTGTCAGTATTTAGTGCATTTCTTTATTGTATAAATATCAGAACACGTTAAACAGCTGCAACATATGCAGCCCATACGTGAGTTTTGGTGTGTGGGTGTTTTGGTTTTGTGCAGGGGTCATAAATACTACCACTAAGTAGTATCTAGTTAAGCATGTACTTGCATACACACAACACTATTTGTTCAAACTGAATTCCAAATGCAAACCTAAATAACAAGTGCAGGCACCTTTACATTCCACATAGCCCTGTTTTAAATACATTTCTGTTTTTTTTTTCCTTTTTTTTTCTGTATTTTCTAATGTTTAGGTCTAATTTTAAGAATGTTTCTGGAACCATTGGAATTGTGTCTCTCATGTTATTTGTAGTTAGCCCTAAAAAGTGCATCCATGCTTTTATCACCAGACCAACCAGTATGTGTCTGTATTGGGAGCATGGCTTTGTTTGTCTTTGATCACTTGGTTTGGGAGAACAATAAAAAGCTTCACTTCATAGCTTCATATAAAGTTGCCTGTCATATGAGACAGGCTCTTCCAGGCTTTATGTTTTTGCGTCTCATCATTAGTGCCCTGTCACTGAACGTCAGAGTTGTCAAAATCTTGTGACAGGGAATGAAAATCTGCAAGGTTTCGTCCTCCAGCTGTGTTTGTTTGGTATTCTAGATTTATATCAGTTGTAGAACAGTTGTGAGAGTGTATTATAGTGTATCCTAAGCCATTCATTCAATATCGATGTGAACTGACTGAAGATGCCTCATTTATTAATAATGTCATAAGTGAGTCTGAAACATGTAAGAAATAAGTAAATAATTTGCAGAAACTTAAAAAACGAAATAGATCTTTGCTTTTACATAATCCAGGACTTTGTTTGGACAAATGAAATTACCTTGACTTATTTTTCAACAAACAACATGGCAAAGCAAGAACAGGGAGCTGCTGAGTAAAACCATTTMTCTGTTCTCACAAAACTGAGCAGTTCTTGCTTTTACAACTGATGGGATGAAGTGATGCTGCTGTTTGTTGTCCTTGTAGCGTTTTCTTTACAGGGCAAGATCAGACTTGAACTTGAGAAAGAGTAACGATGCACAACATAAGTGCCCTCTGTTTTTCCACTCGTCTGTTCATCCATCCATTATTTACATGTTTGATTCTGGGTTGCAGGGAGATTGTGCCTAGGCAATCTGACTGTGCATTTGTGTGTTTATTCTACTTCCAAACTTTTCCAATGAGACATTGTTATTAGTATAACTCATTTTGCTTCCATCATTATTCACATCATCTTTCCAACTGCTGACTGACATGAACCAGTAAATGTCAAGGGGCAAGCGGAACAGAGAAACCAGACTCAGAGGCAGATAAAAAAAGGTATGTGAAGTTTATTTACAGGTGCTGGTGGATCCAAAAATCTGAAAGAGTGCAAATTCACAAGGCTTTAGATTTTGATTTGAGAGAAAACTGAAAAAAAATAAATATATTTTTCTCTTACAGTTTTTCCAGAAGGAGATTGGCACAGAGTAGAGGAGTGACCAACAAGTAAGTGATTCTTTAGCAGAGCGACCAGAGGATTTGAACACAAGTAAGTTATCCAGGTAAGTGAACAGGTGAGTATCCATGGGTAACAGGCAGTGGCAGTCTGAGGTGCAAGATCCTACCAAAAGGTGAGCATGGGCAGACAAACACTGGCAGGTAGAACCTTTGAAGAACACACAGGAGATGACAAGGTAGGTAACTCGTGAACAATAATGAACTGAGTGGTTAAAAGACACTACCATAAAGGCTTAATGTTCCAGCAAAGACCAGGACACCAAGTGAGCCTTTTAAACTCCAGAAGCTCATCAGGAGGATCCTCCACTAATTGGAGTTGTTCAAGAGCAAAGGACCACTTGTGGAGAGCTTCAGAAAGACCTGGAATTAGCAGGTACGATTGTTTCAAAGAAAACAATACGAAATGCACTGAACCACCATGACCTGTATGCACGCTCACCATGCAAGACTCCACTGCTGAAGAAACAGCATGTTGAAGCTCCTTTAAAGTTTGCTGCACAACATTTAAACAAGCCTGTGTAATACTGGGAGAATATAGTCTGGTCAGATGAGACCAACATTGAACTGTTTGGATTCCAGAATACACATCATGTTTGGAGGTCAAATGGCACTGCACATCAGCCCAAAAACACCATACCAACAGTGAAGTTTGGAGGTGGGAACATCATGGTGTGGGGCTGTTTTTCAGCATATAGTACTGGCAAACTTCAAATAATTTAAGGAAGGATGAATGGAAAAATGTACAGAGACATTCTTGATAAAAATCTGCTTCCATCTACCAGGATGATGATGATGAAACGTGGCTGGACATTTCAGCAAGACAATGAGCCCAAACACAAAGCCAAGGAAACTCTCAGTTGGTTTCAGAKAAAGAAACTAAAGCTGCTGGAATGGCCCAGCCAATCACCTGACCTGAATCCAACAGAAAATCTATGGAAAGAACTAAAGATCAGAGTTCATAGAATAGGTCCACGAAACCTTCAAGATTTGAAGACTGTTTGATGTCATTGTATGTATGGATCACTTGGGTTGTTACCAACATTTGGTGAAAATGTTGTCATTAGCACCTCTAGTAATATATTTACTGAGAAAAATGTTGACGTGTTCAATACTTATTTTACCCGCTGTATGTATGTATGTATATATATATATATATATATATATATACATACACATATTTCTTTTTTTAAGATTTTTTACAGTCAGACATACAAACACAAGCAAAACACCTGTAACTGAGTGATGGGATCACTGTTACACTACATTGTTGGCCTGACACTACAGTACATCTCTCCTTCCATTCCCTCCTTTTTAAAATTTCCTCTTCAGAAGTCAAAATCAAGACATTGATTATAATGTGTAGGACTAAGTGTACCCACAACTGTACAAAAATGTTGATGTTCTTTTTTTATTCGTTCTTTTGGATGGGAAATATTTTATCTTGTAAAATAGGCACAGTAACATTGGTTTTCACATCCAGACTGTGCAGGAATGCCATGTTGACAATTGAAAATGTGCTTGCATTTGTAGTCAACCTTTCCAAATTAAGGTTAACACTTGTTTTTCATTAGCTCATCTCAAAACAAGGGATCACATTTGCAATCCCACCTGACTTTGTCAGGGACAGTTTCAACTCTAACAACCCCACATTATGACCAATAAAAGTCACAGGCACAGACTTATAAATGCTTCTTGGCACACTGAGCTTTTCATCTATTAAAACTAATTATAACATGTTTTTCTTGATATATACATTTTCTCTCTTTCACTATCTCTTGTCCTTTAGCTTCAGTGCTTTTACATTCTATTTTTTAAGTCTGCCTAACACTTCCTTGAAATATAAAGAAMAGGCTGAAAGAAAGTACATCAAAAGAGAGTCTAATTTCTTGCCTTTTGGCTCTGGTGCTATTACTGAGTTTGAATATATTCTCTGTTTTCACTTATGGTCCTCTTGCATTTTTCTATTTTAGGTCTGAGGCACCATGATTGCTATTTGCTAAAGGGCTCTTCAGATTTCTCACATTTACTGCTGTATCATCAGACTTATTTGCATTAGCAATCAAAGTATTTCTAGTGGATACCACCAACATTAGTGTCTGCCACCAGTTSAAGGGCAGCTGTTTGACTTATACATAATTTATTACATTGATGACGCGTTGTTTCACGCTGATGTACAATTAAAAAATGTGCCATTGTAAAATAAGCTGTCTCAAAGATTTTTTTTTACATTTTTAGGATATAGTGCATTTATTTAATAAAAGAAGGCATGTCTCAGCTCTATAATGGTAAGTCATATAGTCTAAAGCAATTATATTAAATTACATTTTATCTGAAGCACCATTACATATTGATGATGGCATGTAAAATACAATTTGCAAACATCAGAGCGGTTCATTATGATCAAATTGAAGTCACTTTGGCAGCATAAGCRTTTTAAGCATGAGCTTTTAAAAATGCTGCAGCTGCAAGTCCAGTAATTGCCACATTTTCTGTTAAATCAAGATGCAAATGGAGTTTGAATATAATTTAAAATTGAATTTATTGYGACAGACTCACCTTGTCAAGCCACTGACAAGGAGGGGAGAGCAGAGCTTTGGCACTGTTGGCATTCAGCTGTGAGATATCCAATACATCATGTTTTATCAGGGTGATAAGTTATCCAGTGAATTTCTGTCTTGAGGCATTCCAGTGTTTTCAGAAGAGCTTTTATAGCTGGCTGCTACCAGATATATGTTATACCTCAATATCTAGTCTGTCAGGTTGTGACTAAAGACCTGTCCAATGAGACATGACTGAGATTTATATATCTAGAAATTAAACAGAGTTTTGTGCAGTGATATTTATAAAAGCGTGTTCTGTTTTTATACAAAACCATTTTATTTGTTCTGTCTTTAATCTCCATCTCTCTGTTTCTCTTTTTACTTATACCTTTGACATCCAATTTGATTTTTTAAATTATTTTATATGTTTTTTATTGACACGTGTTACTTTATTATTTTAAGGATAATATGTTGAAGGTACAAGATTCCAGTGAAAGTTAATGCGAAGGTTTATGCAGCCAGTAAGCAGAGGTGGCTAAATACTTAAAATATTAACCAATAAAAGCCTGATTACATTCAAATAGTGTTTTTTTTTCAAACGTTAAATCACTGTCAATACAGCCAAAGATACTTAGATCAATAATTTGTCAACTGACAATATTTTCTCTCCAATCTTAAAAAGAATAAAAACTGAGATTTTTGATTCCACCGAGATAGGTTTTGTTCACTGAAACTAACTAAATTGTACTGTAGAGTAGTAAATTAAATGTGTAAACAGAATTCTCCCTGGCACATTTTGCCATAAGTCATGACGTAGTTCTTGGAAAAATGTATAGTCTTTATTGCACACTCTGATTCAGCGGGTAGTGTAATTTTGTGGTCAGTGAATTGGTTGTTGCATTTCAAATTCTTGATTTATATTGAACAATTTTTGGTAATGGCAACTGAGATTTTTTTTAGGACTGGTTCAATCACAACTGTGTGACACTCATTTGTAGAATATTAGGAGAGATAGGAGCAAAACAGTTTATTTTATTTTATTTTTTATTAAAAAGACTCACTGGAGTGTTCAGAGTGCCCTTTCAGCTGTAATAATCACTAATAACAACTTTCCTAAAAAAAAAGTTTGCATGATTTCTTGCATCTAGACATTTCTTTTCCATCTTGAAAGTGCCAGTGTGATTAAAAAAACACTAAGATGCAGCTGTTATGTTTGAGATAATGCCACATATAAACATCTGTCAATTTCTTTCATCCACACAAAAAATTTTAGATTGTATCATTTTTTCTCACTTTCTCTTTGACTCTTGTGTCCTTTCTATCCCACCCTTGATGTGAGCCTTTCAGTTATCTAACTTATTCAAACTTTGCTCACAAATCTTTAACACTCTCACTCCACTTCACTATTCTCTTTTTCACTTGAAGTGTTTTCTCTTTTTTCAATTAGTCCCGATTAGAGTTTTCTGAGTGAGTTTTTCCACCCAGCTTCAAGCAAAATAAAACTGAAAGAAACCTATGGCCAAACTTGCTGTTGGTTTTCAATGTTTACCTTTTTAAATATTTGTGTCTGTGTCCTGTTTGTGAGTTTAACTGCAAAAGTAAGAGTAAGTGAAGAAAAAAGGTTTAATGCCAGCTGCTTAAATATGATATACAGTAAGATTATGTCTGCAGTCCACAGGACTTATGTTTCAACAAATCTTATTTGGAAAAAAAATATTTGTATTTGACTTGTAGTGCAGTTGGCAAAAAGCTACTGGCATCAAAACTAATTAACTGCACAGAAAAATCTACTTTTGTAATCTTTTGTATAAGGTATTTATGTTTTAAACTTACAAATGAAAAAAAATGTCTTCTCATAATGAACTGCAGGAGTTGGTCTGCTGATTGTCTTCTTTCTCCTTTCTTCCATTTTGGACTTTTAACTCTTTCTGACTTCACAGTGCTGTCTTTCCATCAAACACACCTCTCCTCCTGTTTATTCTTTTATGCATTCCTTTTCTTCTTCCAGGAGGATGAAACTGATGTAAAATAAAAAAGGTAGGAATCTAAATAGCATTGTAAACTATCAACAAGCTTTTGGTGACAGCTCTTCTAGGCTTTTCTCCTCTCTCTCTCTTCAGCCTTCCCTTATCTATCCTGGTTTGCTGCATTTTGGAGCCTTTTTTTAAAATATCTAAACTGGAAACGCTACGTTCACACTGCAGGCAAATGCGACCCAAATCAGATTTTTTGGCCCCATCTGACCCATATCCGATTTTTTTATGAAAGTCTGAACGCGACAAATCCGATTTTTTCAAATCGGACCCAGGCCGTTTCAGTATGTGGTTTTAAATCGGATATATATCTGATGTTTTCAAAATGACTGCGGTGTGAACGCTCATGTCACATTCCATATGACTTTTTCATCAGTGAGGTGGGGGTGAAGGATCGATAAGATACTAACCTGAAGTCACGCTGTTTAAATCTGCAGCTCAATGTGTTTACAGCTCCAAAACACAAGTCCAGTTGCTTCATCTTTTTACTTTTAATTTTCAATGAAGATAGTAACGTCCAGCCAGGGTCGCAGAGCGGTTATCGGTCCTAAAGTTACTCAGTCGATGCTTTATTTCCAGCTCGTTGTTTTGTTCAAAAATAAAAAGCTTCACTGGAGCATCCCGGTCAGAGGCAGGTTCAGATAAAAACACTGAACTAAACAAGCACGTCAGATACTTATTTAATCGGCTCTGATTGAACAAGTTCAAGTTCAAGTTTATTTATATAGTGCCAAGTTACAACATACGTTGTCTCAGGGCACTGCACATAAAAAGAATAATCTAAAAAAGAAACCAGCAGGCTGCGTTGAATCACAACTACTTCAGATTCGACGTGCTAAAAGTAGCATCCATGCTAGCTCTGTAAACAAACAAGCCGGCTGAATGAGACGTCGCGTCTTTACTGCGCATGCGTGTCACATCAGTGCTGTGTAGCGTTCATACAGGAGTCTGATGCAGGTCGCATTTAAAATGTAATGTGAACGTTCACACAAAAAGATCGGATTTTTTCAAAAAATTGGAATTGAGCATTAAGACCTGCAGTGTGAACGTAGCCTATGGATCTGGTCAGCTGCTCTCTCAATGCTATTGATCTTTTTTTTTCTACATGGAAACTGGGCAAAGGAGAGCACTCTTGTCCTGGTGGGACATATGCAGCAGTTATGGATTCCTGTGGTGATTGGAAGATAATGTTCCTTTCTGCACTGTCGATTGAGGATGTCAAATATGTTTACATAATTGGATTAATGATAGCAGGATTTCTACTGATAGGAGGTGGTGGATATCTTGGCTATCGTGAAATCTGGAAAGGGTCATGAGCCATTCAGGCCTTGATGAGGTTACCCGGCTGTTTGATGGAATTTGCCGGGCTGTCAACACTCAGACTCAAGCGCTGCTGGAGCAGAGCCGAAAGCTGGACGCTGTCCTCACTGAGGGTCACAGGCCAGCTGCGGCTCCTGAGCCGACTGGCGGGAATGCATAGATCTTGGAGAAAGTTGTGCTATGTGAAAGGTGAGGCAGGACCAACAATTTTGGCTCATTGAAATTTTGCAACTGGAGTTCTAGTAAGACATTAAGGCAACAAGCAAATCTACAGAAGTCATCCTGTTCCAAAATAAGTTGTGTTTATCTGATTTCGCACACCTACATGGCCTTCAAGGCCGGATACCTCAAACTCTCCTGGAAGTATGTCAATTGACGCTCTGCCCCATCCTCCCACCCTAATGTCTGTGAACTGGTCTTGAAGCAGCCGAAGTTTGAGCAAAATGGACAATAGCATTCTGAACTGGCTGGGGGAGCTCCAGGTGACTGGTTTCACAGTTTTATCTACAGATGTTCACACATGCGCATACAACACTTTAATTTCTTCAGAGACACCTCCCCCGCCCACAAAAAAAAAAAAAAAAACTCACTACCTTCGCTGGCTGTGATCTTTGTTCTGTGCAGAGGTTTTTTATGTACATTATATTGTGCCCTGAGTGGATATAGCATGCTATTTATGTTGTTTTATCCTCACTTATCCTCATGTTGGAATATTTTTTTTCTTTTCAAGGGTCATGCCTCTTTATGGCTGTTGGACCCGGAGCACCTGTTCTCCCTGTTGTGTCCACATCTCTTGAATGGGTTGTTTCAAACTGTGATTTCTCTTCATGGGATCATTCAGTTATTCATTCATTCATTCATTCATTCATTCATTCATTCATTCATTCATTCAAAGTGTGTGGCCATGTTTTTGCTACATCATGGGGACCATTTTCTAGAAAAAAAACAGCCTGGTGGGGACCCAGTGCTCCTCATGGGAACCAAAGCCTTGTCCCCTTGGGTATGGATGCTGATTTTGGGTGGGTAGGTGGGTGGGGTAGGCTTAAGGCCAAGGTGTATATTGAGTTTAGGCTGAATTTAGGGTCAGGTGGTTAAGTTTAGAGTAAAGTAGCAGGGTTGGACTATAGAAATGACAAGAATGAAAGAAAATCAGTGCAAAGTCCCCAAGAGGATAGAAAAAACAACTTGAGTGTGTGGATGCATGCCTCATGTCTGATATTGCTTAAGTTGGATCTGTCTTCCTTTTTCTGCCAGGTTGTGTCCATGGGTCTGTACCTGGGGGAAACAGCATATCTGAGGAGCAGCTGGAATATTTTGGATGGTTTCYTGGTCCTTGTGTCCCTGGTTGACATCGTGGTGTCAATGGCAGGAGGGGCTAAGATCCTGGGGGTTCTACGCGTTCTGCGGTTGCTCCGGACTCTTCGTCCTCTCAGGTCAGGACAAATGAACAGGATTTATGCAGCTATGCATGAGTTACACATAATCATATTGTGTGCAATTAATCATCAGAAAAACATTAATCGATTATTTTTTTGCACTTGACGATTAATACGATTAATGCCACCAGGCAGAGTCCGCTCAGTGCTCCTGTCTGCTTCAAATATGACCAACATTTTTAAAAAAGTTGTGTAATTTATTTATCCATCAACACAATTTAAAAGTTTATGTATAGCCTGAAGTCTGTTATTTTGACACAGTTTGGAACAGATTTTTCTGAAGAGCAACTCTTTCCCACTAAATTGGTCATGTGACTAGGACAGAAGGGTGTCCAGGGACTCCAGGGGATTAATCCTCAAATTAATCGTTATCGGCTAAATACCACAATTAATCGTGATTAAGTTTTTTGCCAATATTGCCCATCCCTACTATGAGTAAAGATGATGAACTTCATTTTTTACTGTTTATCTGAGCAAACGTGAGCAAACTGTAGTCTAAACGGTAGTGAATTCMACATATGTCATGCCTGATTCAAACAAAAACTAATAAAAAACACCCATCAGCACCTCATCTCTCTGAGCTGTTGCTTGGCAACGTGCTGAGACTTCAACTATTGGTCCCAGCCAAGCAAAAATAGTCTGGGACATAACCCTCTGTCAGATAGGGAGCTATCCATCCGTCTATTAGTGTAGCTTTACTCACCTAATCTTTTTTGAGGTACATGAAGGGCCCAGAGACTGTCCAGACGACACTGAGCAAAAGTCATGGTTCAAGCTTTGCTGTTCATCACTGGGTCAACACTGAGAGGACAGCTGCTTTTTAACAGATTTTCCCTGCTTTTCAGCTATGCGTTAGTAGCTTCTAAAGCCTTTTGTTGCAAGAAATCAACAACCTCCAAGATTTAAAGGGGACATATCCAAAATCCACTTTTTAAGCCGTTAAATTTGTTATGTTTTGTACTTGGAGGTGGGCAGAAAATTTGAGTTTAGTCTCTCCTGGTGCTGCAAAGATATCTTCATATTCTGTATGGGTCAAATTTTTCAACCTGTTCAGTTTTCTCTGTTTTCTATGACATTTTCTGAACTGTTGCATCAAATTATTTGTGACAGAAAAAAAGTCTACTTACCAACTACAATTAGATTGTCTCTGTTCTCCTCTCAGGGTCAGACTTTGGCTCCAAAATGTAAGGCTGGATGGACAAATTTCTGTTGTTGATGTATTTTAATGAATTTGGATACAAAAGTTTGCTCTGCTCCTATATAAACCCCTCAATCAAACTGGAATGGACCACTCTGTAAGCTGGAGGTGGGCAGGGTGTGAAGTGCTTTGTTTGGATTTCAAGGCCAGAGTCAAAACGAGTTACTCTGAAACACATCTAAAAAGAGRGGCTTGTGGAGTTACAATGAGGAATTATGACCAAAGCATTGCAATCCGACTTTACATAAACCCCAAATGAATTATTTAAATGTGGAAAAAGAAAGCTTTAAAAGTATATGTCTCCTTTAAGTGGCAAGTTTCACATTGTAACAAAGATTTGTGCTGTGTAAAAAATCAAACCCTGTGTCCTGTTTGAGAGTGGTTTTAGTTTTAACAGAAGCATACAGTTTGACCACAAAAGTCACCTAAATAAGTTTATTTTTGTCATCAAGCTGTATCATGGCATTAGGGTCTGAATTGAGAAATAAAAATAAATAGAAATGGAGATGTTTAGTAGCACATTCTGCAGTTCTGATGCTGTATTTTGGACATAGGTCATGCAATGAAATATTCATCAGTCTATCAAACCTATAGCTAATTTAAAATCACCAGGAGACTCAAGTGTCCAAACAAAACTACAGGAGATGCAGGAAGAAAAAAAATGACACAGAAAGACTGCTTTAAATAAAGAATTGTTCACTATAAAAAATATAAGATAAAAAATATCTGAAATACTTTAAAACAGCAATGTACTGTTGTGATACTTAGAAGTACTTTAGGAAATTTTTGATGCTTAGTGTTTTTGTAAGGTTAACTGTTTTGCTCAGTGTTGTCCCTTTTATTCAATCTGGTGTTCTAAATCTATATAATAAAAATACATTTTGACTTGTTTGTTTTACAACAATAAGAAATATAGCATTTTTTTTCCTTTTCCGTGTATTGTTTAACATTCCACTTCAATGAAAATATGTCTCTTATTCTCTATATTGTTTTGTTGTATTTTTTTTCTATCTCTCATCACTTGGTTCCCAGGGTGATCAGCAGGGCACCAGGACTGAAGCTGGTGGTTGAGACACTCATCACTTCCCTCAAACCCATTGGCAACATTGTCCTCATCTGCTGTGCCTTTTTCATCATTTTTGGCATTCTTGGTGTTCAGGTACAAAACATGTTATAATGAAGGCTTTAATTGTTTCTCTGAGCAAAAATTTCCCATGTGACAGTCAGATTCACTTTACCTCACAACTTTGTAACAAAGAGCTTTTAGAGAATTATAATTAAACCTGCAAAAAAATGTTGCAGACCTGTATGAAATACTATGGACCCCTTCTCCCATCATACTGAAACTTTAAACACAAGAGGCAAGATAAAATCAGAATATATTCTTAGGTTTATCTACATCAGTGGTTTTTAAAGTATGCAAGCATAAGCTCCCCCCCCAACCCAGAAAAGTCTCCAACTTTATTTTCTTTTCCCAGATAAATAAATAAATAAATAAATAAATAAATAAATAAATATTGTCCGGCCCCCTGTCTGTCATTGGTTATTGCTGTTATTTTTTGTTAAATTTTTTGTTGTTCCTATTCTTAATGGTCAGTTCATACTTGTAAAATTGTTCTTTTTTTACATCTTTTATACATCAGTATTTTAAAAAAATAAACAACCTTCTGTTTTTAATCACCTCAAATCACAACAATCCCTTGCTTGTTGACTACGTTCACACTGCAGGTAACCTGGCCCTTGCCTTCCTACGCAGTTCTGCTCAGTTCTAGTTTCCCTTCACTGCTCCATCTGGGATTTCTCCCATGGACGAGGATTTCTTCAGGAAAATTTCATCTGGGCCTATCAGAGAACAGAAGGCGTAGTTTTGAACGTCGATTTTCTGCACAGTGTCTGCTAGTTAGTTTAGCGTACGGCAGTGGAGGAAGTGAATGAGGCCAGTCTGTGTTGATAAGGCTTCCAAATTAAATTAAACTTATCTGACAAAGCAGCAGCTCTCATTTACAACCCTCTCGTTCGGCTCGATACTTCTCTCAGTAGGGTTGTTTACAGCACACGCGATTTCTGGTTAAAAGCCTGAATTTTGCCTGAAACTCTCAGACTGAAGAAGTCTCTTGGAGAAGAGACGAAACATTTCATTAAGAGAAGAACCCGTCCAAAAGACCTATACTTTTTTTTTTCTTTTTGATTTCTGGTTAGCTTCTTAGCTTAGCCTCAGTCACAGTGGAGCTGGCAAACACATACGTCGCGACCAACCGATCCAATCATTTTAAACTTCAACAGAGGCCACGCCTTCAGCAAGAATCGCGTGTCTATAGCCGAGATTCCAGACCCTCGTACAAAGCAAAGCGAAGGACAAAATAATTTGATCTAAGACCTGCAGTGTGAATGTTAGCCTTACATTATTTCCTCACTTCTTGATTCACATATCGCCCCCCTCAAGATCACTAGCACACTGAAATGTAATTTCATTGTGCTAGTACAATGACAATAAAGGCATCAACAATCAATCAACCCCTAGGAGAGGTGTGCCCCACAGTTTGAAAACTCCCGTTTTACATCAAAAGCTAAATGTAAAAACTGAAACGTAAAATAATAATAATAATAATAAATTATAAAAAAAAAATATCTGTGTGGCCAGGAAGGACCATTTGAATCTACAGTATATCCCCATGTTAAAGATACAGTAGGCTACATGTGAGGATAAAACATTCTTGTTTAGATAACTGATAGGTGAAATTAAATTTCCTAGACCAGGGATTCCCAAACTTTCCCATGCCAAGTCCCCTAAAACAATTTCAGCTTCTGGTCAGGGACCCCCTTGCAAGTTGACAATAAAATACATCACCATATGTAAAGAAATATGATCTTTTTAGAATGTTTTTTTTTGTCACTTTTATTCACTATTGAATAGCTGTAAAGCCATACATACTTAATATATGATGCCTCAAACTTCCCGATTTTGCTTGGCCAGGAGTTTTTTATGCAGTGTCTTCCATAGCAGGGCTGCTGGTCGGTTCATTTTGCCTTTTTTTGTCACAAACTTGTCCATTGCTATGCTAGCTTCAGACTGAACAAACTCTGTTACTATTAACCTCGGGAGAACTGCCACCCTGTAGTTTCCTGGGTGGTTCTTGCAAGTTTATTGCCAAGAACAAACACAGAACAACAGCAAAGCAGAGATGGATAGCTGTAGCAAAATCAAAGACATTCTTGCCAAAAAAATGAGCACATCATGTAAATATCTCTAAAAATGGGACAGCAAATTTATAAATAAATAAACGTAATAAATGAATGTGCTATAATTCCCTTTTCTGTTTTCATTTTTGCTATATATTAAGAATGACCACAGCATTTCAGTGTCAACAAAGTTATATCCATCAGATTCTGATCACCTAGTTGAAATTTTAAGTGGTTCACAAGTGACTATTTTAGATTTATTGTTCACCTGTTTTAAAATGTAAGGCATACAGGAGCCAGGTTGGGATGTGACTCACAGTGGGCACTTTAAAATGTCCTTTATTTTCAAATCTAAAACCTGACAGATCAGAAAGACGAGCATGGCAAAAGAACTTTCAATATATTATTATAAATTATATTAAAATAGTAATTGAAAAAACAGAGTTTATTGTTAAGATTTACCATTTTTACTTAACCTTCTTAAGCCCCAAGTGTTTTTCTTGATATTTTTGCTGAAAATACCATGTCAAAATGTAAATGAGTGTATGTCAGAATTTACAAACTCTACTTTAAAATCTTAGGATCAAAATAAAGCTAACACTTGGGAGATTTCATCAGAGGTATAGTGTTAAAACAGCTGCTGTGGTTTTAAAGAAATTAAGGATGGAACATAATTTTATTTTTTTCACTCTCACCTGAATAATTTTTGCATGAGACAGTGTATAACCCAATTAAAATCATAATGATTCAGGCTAAAACCTCTTGGAAACCATAAATCCACTTGTGGACATCACCTGTGCAAAGATCCATGCTGCTAAAATGAACTGGAGCAAAGTTAGAGGTTTTAGTAAAGAAATAATTTTGAATTTAGTCGTTCTGCACACAACAGACCATGATGGTGCCATTAATAAATATTAAGAAATCTGACGTTTTTAATTGCAAAAGTTTTTTTTTTTTACCTGCCTGAAAAAACGTGGATGTTTGTTCTTTTGAAAAGTTATTCAAACATTTATTTGTCACCAAATATATTATTTAAAATATTGTGGAATTATATTTGACTTCAGTTGGACCATATTCATTCAAAACCAATTAAAAAAACTTTCAACCCACTTTATAACCTATTTCGGTATCTATTTTGACTTGCTTTATAAAAAATAATGTCAAAGATTTTTCCTTTACAGATTTGCTTGTATGCATTTACATACACATTTGCAATGATGACATTTTGTACAGTTTGTTTACTTTCTGATTCAACTGCTTGGCGTTTGAACTGTGTTTGGTGGATGTAAAACATTTTTCATGATCTTTTAACCAAGATTCTTAGGTTTATTTTGATACCAAACATGTCCAGGTTCAACTGACAGATCTTAAGTTAAAAGAAATAGAAAACCATCCAGCTTTCTGAGGCCTCCCTAGTGCCTCCTGGCGGCTCCCACTTTGGGAACTCCAATGTCAGACTTAAAATAGTAAACATTGCCAATGCATAAAGAGTTAACTATTATGTGAATTTGTGTCACAAAGTCAAATATTTCATAAAATGTTAATGTTTATTGCTGAAATAAGTTGAGCATTAGACATCATGGATATTATAATTTATGAACAATTATACTTCATAATTGCACAAACAGCTACTTTTTTTTTAATTCTGACTATGCTTTGTACATTTTCACACGCAGAGCTAACTTGATTTTCTTTTTCCCATGTAAATCTTCTTAATGTCATCATATGGTGTAATTATTTTTAAAAGCAACATTATGTAATATCTTTTTATCATTTCCTTTTTTCCGATTTGATGAAATTGAATGAGGATTAAAAACATATTTTCTTAGACAAAGGAGAAACTCATTGTTGATATCAAGAGCTTTTAAAGTCTTTAATTGAGCACCATCCACACGCTCGTTACAGATGCTAATTACAAGATTACTCCAAAAGCTGTAGAAAAGAAGTGGTTGTGCACACAAGTGTTTTATCACAGCACTGGGGTCTTTGTCTCCCTCTCAGTCTTTCTTTTCTCAATGTGTGTTTTCCTTTCTAGCTCTTCAAAGGGAAGTTCTATTATTGTGTGGGTTTGGATGTGAAGAACATCACTAATAAAGCGGACTGCCTGGCTGCCAACTATCGATGGATTCACCACAAATACAACTTTGACAACCTTGGACAGGTATAAAAAGGGGAAAAAAACTTTCCTGGAGTCATGGCTGCATTATTTGCCACCTATATATACATAATACATGGTTATAAGAACAATTAGAATGTTTGTTTTGAAATGTAATTAGAAAGGAGTACATGTATAAATAATGAGGCATTATGTAAATAAGTGCTTTTTTATTTGTAAATGTAGTTTTAATTATGAATGTGCAAAGAATGAAATTACCCCAACGTGAATAATAAAAATCTAATGGCTGTTTACAAAAGTAGTCCTTATAGAGCTTGTCTCTTATACACTAGGGCCTGTATTTATCAAACTTTATTAAATTACTCTTAAGAATGCTGTTAAGAATGGACTTAAGTGTAAAAAAATGTAGCTAAAAGCTGAACCTATTATCAAGCGTCTCAGTCTCATTTTAAGCAAGGAGTAAGACCAAATCTTCGAACTGGTTTCCGACACTTTGCTGTGCTCCTGGATCCTACAAATTATGTTAAAAATCATGTAACTTGATCAGCAAATATAGTTTAATCAACCATCAAAGTTTGCTGCAGTTCATGTTTTGAAACAACCAACTTTAAGATTTGCTATAGTTTTAGCTAATTTATTTATTTATTTATTTTTGGATCAGAAAATATGTGTCAGCCTTGCCTACCTGCATCCATTACTATGATTTTACTGGTTCTTCCTTTTGACCCTTTTTAGCAGATTCAAGAAACAGGAGCTTCCTATAAAAACTTGTGTAACTACTTTAAGATGGCTCTTTTCAAAGGCCTGTTGCTGTAAATTGTCATTTAACCAGGTCATGGCCAAACTAAGTGCTTGGATAGAAGACAGCCAAACTTCCTTTTTTTTTGTTCAGTTGCATCATTGCCTTTTGTTCAGAGCATTTAATCTTGTCAAACTATACCTGTATGTTCAATCCATATGCTGCTCCATGGTTTTATTCTGTGTACAGCCCATCAACTTCAAGCCCATCAGCATGCTATTCAAGTGGAGGTTTTTGCAAAACAGAAGTGGGCATCTCACAGTTGATATATCCCTCCTCTGCCAAAGTGCCATTGCAATGAGATATCTAGAGTTTTGCATCTATCAGTGGTCGCAATGCTATGACTCAACAGTGTAGGTGCATGTTTATTCTGTCACAGAGTAATTTCACATAATAGCTATCTATTATTGATAATAGCTTCACTTAATAATACAAGCACTCCATTATGTAAGTGAGGTTTCAAGTTCATAACACTGGTGAGAGCTGTTTGTAACAAACAAATAATTCGGTTTATTTAAAAAAAATGTGTTTTTTTGTACTTGTGCCTTTGTGTCTATAGGCTCTTATGTCACTGTTTGTGCTGGCATCAAAGGATGGTTGGGTCAACATCATGTACCATGGATTGGATGCAGTGGGAATTGACCAGCAGGTAAATGCAAGCAGATTATAATGTATTGTTTTCACTTTATGTTCAGGTATCCACATTTGGGTCCCTTTAGCAGAAATAATAGGCTGTACAAAGCATGTAAAGATTCCCAGCATCCTATTTTGCCTTCTGTTAGGGTACACCATGTTTTCTTTTTTTCAAAGTGGAAAGAAAATTCCACTCTGGTCCATACATTCACTTTGCTCACAAAGGGATGTCCACTGAATCTCTTTACTTATAGGCTTACCAAACAATCCTATCAAATCATTAATTCATTTCAAATAGTTTTTATAACAACTGAGAAGCTCAAAGTTGTGCTCAAGTTTTTTTTTTACATATTTCAACTTTTCATTTCATTTTCAAATTGTAACTAAATGTAACAGAGTCATCTGCATAACAGATATGCAATCAGTTTTGTTTCATATGCAGATGTAACTAGATGTTTGCTTTTTTTCTGGATATTTTTAAGTCCACAATTTGTCAATGAAATATAGAAAAAAATGGTTATACTTATGCACCAACAAAAATACACTCATATGTTGAGTTACATCATAGTTATGTCAATTTTCCGTGCTAATTAGAGATTGAAAGTCCGACTGAAGCACAAACCAGCTGTAATAAGTCTTTACCTAACATGATAACATGTTGGCAACCTTCTTTATATAAATATCCATTTTTATTTAAAGATAATTAGTTATATTATGTTTCCAAAAATATTCACAAATTCCAA
Organism: Austrofundulus limnaeus; assembly: GCF_001266775.1. Lineage (NCBI taxonomy): Eukaryota > Metazoa > Chordata > Actinopteri > Cyprinodontiformes > Rivulidae > Austrofundulus > Austrofundulus limnaeus. Next base: position 280,256 of record NW_013952532.1, on the reverse strand, counting down.
AAAAATAAAAATAAAAAAACATATCTCTATTGGAATGGAGGTGGTTGTTTTGTCTCCATAAATATATGATTCAGAGTCATAAATATTGTCTAGGATGATTCAGTAGCTGTWAAAAGTAAAACCTGTTTGAATTATTATTTTATTTGTTATTTGTTTGTTTGTTTTTTAATATGTTTGAATTTATTCAAAAAAGTGGGAATTGTTCCGGATGAGTCAAAGTCCTCTCCTCTGGGAGACACCTCACTGCTGTTCAACACTACACTGAGTGACTAATCCCATTTACACGCTGTCCTGCACTTCCAGTGCTCAAATTAAAAATGTGTCTCTCATCTCTGGCTTAATGGCACCTGAACTAGATTTTTGTTTCCTAATGATTCCTTTCAATTACTACTGCTGCACCCACTCATTCTGAACACTTTTTCTCCTAATTTGTCTCCATCTGCTGCTCATCGCTCAGTTCTCTGTCATCTTTTGTTCCTGGAGGCTTCTATGAAACTTTTAGACTTATAATGGACATAAAGTGAGTTGCTTATTTGGGGACCTGAAAGAGTCTCAGATGTAAAATACAAATGCTCTTCCAAAAACCATTTAATCATTCATTTAGTTAATTGTAACACCACAATAACTGTACTGGAGAAGGCTTACCAAGCCACATAAAATTGAGCTTTAGGCCCTGTCACACTACAACTTATGCCAACTTATGAAATATTTTTATGTCTAAATTGCTAATAAAAGTTATATATTTGATCAAGTTGTTCAATTTGCATTATGTACACACCAAAAAGAAGCTTCCTGTTGATTTTTTTCAATTTCATCTTCAATGTAGACGTCTTTAAAATTTGCATAAGTTGGCATAAGTTGTCTAGAATGACAGGGCCTTCAATCACACATCTGAAATGGCAAAATGAGTGAAGACTTTTGTCAATGAAGTCCAAAAACTTTTCTGATTTACAAACATAAATACAGACAGCTCATTTCAGCAATGAATAAAACAGTCAGCCATTAGCAGCTCAAATTAGCATCATGTCACAAACAAGCAGAACTGCTGAGAATCAGGAGCCTGTAATTATAACCACATGCAGACCCAGCATGTTTCTTTTAACATCAACACAGGCCATATAAACATGACCACGATTACAGGTTCAGTTAATATATTTAGAATGACTTTTTTATCTCATGTAGAGCACACTGTTTATCCACATCGTGTTGATAATATGGAAGACCTAAACAGACATAATTTGAATGAAAAAGCTGAAATATATAAATGGACGAACAAATAAATAAATAAACTTAAAATGCACCACTTAAACTAAAAAATGAGAACTTTACCTCATGTTTTATAATTGAATTGAACTTCATATGTATTTTCCAGCTTAGTTCCAATACATTACATAATTAGAACATAATTTACATTTTACTGTTTTTAAAAATAAATGTTTTTTTATTTTTCCTTTTACTTGTCAATGCATTTGTCTTTCTTAAATGAATATATACATACACACACACACACACACACACACACA
>NW_013952532.1:261985-278288 GCF_001266775.1 Austrofundulus limnaeus | reverse complement strand
GCTTTAGAATATCGATACAGTATCGGGAAATGAAATATAGTGATATTTCAGTGTATCAATATTTTCTTACACCCCTAATGTGCAAACCTCAAACTTTTACATGACTTGTTTTACTTACTCAGTTTCTAAACATAAAATACTGCATTCAGTTTTCCTACCCAAAAAAAAAAATGAAATTACAGCATTTAGATTTTTCTGTGAAAGGTAAAAACTATTCAATGACAGAGTGCATTTAATGAATGAACCCTCAAACCTCACACACATAAATACAAACAATTGGAGCTTAAAATGCATAAATCAAACACAACTGGTTTAATATTTTTACTTTGATTGCAGCAGGGTCATAAGTAAGTGTAGATTACATCACAATATTAAATAACTTTACTCCTTATAAAACAGGCTTAAGTAGTCACTGCAGAAACTGACCAGCATGTTAGGGAAGAGAAAAACAAAGTCAGTCAGWSAGTCAGTCAGTCAGTATAGCAGYACACAGTAACTGTCACAAGTTGCTGGTTCAAAATCCTGTTGGGACATTTACACTTTGCACCTGCTGATGACAAATGACTTCTGAAAGAAGTGAAGGGTTGGTTCATGTGTTTGCTGAGCATGTTGGGAGTTGATTTCATTTTACTAAAATCTGCTTCCAGAGTAGATTTGAGCTCAGTTGTAATAATTCAAGCACACAACAAAAAATGCATTTCTTAAAACTTTACACCAAGCAACTTCTAAAAGTACAAAATCAATTCAAACTTCACACTGAAGTACAAGCAGGACTCAGCCACATTAAATCTAATCTACAAGAGAACAGCATTTATCTGAACAGGAGGAAAAGTCACTCCAACAGCTGTCCACTACGAATTGTTATGGAAAGGAAACCGGCTGGGAGTCGCACAAAGAAGCTCAGTGTTCAGTTTGAGGAAAGGGGGGTGAAGGTTCCCGCACTCACAACAAACAKTGAGTCAGAAATGATGAAGAACTTCAGTCAAGAATTCAAAAAGCAGAGCAACCACAAGACAGGATGTTTTAAGACTGAAAGACTTGGAAATAAAAAGAGGAAGTAAATTTAAGACAACCTGCCTTACTTTTGTCACACACACACACACACACACACACACACACACACACACACACACACACACACACACACACACACACACACACACCATATATATATATAATCATACGTCTTATTATTTCCATTATTTCCATTTTTTTACATTTCTCTCTCTACTGTATTTACTTTACCTTATGTATTTCTGCCTCTTTATCCAAATAAGTTAGGCGGTCACTCCTGGGTCAGCTCCAGTCAACAGAAAGGAAGAAGCAGGATCCATGTGCAACTCTACTGTGCATGCTTGTGCTGCCTCTGTTTAGATTAAAGTTTAAAGTTTAGTGTAAAACAAAGGCACAGGTAAGTGTTTCCCTCCTTGCCTTTGTATTTAACTAAACTTTTAAACTTTTAGTTAAACTGAGGCAGCACAAGCATTCACAGTCAATCTGGACATGGATCCTTGTGTTTATTTCATTTTATTTTTTTTTCCCCATTACTTTTATTCAGTGATTATTCTTCTTAAATACTGGCAACATAGCAGCCTCTCCAGCTTTGCTTTTGTATATAGATTTCTCTTGAATAAAAGATGATTTTTCTTCCTTTCTAGTCATTTGTCATCTCTTTCTTTTCTCCTTTTTCATCTGCCCCAGCCGGTGACCAACAACAACCCATGGATGCTTCTCTACTTCATCTCCTTCCTATTGATTGTCAGCTTCTTTGTCCTCAACATGTTTGTGGGTGTGGTAGTGGAGAATTTCCACAAGTGCCGGCAGCACCAGGAGGTGGAGGAGGCCAGGCGACGAGAAGAGAAACGCCAGCGTCGCATGGAAAAAAAGAGGAGAAGTAAGAACCAGAGCGGGAGATAAAAGTAGAGAGGAGAATGTACAACCGACAAAAGTTGATAGGGAGTTATGCCTTTAATGCTGGGAAAATTAATGAACAGCACCTATACTTATAAGATCAATACAATATAACTGTAAATACAAGTTTGAAAGAAAAAAAAGAAGTGAAATAAAAAGATCCAGAAGTGGACAAAGGGGCTTAAAGGATAAGAAAGTTGATGATTGGTTTTGAGATGAGGAGAAACTCAAGGATATACAACTGGATAGAAAGAAAATGTTTAAAACAAAGTACCAATATATTTCATAAATGTTGGCTCTTTCACAGTGGAATGTATTTTAGCAAGTTATTTATATAAGTTAGAATGTTGGATTTGAAAGCTTTGAAACAGTAAGCTACTCGTTGGATACAATTCAGATGGCACATGCTTAAGACGTATATTATTACTGGAAATGATTCATTGTTTCAACCTATTTAAAACTACTTAAACCCCCTACACATTTATCTAACTTCATTTCATGCTAGCACCCAGTTTCACCTCCCTCTCTGACTTCTTCATTTCCTCTTTTTTTTTTACTTCTGAAGAAGCCGTTTGATAAATCCTGTTTGTGCAATGTGGTTCCTCCTACTCTACTTTCCTATAAACCATGATATTTACTCCTCGTTTTTCTATTTCACATTTCACTTTACACAATTCACATTCTTCCGTCATTTTCACGTTTTTTTTTCATTCACATCTTTAATGTCGTCTTTTGCTGTCCTATTTTGCCCATGTTTTTACATTTAGTCTGATTTTTAGCTGTCATTTATGCTTCTCCATGCAGAAGCCCAGAAGCTGCCCTACTACTCCTCATATGGCCCTGCCCGCTTGGCCATCCATTCTCTGTGTACCAGCCACTATTTGGACTTAGTAATCACCTTTATCATCTGCATCAATGTGATCACCATGTCCCTGGAGCACTACAGCCAGCCACAGGTGAGCACTATTTTTTTAGGATGAAAGGACTGTAGTGGATAAGTCTCCTGAATGCTTTCTGATAATGTTTGAAATTTCTATAGAATTGACTTTTCAGAATCAGAACTTTATTCTGAACAAAATTAGCTTTTTATTACAAATACACATGTAGTCACAAACAAATATGAAAAAAACAAAACAAAACAAAAAACAATAAGCAATATATGCATAACAGCTCAAAAATGATAGACCTATTCAGAATAAATCAAAAACTTCAAAGTATATAAAAATTAAACAATAAAGAAATGCATGAAAAAAGTAATTAAAATATTAATGAAGTACAATAAGCTGCATATAGGAGGAAGTAATAAGTAATGATTTGCACAGTTCCACGTATTGTATGAAAGACTAAAAAGAGCATCAACAACAAGATATTTCAATACAATATTTATATCAGTCATGGAGGAATGTACATATTGTCTAATTATTGACCCTTTGATCCTATCACCAAGTCACGTGGGAACCCCATGATGGACGTCAGAAGTGAGGGAGTGGTGTATATAACAGAATGACTGTGATTGTTTTTTGGGTTTTGCCATAGCTTCTAGCCTACTTGTTGAAGTTGAGCCACTTTGTGGTAGTAGCAGGCCTACCATATTTGTTCATGCATAATACAATCTCGAGTATAATATGATCATAACATTTGGGGATTAAAAATCATAAAAAAAATCTAATCATCAACAACCCATGTATTATACTATTCTCCTATTTTATGGATGATTTTTAGGGTTAATTTTCTAGTATTATACATGAATAAATGCAATAATTGGGGCTCATAGGCAGCTGTATTTACAAATATTATCATAGCTAACCACTAAAATAGACCTGCATCTTGATCCTATAAAATTCAGATTGAGCTGGTTATTTAATTGTATTAATTTGTTTATTTTCAGATCCAATAGGCTTTGACACATAAAGTAAATGTGAAGCTGAGTTTAAAAAAATGGGAGCTATATAGCTTCATCTGTCTACAAACTGAGGGAAAATTCATGTTTATTGACAATCCGTACAACGTGACATGTATGCTGTCAGCAAGATTGATTTCTGTCATCTGTAAAAATAAAAATGGAAAAAGGGTTAAAAAATGCTGACAACAACTTGTTCAGAATATAAAATAAACATTTAGTTATTAAAGTTCAGGTCTGTTTATTAACAGAATCAGACATCAACCGCCCATACATGTCAAGAACAGTCAGTAAATTATAGCGGCAGATTTTTTTTTCTAATTTTGCGGGTATATGGACATATAGGACAATCTGACAGATATTATTTTCAAACACACGTCCATCCATTACTTCTGCTGTATCCGGAGTTGGTTCACAGCAACTTGGGCAGGGAAACCCAGACCTCTATTTTCCCAGCCCCTTCAGCTCTTCTGGGGGATGCCAAGGTGTTCCAGGCCAGTCAAGAAACTGGTGAGTGTTTTTACAAACACTCGTCTTCAGATTTATTTTACGTCTCAGAGACTGTAGGTTGTGTAAAAAAAAAAAGCTAAAATTAAACTAGAAGCACTTGAAGAGTGCAAACCTCCAACAAGACCAATTTCCTCCATCCTGTAATGGAGTTAATGTGCAAAAGCAGAGATGGAAACACATTTGCCAAATAAGTTCTGACGTGGCAAACATTTAATCAGGCAGTATGCAAGGGATTTCTTCTTGGTGGAGTCCAATGTGAAAAATAAAAAAGTCAGGCTCGTCACCCGACGATATTCATCGTCAAACTGGTGTCGGATTAAGCTCCTGAGGTTTCATCAGTCACGTTTCACCATGTAAAATGTCTGTTTTATCGCCTTGTATGAGTTTGTAATAGTTTGACTCTCTTTATAAAGTGCTTCCTGGCTCCCCACATCAAACTTTGAGGCCCGGCAGCTCTCTGTTCACAAATCTAGTAGCGAGGAACTGTTTTGATTGGTTGTTTCAGAAATGTGGTGTGTTTGAGGAAATGGGAAAAATAGGTTTCACGGTGCAGTCACGCACTTCCTGCTCACGAAACATTCTGTAAATGTGCATATAATGGCAAAAATTGTTCATCATTAAATGTGGTTTTAACATAACTTTTATAAAGTTTGAAGTCCGTGCTGTCCAATCCAGCTCGCTGTTTTTTACAGAAGCTCTGTGAAAGCATCACAGGTTTGCCATCTCAGAGTGTCAAAAGAAAAAAAAAATCCTGTATCCTCATTGTTATCTGGAACATCACCAAAATTTAAAAGTGTGCTTGGTTGCATCGAGTAGTGAAACTACCAAAAAGTGAAACTACTTTTGGGCCAAGACATGAGATTAACCAACTAAGCTGTAGTGATAAAACAACCCACTGGCTTTATTAGTTTGATATAAGTTTTCCTTTCCAGGCTATTTAAAACAGATTAAACGTTTTTAGTGCAACACTGCTTCATTCATACATGTAGCAAACAACCCATGACACACTGCTATTTGTTATAGCTGTGAGGCAGGGTGAACCCAATTGCAGGCAGGCAGGCAAGACAAGAAAGTTTAACAAAAATTTATTAAATAAAAAGCCAACGTGGTGGCAAAAACAGATAAATAACAAAAATCAGGGACCAGAAAGCTAGAGAAGAACAAGAGTCTAAACATGGACATACAAACTAACAAACAATGATCAGACAAAGACACAGTGACAAGACTGGGCTTAAATACACAGACAACAATTACTAACAACAAACACCTGAGGGAGACACATGAGGATCAGGTGTGAGTAGGTGGGGCTGGAGCAAGGGCAAGACAGGAGGAAGGAAACATGAACATGACAGAAACAAAACATAAAAACACTAAACACAGACAGAAATCATAACAGCTATTACTAAATTTTTTATATTGTTTATGCAAAATAATTTACTTTTTTCCGACCCGACCCCGGATAGGCGGAAGAAAATGGATGGATGGAATTTACTTTTTTCTATTTACATTTAAATAGGATTTAAATACGCACAAACAACTTGAATATCTCATTAATACCTTTGCAGATAGAAATGTCCTTTGTTTCCTCCTCAGAGTCAGTCATAATTTACTTGCCTGTCTCAATTAAGCTTGCTTCTATTTAAAGATATAATTTTCTGCTTCGGACAGAACACACTCAGTGAAAAGCATTGATCATAACTGTGCTAGTATTTTTTCGTCAGCAGCAATGGTATTCAAATAAATAATAATAATAAAACACAGATCTTTGTTAGGATGATGTGAACAAAATGAAAGTGCAGGTGGAAAGTATAACGTCCCTGTAATTGATGCTGTCTTCTTTTTCTAACTTCTGTCTGTTTTGAAACCCTGCCACTTTCAGTCTCTGGAGACTGCACTGAAGTACTGTAACTACTTCTTCACCTCCACCTTTGTGATTGAGGCCTCTTTGAAGCTGGTGGCTTTTGGATTTCGACGCTTTTTCAAGGACAGGTACACTTCCAGCACCAGTAATGTAAAAAATGAAGCTATTGCTTATGTTACATGGGTATCCACATATTCACTGCAATGTCACATACAGTATTAATATTGTCAGTTTACAAGCTTATTTTTCTTTGAATACATCACTTGGACCTTGTCCACAATGAGTTATTTCCAAAACTTTCTTTGAAAATGTTATTTCTGAAACTTTTCAAGTGAGCATGGCACTAGTTCTTGGAATGTCTTCATTAATACCCAACAATAAAATGATCCAAAACAATGTAGTACCTATGTAGGCCTGTGAGTGGCACTGTTATGCTACCACAAAAATACAACCAAAACAGGAAACAAGAGGCGGACGGAGCGCATGCATAAAGCTTGCATGCTGAGTGCAAGGGTGGCATTTTGAGATTTTGCCACTCTAGTTGTTTTTCTTTTAATAAGATCATATGCCTCTTTCAACATTGTTTTCATGTGGAGACAAGGCCAAAACAAACAAAACAACAAAAACCTTCTTGTGTATTTAGAAAAAAACATCACAGTGTGATTGTTGCTTTGGTCTTAGCCTCAATTACTGTTTCTAATTTCTCACTTTGTTGCCCTTAAGTGTCGAATTGCAATTTTCTGGATAGTTCGAAAAATATTTAAAATAGTGATCACAAAACTGCAGCCCACTTTTTTTTTATTAATTATGTCACTGCTTAATTACAAAATTTCTCGCAGCTAAGAAACTAGATCAACTTATTACAGAATCAAGACATTTCAGCCATGTCCCTGCTGTCAAAAGGAGATTTGCATCACACCATATTTCTGTATACCAAGTACGTTTACTGGCATAACTAAACCAATGTGTGTCTGAAAACTGTAAATACATTCAGATCTCCAAAAAAAACCCTCTATTTTTTACAGTATATTCATCCACAACCAATTTAACTTTTAAATTTAATTTTGATTGATGGTCCTTTTTTTCTTCACAGACAAAAGTATGCTTAAGTGGTACCCACTGCTCTGAAATGTAACAGCAAAGCCTCACTGTGAAACTTTTTTTGTTGTGCAGCTTCTTTAGAGATATTTATCATTCAGTTAGGTAACCACCTTTCAAAATGCAAATAGACAACATGAATTTGAGATGAAATATTTTGTGATGGCACGTTCTACTTGGTGTTGGAACTCTTATTCCATTATTCCAATAAATATTCATGACTGGAGCAGACCTTGAAGTGATGGTGGGCTGTTAGCCAGTCTTCTGTCAAGTAGGAAAGTTGTGCTAAGTTTGCACAAAGTTCATTCAGAGCATTAATATTCATTACAAAATTAACATAACTCGAACCTTAATGTGTTCAATTATGAGTTGCTGAGTTACATTAGGATGTAGGAATTAATATTCATCCGTTGTTTAGGGTACGCACAGAGTGCTTCATGGGTTATTTAAGATGATGTGTGTGCACATATGTCTAGGTGGAATCAGCTGGACTTGGCCATAGTGTTGCTGTCTGTAATGGGAATCACTCTGGAGGAGATTGAGATCAACGCCTCCCTCCCAATCAACCCCACTATCATCAGGATTATGAGGGTGCTGAGAATAGCACGAGGTAAATCTAAACACACAGTTAAATAGTTTACCCCTTTTTTCATGACATAGAATAGCTATGAAACACTCAAAATACTGTATTTATGCTGCATCACAAAGGGTTGATGTTAATCCTGATTGATAAAAAACTGCAAGAACTTGTTTTTTTAAAGGGGGATATCATGCAAATTCGACATTTTTTTAGCTTTATATCATGTTATAATGTCATTCCCTCATCAAAAACATCTACTGGAATTTTATATATTGTTGCCTTTTTTGCAACAAATTGCAATGCTCAAATACAAAAACTGATACAAAAGGTTGAAAACGGCATGCAGCATTGTTGTAATGATGTGCTGCAATGGGAGTGTCAGAAACGGTAGGAGGTTCTTAAAGAGACAGAAGCCAATTTTTAGATATGACTATGATGCAAAGTCAAATTTATGTTATAATGTATACAACATTTTCACAACAACTAAAGGCAACAGTTACTTGATTGTAGAATAGAAATGAGCTATGTGCCTAAAAATACATATTACCTGTCTTTAAATTTTACAGTATGTGTTCCATTGTAAATACAGTCTATCTGGTTTTCATTTCCCCCATTTACCTCAGTTTGTTCTTGTTAAGTTGGAGCCTTATTTTGAATCCATTTCATTCACATCGCATATTGAAACACCTACAGTTTTAAATCTAAAGGCAAGCATTTAGCGGGACCTACTTGGAGAAAACTAAATGATTTTGCTCACAATCAGTTCATCCTCATTTTGTGCAATCGACTAATATTATTACTGATTGTATTTTAGCACTTTCAGATTGTGATCTCATTATGGATAGTTCCACAATGAAACAAAAAAGCACACAGAAATCACATGTTCTGTACTCAGGTAGCTGTATCATTCATTCACTGGCCTCACTGCCTCTGAGGAAACCATTTGTTTCTCCAAGTTATAGCATTCTCATTTGGTATTTCTCATTCTTGATATTTAGAGGAAATTAAAGGTGCCATTTGGGCTGTACCAATTTGTTTTAACTTCACGCTGAGAAGGATAAAGACTAATTACATCAATCTCACTTAATCTTCGCCCTCTTACCATCGCCCTCTGCCCTTCACCATGTTGCTCAGAGACCATTGAATGGACCCAAGGGTAATATGCTAATTAAGCTGCAACAGCCACAGATAATTTAGAAGTGGGGCGGGGGGTGAAGAGGGGGCTTCTTTTTTTTCCCCTTTCATTCATAATATGTTTGCTTCACTGTATATCAACTAACTTATGTGTGTGCTACAATAAATGTAAAAAATAAATAAATAAATCCCGGAATGGACAACTAGCAGCCCGCAGGCCACATCCAGCCAATGGGGGACTTCCTTCTAGCCTGCCAATAAGACATTTAAATTTTGATTTTGATTTTTTTTTTTTGTTTTTGTTTTTGGTTTTTTTTTTTCAGAGCGGGGGATGAGAGGGGATTAAACTTTCTGTTCATAGAATTTCAAGGCAAATCAATGTGTTCAATGTGTTTAATCTGCTTAGAGATGCTGTCTGTCTGAAGGTTTTTTTTTATAGAAGTCACTACTACAACACATTTCACAAAGCTAAACATGGGAAGTATATTGAAGTGGAAGTACAAAAACAGCAGCGACTTTTTACCAGAACCACAACAACATAGGCGTGTACACTCAAGGCATTTTATGCCTTTGCACTTCAGCTCATTAAAGTAAATAAGTGCTCATGTTTTTGTTTGCTTCTAATGTTTTGTATTCATATTCATTAAACAAGAGTAAAACTGTTAAAAAATGCATTTGAGCATGACATATGTTAGGTTACTGCACTGTATGTTGGTTTAATAAACATACATACGTACACAAAACATGCATTTATTAAATTTATTTTAGGGGTAGTGTCAACAAAAAAATTGTGGCCCATTTTATCATTTAAGTTGCCCACCCCCCCACCCCCCCTTATCTAAACTGAAGTATATTGTTGTATACAACAAATGGTTTATGAATCATCAGATTAACAGAAAACATTTATTTATTTATTTATTTATTTATTTATTTATTTATTTATTTATTTATTTATTTATTTATTTATTTATTATTGACATTCAGTTTTTACCGCTGTCATTAAGCACTGTCATTGAGAATATTTGGCATAGTGAATATGTTAAGCATTTCAGTCCAAGATGGTACAACCATCCCCACCAGAGCTGTCTTAAACAGGCAAAGTTCAGCTGATGAAAACTGCAGAGGTCCTGGAGATCAAACAAATGGAGAACACAGATTACATACCTCTGCCAAGACTCTGTCCTTCTGCCTGGGTCTGAGGACTAATACTGAAGTCATCATTTAGAGACCATTTACTGAAGAAAGAAAAGAAGAGACCATTTACTGAACCATTTACAGCAGTCCTTTCACACAGGCTGTACCTTTTGGAGTACAAAACATAACTCCAGTCTTGGAATTTTTTTAACAGGCTACTTCTCTTCATCTGGATGTTTTTAAAAATTGTATTGCATCCATTTAAATTTTAAAATGGGCACTATATTTTATTCAACTGGTCTTCTAACAGCAGCAAGACTGCTGCAGTCAACTATCTCCTCTTAGATCTAGATTCAAAGACAAAGTCAGGCTTTTCCAATAGCTGCCCCAGAGGAGTAGAACAGTTTATATATACAGTACTGTATGTACTGCCCTGACTAAATATTCAGATTTCTGCCTAAGATTCAGATTACCAACAGAAAACAGAAAAAAAATCACTCCCCAATCTTGCACCAAAATCATCACCAAAACTGCAACCAAAGTAAGCTAATTGTCCAAAAAGTTTTTTTTTTTTTCCCTAACAGTGTATTTTATGATGAGATTTGGTTCTTCTCACCATTCACTACCAACATCTTGTACATAATMTTTTAAGTGCACACATAAAATCGCACTGATATTTCCCCATCATCAACCAACTGTGGAGAAGTACAACTCCCAGATGGTTATGTTKTCTGAGTGGTCATTGAAGCTTTATACACATGTGGTTTTTCTCTTTGCTTCTGGCCTCAACAGCAGCCTTGTTCCTCCAGAAATTGGACCTTAGAGAATAGCTGAGGGTCTCTCCAATGAATTGTCCAGAAACCTACAGATCATTTTTCTCCCTCTATGTTTTGCTTTTAATATGTGTAAATGGATTTTCCATCCCCATGGTTTCTTATGMATGTTTTTGTTTTTTATTAGCATCWTAGCATGTTTGACATGTACTTTAAATTGCAAACTTTTGTAATGAAGCTAAAGTGGTCTYATTGTCTGTGGAATCTTTCCAGTGCTAAAATTATTGAAAATGGCCACTGGGATGAGAGCGCTGCTTGACACAGTAGTCCAGGCTCTTCCTCAGGTATGTGTTATCCCACACACACACACACACACACACACACGCACGCACACACACACACACACACACACACACACACACACACACACACACACACCAACGTCCTCTCTGAGCTTATCACAAGGACACCCAGGAAGTAATTAACATTGGTGAAATGATGAATGACCAGAATCCATAAATGCTTTTTGAGAATTATGACTTTCGGGAAGTGAGGTTAWTATGACTGTGTTTTCGCCCTTAATTTTACAGAACGCTGCCGACTTCCAACCTCTCCTCTGATTGTTATGGCAAGCTAAACCTTTTGCTGTATTAATTTAAAAGTTCCACTTCCGGAGCTGTTAAGAAGACAGGAAAAGCTTAAAACTCTTGCTCTCTTAGCATGTAAAACTCCTCTGTTCATCAGCACAAGCTCATATGTACACATAGAAATACATGATAAGTTTTATTCAGGTTTTGACAAAACATACTGTATATGAATAACAACTTAGGCAATGAAGATTTTTTAARGCTTTAGTGTAGCAGAAGATGGCYTCTAAAAGTTTGAACATAACAGTTTTTATTTCTAGTTTTCTTGGACAATGTGAAGGTGTCTTATGCAAAACATTGAAAACCACATTGACTGATCATTTCATCAGTGTGTGTGTATCCACAATACCAAAGAAATGCAGATTAGGTTGGAACATTTCTGTAGACATTAAAGTGTATGAAAATGTTCATAGGTGACTTTGAAATGTAAGTGTTTTTTTCATTGGTCTAAAAGACTAGAATATTATTATTAAAAATGCATTCACTTCATAGATAAAATATGAATCTATTGGCTCAGACTTCATGCTATTGTTTCTGTTCAGAATGAAAAAGTCAGCTTCCTCACTTGATAAAATTTKCTGCATCTGTGCGTCCGCTTATTACAGTGAAAAACAAACACTCCACCAATCACATGTCAAGCATTCCTTTAAAACCCCAACTCTATTCATAAACTTTTAATGATGTTCTTATGTTTTTACCTATTTATGTGACCAGTTATGTCATTGTTTAAAATATTTATGGAGTATAACAAATTATTCTTCTGATTTATGGGAAATAAAGCTTATTATAGCAGCAAACKTTAGTACAGAGAATTAAAGGCAGGTATATGTGGGCGATCCACTCAAGGTAAATTACAATGACCTGCTTTATGACCAGTTACATAATCAAAGTAAGCTTGTGGATTCAAAAGCTCTTGGACAGTGAAAAAGCTTGATGGCTATACTTGTCCCAAGGTAAGATTTATTACTTGTAAATGTTTTCAGTACAAGCACAGCAACTTATAGATGAAACAGTCAAAATAAACTTTTAGAAACTGAACTGTTGTTGAAAGGTTTACCAATGGGGAATTAATTGCATATTTAATTAGATTACACTGTATATTACAATAACTATTTTGAAGGAAAAAAAAGGAACTTACAGATATTCATAGATTGAACATTATTAGTATTCACAACTAACATATCTTGACAAATCATTTTTTACGACAGGATATGAGCTTTAAAGGAGACATGTCATGCTTTTTAAATCCATGTTTTCAGATTTAAATCATATCTTAAATTTATACAAAGTGGAAATGATATGCTTTGGTCTGAATTACTCCTTTTTAGATCTACTCAAACTTCTCTTTCACCCCTTTAATGAGGTTTGTCTCAAAGCAGCTCATTTTGAGGCTGTCTCTTTAAATCCAAATGAGGCACTTCACACCCCGTCCCCCTCCAGCTTCCAAAGCGATCCATTCTAGTTTGATAGTGGGGTTTAGCGGCACAGAAACTTTTTTTATATACAAATTAATTAAAAGATGTCAACAAGGGAAGACTTGTCCATCCATCCTTACATGTTGGAGCCAGAGTGAGAGGAGAGGGATTACCAAATTGTAGTTGGTACAAGTTCAATCCTTATTATCACAAATATTTTAACATAGCAGTTCATGGAATGTCATATAAAACAAAGAAAAGTGAGCAGGTTAAAAAATATGACCCAAACTGAATATACGGATACCTACACAGCATCGGATGAGACTAAATTTATAATTTCTGTACTCCTAGAGACTCCAAGTAAACAACAAAAATATTTTAATGGCTAAAAAACTGGCTTTCACATGATTTGCCTCCTTTAACGTATTTATGGTCAAAACAATGATTAATTAGTTAAAAACTGTCTTTCATGTAGTAAATGTCTCCCTATAAACTGATGAAAAACACACATGACTCGCAAGGAAAAACAAAGTGTCTCATCTCAGCTGGTGATCCATATTTGTTCATCTCTAACAACACTGCAGGAGCAAGAATACAGAGTTTTTCTTTCAAATGATGCATGTGGAGATAAAACACATCTGACTCCAAAAATGAGTGTACAAGGTCACACAACCAAATGTACAAAAAAAAGTAACTTTTTTTGCTTTGCTACACTGCCAAAATAAAGTGGCACGTCATTATTCATTTGTGGTGTGTAATCTTTCATGCTGCATATCAAACTAAAGTAACTTTTTTTCCTGTTGTTTTGGAAAGTTATGAAGCTCTTGTTTATTACCTCCGCCAAGGAGGTAATGTTTTCGGTCGCGTATGTCCGTCTGTTTGTCGGGCTGTCGGTCTGTCGTTCTGTTGTTCTGTCTGTGGACAACATTACTCAAAAACCTGCAGATGGATTGTCATGGCATTTACAACACATGTGGGTACTGGGCCAAGTAACACACCTTTAAATGTTGGTGATGTTCCAGATCACGATGCGGATACAGGAATTTYTTTTCTTTTAATCCTCTCAGACTGGCAAAGCTGTGAKGCTTTCACATGGCTTCTGTAAAAAAAACTGTGACAGCTATCAGTGTTTGGACTTCAAACTATATAAAAGTAATGTTAAAATGTAATGATGAATTATTCTTGCCATAATGTGCACATTTTTACGCATTTGGTGCACATTTACAAAATGTTCTGTGACCACRAAGTGCGTGATTGCAGCATGAAACGTATTTCTCCCATTTCCTCAAACACACCACATTGTCAGTAGGCTTATACACAGGTCGATGAAGATTGAAGAAGTGAAGTGACGTGGTGGACTTCAGACTCGGAGGCTGTTTGTTTGTTTGTTCATTTTTATTATTACTTAAATGAGGCCAGATCAAGTTGAGARCTATTTGYGCGCCCCTCTGTCCACCTCTCGCCAAACTTTGGGGAAAAAAGAATGCGCAGAGCGTGGTTGTGACCGCTGTGTGTGTTCATCACAAAGATAGGAAGACGCGTGTGTGTCTGTGTGATTAGACGCACGATGAAAACTCTGCTTTTTTGAATCAAGTAGCACCGATGCGAAAGCTTTCAACAATAGCGTCGGGTGACGAGTCTGACTTTTTCCTTTTTTTTCCCACATTGGACTCCACCGGGAAGAAATCCCGTGCATACGGCCTGCTTAAATGTTCATTACGTCAGAACTTTTTCGGCAAATGCGTTCCCATCTCTGCTTTTAGTGCATTACAGGATGGAGGAAATTGGACTTGGCGGAGGTTTGCACTCTCCGAGTGCTTCTAGTTTTTTATGCAAGAATCAAAACCATCTATGGATCTGAACAGACTGTTTACTTAAAACTAAATTTTACTAAGGACAGCAGTAAGTGAGGATGTGTTTAAGATGTTTAAGATGACATTGCTTCCAAAGTGGGAAAGAAACGCTACAGATTTTACACTTTAACATCATACTGTATATTACAACAATTAATGGCACCAATAAAAGAACTCCATGAACTCTTAAATTTTCTTTTTTAAATATAAAATTGATATAAACAATGTAAATGTGTCATATGATGCAATAATCAAAATAATCCCTTAATTATATCACACTAGAGCAATTTAATTTGAAAGGTCAAATCAAGTGCCTGCAATTAATTCATTAAATATTTAAATTTTATTTGAATTTGACCTTTAATTGAGTTAATTTTGCATGTCACTATTTTAATAAGGTAAATTCTTCCATTAAATCTGAACGTGTAAGATGCCAGAATTCATTTGATTTTTGCAATTGTTCTTTCCACCAATGATATCTGCAGTGTAGTTACTGTATAGAAACTAGAACTGCAAAGCAGTTATCACCGGGGTCCAAGCCCGTGTATTCATGTCCACCTTGGCCCATGTTGTCCTGAGCAC
This sequence comes from Austrofundulus limnaeus, assembly GCF_001266775.1. Lineage (NCBI taxonomy): Eukaryota > Metazoa > Chordata > Actinopteri > Cyprinodontiformes > Rivulidae > Austrofundulus > Austrofundulus limnaeus. The sequence continues at coordinate 262,890 of NW_013952532.1, read as the reverse complement.
ATTATTGATGTCTGCATCACAGAGCTGTAACATGAGGAGTTTACATAAGATCTACTTGAGACCTTAATATCTTCAATAGATTTAAGTCTCAGAAAAATGTCACTCCGTATCCAAATGTCCTCTCTTTTGCCTTCTGTTCTGTCTTTTTACTGGGAGCTCCACTGTTAACTTCCATAAATCATTATATGAACTGTGCCTCCCCTGGACATGTCGAAACCATCTTAATCTGGCCATTGTAACTGTATCTCCTAGGTATTCATCTGTAATGTTTTATTATAATTCCTGGGACTCTTTCTGCACCTTTTTACCACACTTCCAATTGTCTTGGACAGACTACTTGTAGCATGACTGTACTAGGTGCCTGTCACTTTATGACCGGTTGGGACTAGAACCGCCCATTGGGACTAGCTCCGCCTCTGGGCTGTGTCTCTCCAAGCTGAGCTTCATCATCACAGAGCCCCCCACCTCCCCTCACCCCCTCGCACCCTGCCCATGACTCCTGCAGGCTCTCGACAGCAACAAAGCAAACAACCGGTGAAACTGAAACTGTCTGCTGAGCTCACAATACTACTTCACACTGCAGCCCTTTTCAGATTCAAAATACCTTTGAGAAATTGTGTTTTCAGATGCCAAGCATTTGTATTGCCTGGTTGATTCTCTCCAATCCAGGAGTGAGAAACCCATCTGATTTGCATTTCTTCTGTTTTATTTTTTTGCAACGTTTTAAAAGTTTGCGCAAAATTCACATTAAAAATAGATGGAAATATGGCTAGTGCCCTCCTAAGTGGTATACTTTTATTCTCCTCCTCAAAAAGAAGCAAAGATGAAATCAGCTTATAGCCCACAAACTTTTTTATATGTACCAAATTATATGTGTGTGTGTGTGTGTGTGTGTGTGTGTGTGT
>NW_013952532.1:257806-261973 GCF_001266775.1 Austrofundulus limnaeus | reverse complement strand
TGTGTGTGTGTGTGTGTGTGTGTGTGTGTGTGTGTGTGTGTGTGTGGAGAAGGGGGGGATTATTTTGCTTTCTCCTCCATTTATTCTTTTTTTGATTTCTGTCATATTTTTGTCCAAAAAAGAATGTCCATTTTTTCCCATACAAAAGACCCTTTATAAAATACAGTATGTTGGTCAGTCAAAAGCACCCCACTGGCTGTTCCTTTTGAGGTGACTTAGCTAATGGTGTGTTGCTAGTGCCTGCTGTTGCTCCCCAGGAAGTTCGTTACCCATTCACTTTGCACATTCCCATTTAAAAAGATTTAAGTCTTTTGAAAATAGAGCATTCAGCATAATTCAATACTTTAAATGATTAAAGAATGTGTCTTGTTTTTAAATGAAAACAGTAATATGAACATTTCTCTGTTCTGATAAGAAAAAAATGGTTGTTAAATGTTTGTTAATTGTTCATGGATTGTAAACTTTTAACATACAGTATATAACATATTTCCGTGTTTTTTTATTTATTTATTTTTTGTTTTGTTTTCTTAGCAACTGAAACCATTGTTTTTATTGCCTGTTGCACAAACGATTTTTTTTCAGGGTGTTGCTTCAAGGCTTTTTTGTTTTCCTTTTCTTTGCTTTTGTTTTGTTTTGTCTAATAATCAGTTTATCCTTTGTCGTGTTTTAGGTAGGAAACTTGGGTCTACTCTTCATGTTGCTGTTTTTTATCTATGCTGCTTTGGGAGTGGAGCTCTTTGGGGAGTTAGGTAGGTCCAGCATCATTTTGTATTTATACATTTAATCTTAGAAACCACCTTTTCGGCTATCAACCTGCCATGAAGTTTTGTTTTTTTATTTGAATGGTCATTCACTGCCATATCACCAAAATTAGAAGATGAGATGTTTTATAGAAAGAAAATTTTGCCACAGAGTCATTATTTTAAAATACGATTGTGTGAAGACTGTCTTTGTGATGTAAAGTTGTATATTGATGAAACAATCTCTAAACTCTTACTTACCTTTTGCATTTTCCATTCTTATTATACTTGACAGTGTGTAATGCTGACTATCCCTGTGAGGGAATGAGTCGCCATGCTACATTTGAAAACTTTGGAATGGCTTTTCTTACACTGTTCCAAGTATCAACAGGAGACAACTGGAATGGTATCATGAAGGTACGTTTGGTTTGATATTCTTTTTATTTATTTATATTTTCATAATCTACATTTGTTTAGGTGATTGGATATAATTTTTCTCCTTAATAGTGAAGCAAATAGAATTTCTTGGAAAGACAGCCAATCAGTCTGAGTTACTCAAAGCTCCTTTTTCTGGAGTGAAGGAGCACATTGAGCTCTATGCATTTTTGTACTATTCAAACATCAGTCGAATAACCAAAAGCAGCCATGAATCACATTTGACATTGATCCTCTTCAGCTGAAATCCATTGATCAGATGATAATTAGGTGTAAGAAAGCTAAAAGTCATGAGCTAAAAGCTTAAGTGATGTTGGTGTCAAAAAATAAATTAGAAAAAAATTAAGAATAAATTTCAAAACGTACATCCGTAATATCAATATAGTCTGTGTCAAATATCAGCTCTGTTCAGGCAAATCCAAGAACCCATGTCTCACTTTAACAGCTTCTTTCCTACTGCTAATCACAACTAAACTTAACTTTAACTGCTGGTATCACTTTAAATGATGGTGTTTAAAACCGTTTCTCATGCTCTTATTTAATCCCTTCTTCTTTTTGTCCTTTCTCAAATCAGGACACACTGAGGGAGTGCCCACAGGATCGTCCAGGCAGCGACTATGGCTGCCACGCCGGACTCCAGTTCATCTCTCCTCTGTATTTTGTGTCCTTCGTGCTCACAGCTCAGTTTGTCCTGATAAACGTGGTGGTTGCTGTGCTTATGAAGCATCTGGATGATTCCAACAAAGAAGCTCAGGAGGATGCTGAAATGGATGCAGAAATTGAGTTAGAACTGGCCCAGGGAGGCCTCTGCTGTATGGTGGGGGGCATTGGAGCCATTGCTGGGGCCACAGGTGGTGCTGCTACAGGCGTAGGCATGGGCGGCACAACGCCTGGTGCCATCACAGTGGGGGTGGTCGGAGGTCTGAGTGGCACGGTAATGGCACCTTTGAGAGATGGAGGAGGAGGAGGCAGTGTGGTCCATGAGGGACACACACACCATCGATGTCGACTCTACTCACCTGCTCAGGTAAGAGAAAATTCAGTTAGGTGAGAAAATATTCACTGCTGCTACACCACCACTTTTTCAAATGCAGGGAAAATTTACAAAAGTGCTTTTCATAAGACATGATATAGTTACTTCCCAATCATGATTGAAAGAAAAAAGGAAACATTGCATGGAATGTCAAAGACCCAATTTTAAGTTGGCTGAATGCTAGCACAAAAAGTTAGTGTTTTAGCTTGGGTTGGTGATAATGCTAATTTTGGCTTATGGCTGATTTTAATGGTATATTGTTTTCATTTACAACTTACCTCTGAATCTGTTATTCTGCTTCTGACACTTTTGATTTTTTTTTTTCTTGAGAGGTTGAAAGGCCTGCAAAGGCACCAAAATTTCACTCCACAAGCGGCAAGCCAGAAAAAATAAATAAATAAAATAAAAAACTCTATTTAGCCAGCTGACCTTGTTCCATGCTATTCAACAGACAGCCAGTCAGTGTTGGCTGTACATCTTTCACAGGTGACTCAACCAACCAAGCAAGTTAAAGTGAGGAAGAAAAAAAAAGATCCAACCCCTGGTAGCAAAGGTTTTTTATGACGCAAACGAAAGAAGTCCTTTGCCCATGTAGAATTTTACAAAATAATGTAGGCCTAAACTATATTTAAATATGTTCTATATCAAAAATACTAACTACTCAAATCCACTTCTAAGTCTTTATTTATTGCTCAAGAGTACTTAGCCATAGCCACTCAAACGTTTAATAGATCTTTGAACCTGTTACCTTCAAATTACATTGTATTTTTTCTTTGTTTTGTTTTTTCCTTGATTTCCATCTTATAAATTTATGCCATAAAATAATCAATAAAGAGTATTTATGTACCATTAACTACTTGGCAACATAAATGGACCTTGCAGGCCTTCGAAAAGTACAAATATGTGTCTTAATGTCCAGTTATAAGTCTAATGGGGGTACATACGTCCAGACTGTACTTCAGGGGGCAAAAATGTGCTCAAAATCTACTGAAATGAGCTCCTTCTGTACCCCTATTTTGACAGTGTGTGGAAATGTTATTTTTGGTGGATGCATACTAGATTATTTATATTTCCAATAATGAATTTGATCCAAAAACTAGTTTTGTTCTCAGTTTAGCTCTTCAGAGTCAAAGTGACTAAATAACATGTATGTAGTTTGTTAATGTCTGAAACTTATCTTAGCGAAATGAACAAGAATGATTGTTCTTTTTTTTTCAGTGCTTCATTAACCYCCTGTAAGGCAGTTGATGCTCAACCTGCCAGGCTCTGTGAGACTACACAGCTGCTGGAGTTGTTTTTATTTATTGTAATGAAATATGGCCGCCCTACTTATGCAAATAAAATGTGTTGATGACTTTTACAAACAYGCGCGGGAGACATGAGAAAACACACAAAACAGTATGCTTCGACCCATGCAGAGCACCCCTGTGCAGACATTTACAAATATATTAAACAGCTGTTGTCTCCATTCTTCTAAAAATACCATGAGTGGAGGCACTGCCAGCGTTGGCTTTCATTCCTCAGCTGCCTGATTGCTGCAGCTCATACAGCAAGTCAGCTCAAGCTACTTTAATAATCATGCCTGTGCACRAGTATACCTAACAATAAGAACCAGGCAAACTCAAAGTGATAAAAAAGCAAATAGGCATAGAAGCAGAGGAAAAACAGACAAGAAAATCTGGAAGAAATTGAGCGTAATCATTAGAGTGTTGAACAGAAAGAAAAGTAAGATGGGAGCACTCTTTATCACTTTAGGGGATKGTGTGATTGTTGGAGTAACTGAGCAAGCTACTGAATGAAAAACAAGTGTTTGTAGCACTTCTGGTGCAGCCCAAGGCACTTCCTGAAGGAGTATAATAATTTTGCTACAATAACAGTGTAATACAAAATGAATAATGGGACAAAAGTTTAGTAAAATATGTTGGTGTGAAACTGCTTCTAAAATTCAGAGATTATTAT
>NW_013952532.1:255534-257729 GCF_001266775.1 Austrofundulus limnaeus | reverse complement strand
ATTATTATTATTATTATTATTATTATTTGGATAGCCCATTTTATACCAGAAGGCAACTCAAGGTGCTTTACAGAATAAAAAAACAAGTTAATATGAACCTGGAAAAAACTACCTATCAACAAACACACATATACACAAACACACCCAGATTCAATATTAAAGCATTTAAAACAATTATTAAAAGCACTAATAGTTTTAAGACTAGTTATTTAAAAGCAAAAGCAAACAAGAATGTCTAATTTAGATTTAAATAAGGTCAAGAAAGACTCAAGTCTGAGTTCCTCAGGTAGTTCATTCCACAGGTGAGGTTCATAAAACTAAAGCAGCTTCAGCAGGTTTGGTTCTGGTTCGTGGAACAACTAAYAATCCTGTGTTTGCTTATCTGAGATGTCTGGGTGGTTCATAAAAATGATCTGAGCATTACTGCAGAGCTAAACTGCTCAGTAATTAATGGACAAGAAGGAGTACTTAGTAATATATTCTGGGGAAAAAAAGGTAACCACTGGAGGGACTGAATAACAGGAGTTAAATGCTGAAATTTCTTGGTCTTTGTTAAGACTTTCAGCTGTATTCTGGACCAGCTGGAGCTGTTGAATTGTATTTTTTTAGTAGAAAATGAAGTAATCCATTATAGTGATCCAGTCAACTGGAAATGAATGCATTGAACAAACAATGTTTGTTGTATGTTTGTTTGTTTTCTTTGTTTGTTTTGTCTAGTTTTTGTTTGTTTGTTTGTTTGTTTGTTTGTTTGTTTGTTTGTTTGTTTGTTTGTTTGTTTGTTTGTTTGTTTGTTTGTTTGTTTTTGCTTCATTGCTTTAAAGGATCTAACAGTTATACTAAGTTTTCTCTATAAAACTTGGAATCAAATTATGTTTAAAATCCCCATCAGCAAATACTGTAGTCCTGTTTTGTCAACCTTAAAAGCTCTCGCACTTTTGTTCATGTGGAAGAAAATTAACCCATCTGACAGAATTACACAGAATCAGCATTGTTCCAAACAGGAATAGCGGAAACAAGGGAGAGATGATCACACTGGAATGCTGGGAAGACAGAGAATTGGGAGTGGGTGGCAGGCTCTACCACAGGCTCATTGTGCTTATAGCTCTTTGTCTGCCAGCTTACTGGTATTTTTAACCAAGAGGGAAAAAAAAAGAGAAATGGAAGGGAGGACCTCTATTTGTGTGACTAACAGCACTGGGTTTCATCTCTTACATGATTAATTAGCAAGGAGATTTTCCAGATTCATTTTGTACTCTAGAGTCTGTCTATATTTGCATTTAAAGCAATTTTTTCTTCTAAAAAAGGTTAACAAAATCCTGACCACTAACACACAACCCTAGCGCTTATGATAGAGGAATGGAAGCAAGTTCAATAAGAAGAGAATTTAACAACAAATGTATTTTTTAAGAAAAGAAATGCTTGTGTAATTCAGAAAAAATATGGTCTTATTCACGCAAATCATCACCTTCTTGGAGATTTCTGAGATTATTTAGGCTCCTGCTGAAAACTGTCAGGTATTTTAGAAGCTGATATGCGACTTAAAATCCATAAAAGAGATGATAAAAAATCACAAAAAGATTACCCCCCACCCCCACCCTCCACAGCCGCCAGCTTTTGTTTTTGCTGTGTAATTTTAATTATGTACATTGGAGGTGATAGCACCCTGTGTATAATAATTCCATACAAAAATGAAAGGAAAAAAAAAACCTCAGACATCATTTTTAATATGTTAATTACAAACAAACACATACAAAAGCCAGCCCAATATTATTTTATGGTTACTGTTGAATAATTCATGCTTTCTAAATAACTCACTTACTAATGATTTCAGCAAGAGTGTAACGTGTTCATTGTGAAAAAAGAAAAATAAATCTAAAAAACAGAGACCAATTATCACTAAGACATGCATTGTGTGTAATTAGTTCAAAATCTGCACAGTGAAAGCAGAATTTAGCAACAGAAGCACATAAACAACAGCATAGCATGGCACCTGTATTAATGGAATATATTCAGTCTGCACTAGAAGTCCCTACCTAACAAAAGAAAAAAAGCTATGCAATTTTGTAATAAATAAATAAATAAATAAATAAATAAATAAATAAATAAATAAATAAAGGCAGCAAAGTGATCAGAAGTAATAAGTATGATCTAGCTCAGTTTTACCCATCCAGTCCAATAGTTATACATCTAAGTAG
>NW_013952532.1:250807-255496 GCF_001266775.1 Austrofundulus limnaeus | reverse complement strand
GTGTGTGTGTGTGTGTGTGTGTGTGTGTGTGTTGGGGGCTCAGTCAATAGGTGGGTCCTGCCAAGGACTTGATATTGTCTGTGGTTGCCCTCCTCACCTCACACCCTTTATCAGTCAGTCTCACAGTGTTTGGGCAGAAACAAGAGGAGAAAATAACTATTGGAGGAACAAACAGTAAAAGCTTCCAACAAGAGGACAGAAACACGTAGAAGTTTTAAAATGTATTGAGATCCAAGGTGTAGGAGATAGCAAAAAGACTGGTGAACACATCAAAGTAGAGAAGAGGTGACAAAAAAGGAAAAGAAAAAGAAACATCAATTCACTAAGCAGAGGCAAAAAAATGAAAGTCCTTGCAATTAGATTTTACAAAATTAACATTTGTCTTCTTTGGCTCTGCATAAAGCGGGCAAAAATCAGTGATAACTGTCTTGCAGCTGCCAGTAGCAGCTGAAAATAGCAACGGCTCAAACAGATTGTTCTTAATTAAACTATACTCCTCATGACGTAGTCGGCATGTTATGTAAAAGAACTGATAATAAAGCAGACATGTGTAGGGAAGAAAAAGAGAGAAGTTTGACATTTCGAGCAAATGAGAAAAATTGACTTGGTTTGGAGACTGTATGTTTTGTAACTAAAGTAAAGAACATCCTGATGCATCAGAAAAATCAAAAAGAAAAACTTAACCCAGAGCCAGACCAGGGTCATTCCGTCTGTTGCGGGAGTTTCAGAGAAACTGAGACATTTATACTCTAAACATGATGTCCCAGTGGCTTTCAAACCCCAAAACACATTACAGAAAAGACCGGTTCAACCCAAAAATCCGGTTCCCCGGCACAAAGCAATGTTGTAATAAGTGCCAGGAGGACTGTGATCAGTTAAACTTCAGGGAAACAAAGCAGCCACTGTTCAAAGGAATGAGCCAGCACAGACGAACTACATCATCAGGCCAGGAATCTGCAGTTTACACTCATCTAGGCCAGGGGTCACTCTTTCAGGGATGAAGATGTTCTCATCCTCGATAGACAGGAACCTTGGTTTGAGAGAAGAGTAAAGGAAGCCATTTTTGTTAAGAACAAAACCTCTATTGTTATACAGGTGGACGCCTTTGTGTCCAGTTGTCCCCCTCTTACAATGCTGTGATTGCAAGTATGACTCAGCCCCCTGTAAGTAAAAGGTGGGAACCAGGGCCCCAACAATAGTCAGGTGATGGTGCACATGACCCTCTATGAACAACAGAGACAATCAAGGCACTAATGATCTAATGTTTGGCTGATAGTCCTCTTTTGCATATGACCAACCTGTTTGTCCACCATATGGAGGCAGCGCTTATAAGGCTGAGTTCATCTGAAACTCCTCAGACTGAAGTCTCTTGAAAGAGAGACAAAACATTTCATTGAAGAAGAAACTATCCAGAGGACCTGCTTATTGTTTTTTTTAAGTAAATAACCTACAATTTGTGCAGGAGTTCAAAAAGGGAAATGGGAAAACTGACTTTTTTTATTTATTTTGGATGTTGAGAAATTACCACACCTCTACTGATGAACTGATGCTTTGATTAACTTTTACTGTAAAAGCAACTGATGTTTGCAGTAAATTGTCTTAATTTTGTTGACTTGCTTTTCATAAGAACAAAACTGCTGCTTTAAGAAACCTTGTTTTGCTAATAGAATGACATTAGTTGTGACATTTTATTGCAGTGTTTCTGTGTGTGTGTGTGTGTGTGTGCGATGCAGGAGAGCCAGTGGCTGGACAGTGTGTCTCTGCTGATAAAGGACTCACTGGAAGGGGATATGATTGACAACCTCTCTGGTTCAGTTTTTCATCACTACTGCTCGTCTCCAGTCTGTAAGGACTGTAAGAGTCACCCACAGGAGGTGAGTGTGATATGTACAGGTGATATGGTATGTTTTTTTTGTCTTCCAGCAATTTAATTTTTGACTCTTTCCAAGACACTACATACCCACCCTTCCTTATGTGTATATATACCCCCTGTGCAAGGACATCACATCATGGAGTTGTTAATACTTATATCACAATCAACATTTATGCTAATATCTGTGGATGAGGGAATGTTATTAAAGCGAGTGTGCTTATAGGTGCATTAGAGAATTGTTTTATGCATGTGTTCACTTTTAAGATCTGGACACAAATACTGAACAGTAAAATGTACAATGGCTACTACTTTACTTAGAAACTGTTTAAAGTGAAGTGAAGTGAAGTGAAGTGAAGTGTGTGTGTGTGTGTGTGTGTGTGTGTGTGTGTGTGTGTGTGTGTGTGTGTGTGTGTGTGTGTGTGTGTGTGTGTGTGTGTGNGTGTGTGTGTGTGTGTGTGTGTGTGTGTGTGTGTGTGTTATAAGCCTATAAGATTACACCCTCATATTAGCCATAAATTGTGTGTGTTTGTGTGTGTGTGTTGTGCTTCTCTGTGCCATTTCATCTGACTGAGTACATGGGAATTTTATTTTGTTCCAAAATAAGCAATTCTTACCATAAATAATGTGTTATTATGTCAACACTATAAATGTATCTCATTCCCAGACCTATGGTCATGCTCCCAATCAGGACAAGGTCAAACATCACTGTATCAATTTCCTGACATTGTAAAACCTTTAGTTCCTGAAATTATTTCTTTTTATAAAACACTAATGCATCAAAATCCTGAGAGAATCTCATTTTGTTCAAGAAAGAACACACACAGTTTTAAGTGTACATGTTGGATTACTTCCAAGTATGTTTACATTTAAGAATGGTTCTTTAAAGTTATCAGCTGAGCACATGTGCTCCAGATATACGTATGTTCTAATAAGGACAGAGTAGAGTGCTTTCACTGTGTTTTCAGCTGTTTTTTACTTCCATGAAAGTAAACATTTTGGTCTCTCTTAACATTTTGTTTTTATCTTGACAGCAATGTGTGTATGAGCTGAAACCTTGGTGTCTAAATCCATTTCTATATCCCTTGGGGATTCCTAATTGATGCACTTTGAATTGTGTTGTTTTAAAACATGCTTCATCTGATTTCAATCCTTTCAAAAGAAAATATGATACTTTGAAAATGCAAACATAGTTTGCTTTAATGGCAGAGATATTTACATCCACAGCACATTATAACTGAATTTCCACCATATTAAGGTGGTGCCAGTAGGAATATTTTGAGATGCTCTCTATACAACACACAGTCGCATCTTGTCTCCCTTAAAGGTCCAAGTTTGCTTGATGCACATTTGTGCATCATGAGAGTTTGTGAGTTTTATCACGTAACACATAGGTGTTGGCCCTGATGTTTGTGCTGACTGCATATTTATGTCGGTAGTGGTGGGGTTAAGTGTGTGTTTGTGCATGGGTCGAATTACATGAGTCACAGAAGCCTGCTGCTGCTGTCAGTGCATTTTACAAATTAGCTTGCATTTTAGAGGTGTGACCTTACTCAGTAGGTCTGCTGCATACATACTATAACACAATAAATGTTTGTAAATGAACTGTCATGCAATATAACCAACAATTACAACAAATTTTCATTTTACTATTTTAAGTTCTTTCTGTTGAAGAAAAAGCTCTTTTTCATACAAGTGATGGTAATTTAAAAAAATGTTAAGACTAGAGGATAAGTAAGAAAAACAATGTGAGTGTGTGTGTTTTGTCATGTTAGCAAAATATCTCTTAAACAACCCAACATATTTTTGTCAAACTGACGGTGTTTAATCCCTCAACATACATGACTATTTAACATCTAGAGTCATCCCCAGTCAAGATGGCTGCTACAGCTAATCAAACTTAGCTAAACAAAAATGGCTAAAACTCAATCAATTTTACATATAGTGAGCTAAAATATGATTTGGTTGTAGCTGAGAGTAATTCATAACTAAAGATTTTACTTTGGATGAATTGAAATGATCTTGGCAAAAAAGGTGCAAACGGATTTATTTACAAAATAAAAAGGTTGGCGAGGCAGMAAAATACCAAAACAAAGTTTCCAAAACTTGGCATGAGGAAAAAAAGCACAGGCTATGGTGATTATGGATGACAAACAAACAAAAGCTCTGACACAGACTGAGGACACGGAACATAATATAAAGGAGAACTAATGAGCTAAAACAAGAAACACCTGGGAGAGAAACACGAGGAGCAGGTGAGAGTGGGTGGGGCCGAGCAAAGACAAGCAGGAGGAGGAAAACTGAAATACAGCACAGAATACAAGAAAATTCACCAAAATAAAACACCCACACAGACACACTGTGACAATAACAAGTACTTTGAGTGCAATTAAATCCTGAGAGACCTAGAGACATATGATATTAAGCATTTTTTTATTAATTTTGGACCAAAATCGCTCCATCAAATCTCAACATAAAATGATCTTAATCAAAATATGGCATTGAAAACGGTGAGCAACGTGCATTACTATATGAGTTATACAACAGACACATTGCACACTTACAGAAGTCAAGAAAGTTTATTGTATTTATTTTAAACCCAAAATATACAACATGTCAGGAAATAAAACTAAACTAAACTAACAAAAATGCAGAAATATCATATTCATATTTCATAAGATGTGGGTGATTTTGTCTTAATCCCCGAAATTATGAGTAATTTAATATGTTGACTGCATTTTGTGAGAATCCAAAATTATGAAGTTTTGTATTGTCAATTTATTGTTTTTTTTTTTTTTTTTTTTTTTTTTTTTTTTTTT
>NW_013952532.1:247182-248502 GCF_001266775.1 Austrofundulus limnaeus | reverse complement strand
CTCTCTCTCTCTCTCTCTCTCTCTCTCTCTCTCTCTCTCTCTCTCTCTCTCGCTCGCTCGCTCTCTCTCTCCTTCTTGATCACACACTTTCTGTATTCAATTTCCCTCCTAATTTTTCTATTTTGCTTTCAGAAGGGCAGCAGTGGTTCCCACAGCTCAGAGGAGTTGCCCACCCAGGGAGACTATAAGGGGCTTCCTCTCTCCAGCTCAGGGAGTGATGGTGGAGTTCCGGAGCTGTTTGAGGAGCTGGATCTTTCCTCTGCAAATAACAAAGGTATTACAATGAAAACATTTATATATTAAATTATTTTAAAACCACTGTGAGCTGCTGGAAATTGATCTGTGATCCAATTACTGGACCATGGGGTGTCCCAGATTCATCAAGTATTCATTCTGAGAGTCTATGGAAATATAGCAATGCTCTGACAACACAACAGATAGTTACTGTCCTTTATCCTGATGCACCGCAAAAATCAAGGTAGAAAAAAAAATCTAAAAAAAAAGTTAATGTTTTGTCTCACCTCCAAGAAAATTATTTTKTCTAAGAAGTTACGGATAACTCAGCCTTATATTATAAGAAGTGCCTCCGCATGGTGAACAAAGAGGTTTAACAGTGACAATTAAAACTGTTTGTTCACATACAAAAGAGGACCATCAGCCAAACAATTGATCATTAGGGCCCTGATTATCTCTATTGTTACCAGAKGGCTGAGTCATACTGGCAATAACAGCATTAGAGGGGGACAACTGGACACATAGACTAAATGTAACTGACCAAACTGGTGTCTGCTTACGCATTGTCTGAAATCTGTAGCCTAAAATGATTTAAAAAATAGACAGAAAAAAATAAAACATTATAAACAACACCAGAGAAAAGACTGTGAAAGAGGAGGTGTGGAATCATATAATTCCATTATGAAAGTAATGGGTCACATTTAAAACATGAGGTGTTTCATTAGGAGTTTATTTTGCTTAGTTTGCATTTATTGTAAAAGAAGGATGTACCGTTATGCATTTATACAAGTTCAAATTCAGCCTTTGTTTTTCTCCCCCAAAAATCTCAACTAGTCCCTTCATTTTCTGTTATACAGTTTTTTTTTTTACACACTGGTTTCAAATCTTTTCGTGAGTACAAAAGATGGAACAATCACAATGTCCTGGGGCCTCATGTATAAACGGTGCGTACGTATTAAAAAGTTACATTCGCCATGTTCTACGCCCACGTTGGGTTGTATTAAAACCAACGCTGCGTGAAACCTGCTGTGAGAATGTGCGTCAGCGACGCAAAGTTTTTCAGTCGACAGCTTTAACTCACAAAGT
>NW_013952532.1:243406-246174 GCF_001266775.1 Austrofundulus limnaeus | reverse complement strand
AGTGTGGTTATTGTTGTCTATTTAGTTGAACACGGTGTTGAATGGACGTACAATAAATAAATAAAATAAAAAAGGCTGAAGAGAGGGCGCAAAATCGGATGCAAATGGTGGCTCACTGTATGCTAAGAATTTTTTTTTTCTGTGAGTAATCTTCTGGCTGATGCTCAGCTGAGTTGTGGCCAGAGCGCAGCAGCTGCGCTTTGGGTAGATTCTCGCGCCAGGCGCGCGTGCACCCTCGCCAGCTGGGAAGGTGTCATACGTATAAGTCAACCTCTTTGGACGTTTACCTGTCTAATGAGCCTCAAAAATCTAAATTTTTTGCTAAACATCCATAGGCTACCACTCGTGCCAGCGCATGGGTGTGGGGTGGGGATCCGTGGAGATGACAGCGCCTGCTGTAACGCGGGAGGAAAGGAGAGAGGAAAAAGTGGAGAACTTGATGCATTTTTATTTATTTATTGTATGTCCATTCAACACCGTGTTCAACTAAATAGACAACAATAACCACGCTTCAATATCTCATTCGTGAGATGTCTGTAAATTTCAGGTTATCTAACATAGATTACATAGTAGTTTGAGACTAATGATATGTTCTGAACAGTACAATGTCAGAGATGGGATTGTTTTTATTTCTTTATCTTCTCATTCAGACCATTTTTATGAAACTTTGGTCAAATTTGTCATTTTTCCTTGGAAATCTCTAACTTCAATTAGTTCAGACTCTAAATACACGAAAATAAATTACGTTACACATGCAAAGTAACCATAACCCTCTTGTTTCAGATGCCAGTGGAAGAACCGTCAGTGAGTTCGATGTCCCTTCACCCTTGTTTCATCTACCAGTTGACTTTTTTCATCCTGCTGCTGCAGCTCATTCAGAAAATCACGGAGAAGGTGTGAGACCAAGAGACAGGGGCTCATCCGGGCTGCCCTCCCCAGCATCCTGGGCCTCGCTCCGCTCACCAGGAGCAAACAGCAAGCCCCTTAGCTTCCAGGTACAGTAATCAGATAAATGTATCTATTTGTGTCTTGAGGTCTGAGTGGAGCTTCTGTAAATCAGAGTCACCCATGTGACCAAATCAGGACATATGGATGTCTGACATTGGAACGTCCTTTCTTTTGTGGCTACATATAGTACAAATCCATTAATCACTCCGATAAAAAATGATTTTATTTATKTTATTACAGCTGCAATAACAGGAATGCAATGTGTCTTTGCCACAGGAGTCCATGATTTTACAAAAAATAAACACTTTATGTGATTAGATGTAAACACAGCTCCTTGGTGGGTTTGTGACTCACAGTAAAAAGTTATTTGGAATATGATACATGTCACTTATTATCTGTTGATTTAGTTCTTGTATTTAAAACAATGTTTAACAAATGTTTAAGATCATAATTATGTTGAAACTCCATCCTAAAAYTAACACACACCCACACCYTTTTTGGTGGCTTCTGTATGAAACACACTGAAATATATTTAAAAACTAAAGATAAAATCTTTTTATTATTTTTTTATTTTTTTTTAGTTCTTGTTCTTTTTTTGTAACCATGGAAACATGTTTCTTTTCCCTGGTACCTGCTGGTTTGTTTAGCTCGTGCCTGAGTGCCTCTGTGATCCTCAGCTGCTACAGTAATGCTCTGCGGCACTCAGCTAATTAGCCTAGCCAGCCCGGAGCCTGATACTGACGCTGTGCACATTGTTGTTCTTGGCTCAGGCTCCTTACAGTCTCTCTTGTTGCTTTTTTCTCCTTTATTTGTCTCCCAGGTGACTTGTCTCTCCATGCATCTCGGTTATCTTTCATTCTCACTCCCCTTATTCTTATTTTGATTCAGGAACAGAAAGCTCCGACTCTAATTGAAAAATGCAACAAAAACTGTATTGATAGTTTGTTGAATTAACAGCTTCTACTTATKTAAACTTTGGCAACTTTTGCTCTACACAGGAACCACCAAAGGCCACATTACAGTGAATGGAATCAATTGAAAATACCATTCAATATTCAATCTGCAGGTTCAGATTGAACCTTTGCATGGCTGTTTCACATTAAACAGTTATACAGAGGCTGCCCTTTAACACATGCCCAAAAAATCAAGAAAAAAACTGATATCTTGTTACACAAATTTAATTATACCTCCACAAATCATCTATCTATAGTTGTGAAAACGTTTGCTCACTTACAACAATCTGTTTATGACATTATAATAAAACAACACGGTTATTTGAAAATTGACAAATTGTGTTTACAGCAGGTATAGTAGCCAYAGCCCTTGCAATGCAGCCTAGATACCTTAAGCAAGTATACTATACAAGTTCTGTTGAGACACTAGTGTAATGCAAAATTGACAAAGGTGGTGAGTTTTATAAGCATTTGCATGCACTTATTTGATAATTTTCAAATTGGAGTTGTTTCAAAACAGCAAAAATCCACTTTGGCCCTAGCACTGCTTGGACTATATTAATTCATCTTTCCAATTACTATTTCTATTCAAAGTGCTTTCCAAAACAAATAAATTATTATTCCACAGAACCGTGCATCCGTTTTCTTCTGCTTATCTGGGGTTGGGTCGCGGGGGCAGCAGCCTAAGCAGAGAGATCCAGACTTCCCTCTTCCCAGCCACTTGGGCCAGCTCATCCTGGGGAATCCCAAGGCGTTCCCAGGCCAGCTGAGAGACATAGTCCCTCCAGCGTGTCATGGGTCTTCCTCTGGACCTCCTCCCAGTGGGATGTGCCCAGAACACCTCACCAGAGAGGCATACAGGAGGCA
>NW_013952532.1:240378-243059 GCF_001266775.1 Austrofundulus limnaeus | reverse complement strand
TCCCTCATTCGTGAACAAGACCCCGAGATACTTAAACTCCTCCACTTGGGGCAGGACCTCCTCCCTGACCCGTATGTGGCACGCTACTTGTTTCCAGCTCAAGACCATAGTCTCGGATTTGGAGGCACTGATCCTCATCCCGGCCGCTTCACACTCGACTGTGAACCGCTCCAGTGAGAGTTAGAGATCACGATCTGATGAAGCCAGTAGGACCACATCATTCGCAGAAAGCAGAGATGTGATCCTAAGGTCACCAAAAAGGATCCCCTCCACACCTTGGCTGCACCTAAAAATTCTGTTCATAAAAGTTATGAACAGAATTGGTGACAGAGGGCAACCTTGTTGGAGTCCAACTCTCACCGGAAACGAGTCTGACTTACTACTGGCAATGCAGACCAATCCTTGGCATCAGTCATACAGGGACCTAACATCCTGTATCAACGGGCCTGGTACCCCATACTCCCAGAGTACCCCCCACAAGAGTCCCTGAGGGGCCCCACTCTGGAGCCAGGCCTGGAGGTGGGACTAGTGCCTGGTAGCCAGGCTTTTGCCCATGGAGCCCAGTCGGGAACAGCCCAAAGAGGAGACGTGGGTCCCCCTTCACAAGGGCTCACCACCTGTGGGAGGGGYCGTAGGGGTCAGGTGCAATGTGTGCTGGGCAGTGGTCAAGGGCGGGGACCTTGGTGGTCCAATCCTTGGCTACAGAAGCTGGCTCTGTGGACGTGGAATGTCACCTCTCTGGTGGGGAAGGATCCTGAGCTGGTGTGTGAGGTTRAGAGGTTCCAACTAGATATAGTTGGATTCACCTCAACGCACCGCTCTGGCTCTGGAACCARTCTCCTCAAGAGGGGTTGGACACTCTTCCACTCTGGAGTTGCCCATGCTGAGAGGTGCCGAGCAGGAGTGGGCATACTTATTGCCCCCCATCTCAGTGACTGTACGTTAGGGTTCACCCCAGTGAATGAGAGGGTATTCCACAGAACCCCATATAAAAATATATGAAATATCATTTCAAATCTGATAACAAGATGAGTTTTAGATGAACTGTTACTGAATTCTCACTCATGAAGACTGAACATTATAGAATTAGTAAAAGTTACATGTCAGAGGAAGCCAACAGATTGTGTCAAATTGCCATCTCATTGCAATCCCCCAATCTGATCAGCACTTTGGTGACAGTGGAAGGAAACAACTCTCTTTTAACAGGAAGTAACTAGCAGAACTAAGCTCAGGATGGGAGTTGAGAGAAAGAGACACAAACTTTTTTAGCTTTTGATTGATTTGATTGTTTTAGGAAATGTGTGTTACAACTAATTCACACTACTAAATTAAACATTTTTGTCCTGTTGTCTAGCACACGTCCCACAGTGACTCATCTCTGGCCACCGGCAGTTCGGAGGACAGCCTGCAGACCACTATGGAAAAAGGGCYCAGCTTTGGGGTCTCTCCACCTCAGCATCTGGACTTCCCCATTCCTCTCCTCTGTCCTATACCCAGCCTTCCTCTTCACCCCCAGGGAGCACCCACAGTAGACCAGGTTCCATCTTTGCTTAAGAGGCGGAGTTCTACTGTCACTCTCCAAACCACTCATAGACAGCAGAGGAGCCAGAGCAGCACTGGAGGTGAAAGCACCAATCAGAGTTACCCCCAGCAGGACTCTATGAACYGTTCAAATGAAGAGGTACGTGCGGGAACAGGCAGAGACAGCTGCCACCAGACTCTCAATAGCGAACCCTTCTCAGCAACACTGAACAGCCTCTCCCTGACATCACTGTTCACACCGGACTCCCTGGCACCCACACTGAGGAAGAAATGTAACAGCACAGGCTCTCTGGATCAGTCAAATGTCTCTGCACAGAGCAAAGACGGTCATCACCTCTTCGACATAGATGCACATGGCTTCTTGTCCAACCCCTGGACAGCAGGAAGGGCAAGAGGTGCACAAGAAGACAGTGATATGACAAGCTTGAGCATGGAAAGCAACAATCAGCTCACAAATTTAAGCTCCAGGGAAAAAAGATGAAAGCCTCGTTGCACTTCTGTAGTTGAACTGTTAAATCATTTGCATTTCTGGACCTTGAACAGATCAGGATAAATTTACTTACATGTGTCCTGCGACACAATTCTTAAACTCCTTTTCTCTTYTTGTCTGTTCTCTCTTGTTTCTCCTCAGATTTAGCTGTTTGGGATTAGTCTTTTCTCAAAAAAAGGAAGAAAAAAAAAGAAAAAAAAAACAGCAGTTGCTCCTGAGTTTTTACAACGTTTGCACGAGACACGTGATAACTCATTGTCAGGTCTTAGCAGTTGTTGCAAGGGGATTAAGCCTTTTTAGCACAACCAAGATTCAGCCTTGAAAGATGTGTCATTTCCAGACTTTGTATTTGAACAGTCATAACACAATAACAGTCATGAACTTGAAAGAGATACAAGCATCAAAGAATTCGGTGATTGATAGACATCACTGATGAAACAGGGCTTGCCTGACCTCATGTGCCCACAGCCTCCGTGCAAAAACAAAAAGTCAGAACATGACTGATGGAAAACTCTGACCCTAATTTTTCAAYAAATGAACTTTGTACAGACATTTTTTTTTTCTTTCCCATTATTACTTTTTTAATATCTACTGGTAACAAGTAGCATTCCCTTGTTTTGAATAACTAGCAGATTTAATTGGTTAAAAC
>NW_013952532.1:237734-240098 GCF_001266775.1 Austrofundulus limnaeus | reverse complement strand
TAGATTACTTGGTACAAAATCAATTTCACCTTCAGATAAGAAATTGTTTGTGTTACAAAGTATATGATTCTATCTTTGGAGTCTGATTCAAATTTAGTGCTCTTCGTTTACTTTAAACAACCTAATCTTCATTTCCACTGCTGTCTCTGCTGCAGGGCTTTTTTTAATGTGCACTGAGACAGGGATAATTGCAAGGTTGCCAGGATGTTAGCATGTAAGTAGACGGTACCCTGTTTGAGTGTTGCCAGAACGCACCAAAAAAATAAAAAATAAAATAAAAAAACAAGAGGATTGTATGTTTGCATTGAATAAGTTARAACGCTATTTATTACAGATCAACAAATGGCAACAAGCTACAGYTTTAACCAAATAATATTTAAGTGTAGATTTGATAGGTCCTCAAAAAATAAAAAAATAAAAAACTGGCATTAAGATGCCAATTTTTGGTTACTTATTTGTTTGATATTCTAAATTAAAGTATTTGCCTCTTCTCATTGGTCGTGGGTCACATGACTCATGACTAACCAGTGGGTGAAGGATTATTTGTGTTAGTGTGAAAAGTCATAGGGAACTGCAACTCAAGTTGTTCCTGTAACATTGATTACACAGATTTAAATAGAATTTTAAACATTTGGAATACAGTAATTGAAAATGTTGACAATACTACCAGAACAAAAAATAAAAATAAAAATCAATKTATTTAATAACCTCTACCTTTGATAAGAATACAACAAAAATGACCATGAATGTGTTTTAACCTCTGTCCTGGAACAGAAGATATGGTGGTTGTTGAGGTGAGTTTGCCATGAATTAGCTAAAGCCAAACACCTATTTGGCCCAGGTCTGCTTGAGTGTAGCATGTTAGTACAAAGAAGAAAAAAAAAACAGTATGGAAAGCAATGTGTTTCAAATGAATACCGTGCATACTTTCGAGCATTTGTTGTTTTGACAAGTGGTGATTACTCGTCATGTAACCCAGTTTTGTCACAGTCTGTAAAGTTCCAACCAGGTAGACCTCAGGTGGACATACGCACTCACACAGAACACAATATATACAGTATATAAAAAATAACTTAAATTAATCACAGACTACATTAAGATGTCAAAAATGCTGAATTTTTAGGTGGTTATTTCAAGATGAGACAGAACCTCAGTGTTGATSTGCTTTGTCTTTACTGCCCTCATTTAGCTAAATCAATAATAATCTCTCCTTTTTCCAAGAAGACTAAATGACTTTTGATTCCCCCCAACTTTTATTTGAGATAAGCAATATGCTGCCATAGGATAATGTACAGCWAGATGTATGAGACTCACATAGAGACACAATATGGAGAGAGAAGATTTTATTTATGAAACKATGTAATAGGATTAAATGTCATAAAAAAGCAGAGGTCACTGTAAGAATGATTGTTTTCATGTTTCAAACTGAGTTTTGTTTTTCTCTTTGTTTCACTATTTAAATTGGATGTTGTTCACAAAAAATGCATGTTGTTTTGTATTTTTACTGTTACTGTTTTTTTTTCTTTTAAGTCATATGTGTGTCAAAAAATGGAAAGGCTTTTTAACAACATCTTACTTCTGGTGTATTTGTTTGTTTGMCTCATATTTTAGTTAAAGAGATGCTGAATAATCTTTTGAACGTTGTTGAATCATCAGAAGTAAAACCTACATCAATGTTCCCTTTTGTCTTAAAGGAGTCATATCATGCTTTTAAATCATTTTTTCCCACATTTAAATCATTCAGTTGGTGTGTATATATAAAGTGTAGCTGTGATGCTTTGGTCTGAATTTATCCTCATTGTAACTCCACAAACCCCTCATTCACCTATTTTCTGAGGTGTGTCTCAGATCAACTCGTTTTGAGGCTGTCTCTTTAAATCAAACAAGGCGCTTAACACCTCGCCCCCCTCCAGCTTCCAGAGTGGCCCATTGCACTTTGATACAGGGGTTAATGACTATATAGCAGCACATAAATGTTTTATTTACAAAAATAATTAAAGGATGTCAACAAGGGAAGACTTTTCCATCCAGCCTTAAGGCTCCCTCGGACGTACTGTGTGCAGTCCATGAGCAGCGCGGACTCTGCACATATTGCCCATGGATGTTTAAGACTTCATACTCGAGCGTACTGACGGCCTGACAAATTATTTAATTTCTCGCAATTTCAGTGATGGCGTCAAGGATGAGGAGGAAGAGATAGTTTGCATTTTAGCTTTATAACAGAAGAAAAGAACCTACCTTACCCAGAATCTGAGTCATTTCCTCCCACAAATTTGTTGCTCGTTGAAAGTCTTTAGATTCCTTCATTGACGTATCATAAAGTTTCTATGTTTTCTAATCGCCCCCATGAGACACTCTACAAAC
>NW_013952532.1:235015-237256 GCF_001266775.1 Austrofundulus limnaeus | reverse complement strand
ACCATAGACTTTGTATGTAAACCTGATGCTCCTGACGCTGAAATCGCGTGGGGTGTGAACGCACCATTACCCAGAATCTGAGCTATTTCCTCCCACGAATTTGTTGCTCGTTGAAAGTCTTTAGATTCCTTCATTGACGTGTCATAAAGTTTCTATGTTTTCTAATCAACCCCCATGAGACACTCTACAAACTTTGAATCCAGTTTGTCTACAAATGATACAGATTCTAAACTTTATCTGCTTGGTGTTGTATCCAAATCAGTTCAAACCCTCCAGGCAGTTTATTGTGCGACACCGCAGACATTTTAAGTCCGCAGTGAGTCCACGCGGACCTCCGCAGAGCAAAGTAATCCCGAGTATGTGGAGGCCTTTACACGTTGGAGCTAGAGTCCAACTCAGAGTGAGAGGAGAGTGAAGATGATCAAATTGTAGTTAGTACCTTCAGAACTTATTTAGCAGTTCTGTTGCAAATATTTTTGACAGAACAGTTCAGAAAATGTCAGAAAATACAGAAAGCTACAAGGGTTGAAACATATAACCCAAATAGAATATAAAAATTTCTATGCAGCACCAGGAAAGACTAAATTCAATTTTCAGGGACTCTGAGTATAAAAAAAAAACAATGCATTTAATGGCCAAAAAAATTGAATTTTGCATGATATGTCCCCTTTAATTCCAACTTATAAAAACCACATGAAGTCATGATATGCAGCTTTAAACAGAGATGATGCTCATAAGGGCAATGGTCTGCTGATATTATTCAAACCCTACACCCTCTCCGTTCTGCCATGTAATCCTCTGTGTGATAAATGTGAGATCACACCTTCGTAACAATTCCCTGTGAGATAAAAAACAAACATCTGCACTGTCTGAACACACACACACACACACACACACACACACACACACGCACGCACGCACGCACACAACTAAAAGAACACACTCCTGTTTGTTCTTACGGGGGACATGTTGGGAAAAGGCTGTGTTGAGGAGATATTTTAACAGCTGTTCATTAAAAATAAATTTTAATATAAACTCATGTTTGAGTAATTGAATTTTCTCATTGATGTGTTTTGTGTTATTCATCACAGGAACAACACGGAGACAGAAGACTAAAACACATCCCTTTTTTAATTACTTTTACTTTTTTTTTACCTTTCATCATATTTCCATGCATATAAACCAGATTCTCCTTCAATCTCGCTTCCGTAACTGTTTGTTGTTTTTCTTCTTTATGTCCATTCATGGATATACTGAAGTCCACATGAAACACCTCCACTCATCCCTCTGATCCTGCAATCCTTTTCATCCTTATTTATCTCATTCAGACTTGTGGTGTAAYTGTGTGGAGCAGCTGATTTGGATAAAAAGACCACTTGTGAAATCTATCAAACCTTCACCATCCCTTACAACAAAGTTTTCTCCATCTGATCTTTATCCTTTACTTTTTCTTTGTCCGTGGGCTTTTTTTTTAACAAATGGCTTCATTTCTATATTATTACTGGTTATTCTGTCACCATTATTTCCTTTCAAAAGGTTAAAGGCACAGTGTGTAGGATTTGTTGTTTGCAGTGACATCTAGTGGTTGAGTGGTTGAATCATCCTCCCTGGTCCTCTCCCCACCCCCACCCCCGCTTCCAAGCAAAGGAGTTGCTACGGTGTCTCTCAGGTGTCAAAAACCTTTGATAATTCCAACCGCGATGTCTACCAGCATCTTCAGGGCTAGTGATGTTTCAAGTGGTAAGATTATGAAAATTATCCCAGCTACAATGACAGACAACAAATATTACATTTATAGTATTACAACTAAAACCGTTTTGACGCCGCCACCGCAGTTTGTCCTTCATGAGCCTTCGTAGACAAGATGGCGGTGTAAGATGGTGGCTGCCTATAGTAGCGACCCGCAACCATGGAGATATAAACAGCTTTTTGGAAGGTAAAAATAATAAAACAAAGTCTTTGTCTGCAATGATTAGACATATATATATATTTTTTTATTGTCATTAATGATTATCTCAATTTCGGCTAAAAGACTTGACAAAATCCTACACACTGTGCCTTTAAAGGATCGAAGGTAGTAGTTTTTAAAAGCAGATGGGGTCCAGAGATTCCAATGTCAATGTCAATTTTATTCATAAAGCACTTTTAAAACAGCTAAATGCTGCACCAAAATGCTGTACAGTAAACAACAATAATCACAAAACCATAAAAAAATACATAATAAATTTTAACCAACAATAG
>NW_013952532.1:232026-234665 GCF_001266775.1 Austrofundulus limnaeus | reverse complement strand
AACTTTAGCTCATAAACTGCATTTTTTCATTTCAATATTAGTCATTTATTAGTAAGTTATTCACACAAGACAATTATTTAGACATAGTCCTACATTCACAAAGGATATTTTTTGAAAAGACAAATGGACACAACAGACCAACAAAGATAAAATGGACTGTGGACTAGTACCCTTTCCAACAAATGTAATGGTCTGATAGCTGCAGTGATGCTGAACTGAACTGCTTTTAGAACAGGATCACTTTCCACAGACATCAACACATTTTTAACACAAAAATCTGAAAACATTCAGCACAACATACAAACAAATAAACGGATAAATAAAGTTCACGAAGCTGGCATAAAATGAAAAAGAAATGCCACAACATATGTGCTTTGTGATCTTGCTCTTGGCAGATGATCACTAAACTGTTACAAAAAATAAGTAAATAAATAAATAAATAAATAAATAAAACTGAGGTAAAAAAAAATGCATGATCTGCACAGTGGGTTTGGCAGTAAGCAGCTTGTTTTTACATGCTGATTAGAACAATGTACCATTTGCAATACAGTGACAAGTGGTGCTTTTGACAAGCATAATAATGAGGGTAAATATACYATTGTTTGTCTAAAACTTTATATTYTTTTCTGCATATAGAATGTGCAAAAACTCAGCTTTAGTTTTATAAACAAATTATATGTTTAACAAAAATCATTCCATGACTTGTGCAAAGCAAGTTTYAGCAGACACAAAAATTGTGTCTGTGCCAAGTCCTTATGCAGCTCAGAATTAGACTGCACAGAATTGGCACAATCCAAGACTCACACACCTGGTTAAATCATGCAAACCCTGCGCTCCATCAAAGGAAGTGTGTGAACGAACATCTGGTTCGCAGGTAATCCAACCTCATTYAGCAGCCTGCAATGACAGCTTGGTTAATGCAAACTGAGGAACTTCTACTTTTAATTTTGTTGCACAATTATGGCTAAAAGTGTCAATCTCCCTATTTGCAGAAATCATGTGAATAACAAACAGATGACAGCAATGCCTTTGTATGTGATATTTCAATTTTTTATTAGAATTATATTCTTTTTTATTCACTCCTTTCTGCAAGGAGTTTTCACAGCAAGCAAACTCACATGAAAGATTTTGAAATTGTTTTACGCCGTGTTCTCTACCTGATGATGCAACTTGGGCTCAAAGCAGCAAAATCAGGATMACAAGACTGCAGTAATGACCATCAAGGATCTGAAACCCCCTTTTTTTAAAACTAATAATCATTTCAAATCCATCTTTGTTCGTTAATTTTTTTATGTATTTAAAAAAAAACAGAAAAAAAATCGTTACCAGTGTAGTCATCATCAAAGCACAGAGCTCCCATCTTACATTAACAATATAAAATATGAACTGGAAATGCTTTCAGCAAACTCAAACAGGAGGCAAATACACTACAGATTTTAGTGAACAAAGATTATTTATGTTAGAAAATTAATATATAAAAAAACTAATATTATTTGTCAAATTTTGTTGAATGGGTACTGTATGTGTCAAATACACTACAGATTTTAGTGAACAAAGATTATTTATGTTAGAAAATTAATATATAAAAAATCTAATATTATTTGTCAAATTTTGTTGAATGGGTACTGTATGTGTCAACTATCTATACTATCTATTACTGTAATCATGTTTCTTTCAATGCCACATGCAGTGACTTTTCAATTAACTGTGGTGGCCAATCATGTTCCAGAGGTGACAAATGCCACCTCAGCCACCCTTCATTCTTTTCCTGTTGTTTTTGCGTGAACCAATCTATACTGTATTCCTGCTTCAAAACATTCATCAATATTTCCAAACTTTTATTAATCTTTTCTTGAATTTCCAATTTCCACAGAATGGTCKAACAGATCTCATATCATGTCAAATATGGAACCTAGCAGCTCCAACAGACTATTTACATCCTCATCCCTGACACATGAAGGATTTGTACCTGCCACTTCAGGAGGGAGGGCCTGAAGTGAGATCTAGTACTTCCTGTGGGGGAACTTTATTAAAAAAAATTTCAATCAACCCTTATTAAATATTAAATGCCACACTGCCTCAGTAACAAGTGATGTGAAACAAACATAAATGTCACATTTCAGTTTAGTGGTGCTCATTAACTTCATGTCAGACTGCAGACTTGATAAAATGGCCTAACTGCTTAAAGACTCAGGCAGCACAAGAAAAATAATACCTTCAAATGGCCCTTGAGTTAATAGGACAACATCAGAAAAATCTAAAAAAAAAAAAAAAAAAAAATCCAATCAACATGTTTTCTCTAAAGTAGCAGTCAAACCAATGGTTCCATTTTTGAAGAGAYGTAAAGGCTTAGTTCAGATGTTTAAAATGTGGTTCTATGGGAATGTTTTGAACAATTAATACTTTATTGTTGTAAATGAGGTTTGATTTTGGGAAAATAGACTCCATATTAGTCTGAGCCTCACCACGATTAAAGTAGATTGTTGCCACCTGTAAACAACTTCAATCTCAAGCAATTTTATAGACCTTTGTGTGAATAATAGTTACAAATTGTTTTTAATGACAGTGTTTTTCAAAGTGGGGGTTGTCAATGGGCACTAGGCAGCTTCGGAAAGCTAGCTGGAAGATAAGAATAAAAA
>NW_013952532.1:230803-231925 GCF_001266775.1 Austrofundulus limnaeus | reverse complement strand
TATATATATATATAGATACACATTAAACTTTCATATTTTTTTAATAATCCAACTTTTATCATTTTCTTAAATGTATGTAATGAGCCTGCATTTTTTTACATCACTCCCCAAATTATTCCACAGTTTTATTACTCGAATTAAAGTACACCGTTCCTTCAAACTAGTTCTAAATTTGGGTTTTACAAATATCTCTGTCCCTTTAAGGTTATAACAACTTTTTCTCTTAACAAAATTTACTTGGATGCTGAAAGGTTATGTGTTTTTGTGTGCCTTATACATATCCAGCAGAATATTATGATCAACCAAATCAAAAAAGAATAAATAAATAACTTCAATCTTTTCAAAAGCAGTCATGTGGCTGAATAAAAACTTTTGCTTTAAAGGGTGATAAAACAAACTTTCAAATCAGTTTTTATTAAAAGTCTGAGAAATGGGACAATGCCTCAGAAGGTATTTTCTTGGGGAAAAAATAATTTCTTACCTGTTCTTGTGTGGAGTGAAGTAAACTCAGATGGTTGTTCTTGACAAATTATCTGTTACCACTTAATAGAATTTAAAAAACAACACAAAAGACACCTTCATTTAATTCCTAATTTCAGTAGGAAATTACCAGCACAATGACTGAACTGGATGAATGGTGATTTAATCRGTAGCATGGAGTCACGTCTTTCCTTATCTTGTGGGCTACAAGATTTAAAGTCTGTTGGTGGAAAAAAAATAAAAATAAAAAAGAAAGAAAAAKAAATGGAGGCAGCTGCACAGTGTGATATGAAATAAAATTGACCAAAAATGTTAATATGCTAAAACAAGAGCAGAAGGAAACAATGGGAGAAGGTGTTAAAAATACACTGTGTGGAGGTGCCAGGCATGTGCGCAGCTTTGAGTGTCGATGTTCTCTGCCTGCAGCCRAAATGATTTTTAGACAATGGGTGAGTGGTGGCCTCTGAATCTCTGCTGRCACACACAGGTGCACTGACTCGTGCATTTAAAGAAATGCATTGTGTTTGTCCATTTAWACATGACAACAGGAAATCTCACATAGAAACAGCAGCTTTACTCATCTGCTTTCTCATAGATTCATGTCATGCATGAAGGGTCATTGTGAGTCTGACACAATTCATT
>NW_013952532.1:227448-230402 GCF_001266775.1 Austrofundulus limnaeus | reverse complement strand
GCTCCAGCGAGAGCTGCAGATCTCGTTCCGATAAAGCCAACAGGACCACATCATCCGCAAAAAGCAGAGATGCGATCCTACTTATTTATTCATAAGATATTTTGCTAAATGACAAACAGACACACAATCACATGCACACAGATCWGCAGGTCATGTAAAACCTGTTTTGGAAGGCTAACAGTTTAGAATTTAAACTCATTTTCAAAAACMCTTTATTCAACCCATAGGCAAATTGAATAAATGTTTGCTGCCCCTCACACAGTGACTGCTGGATATGGGCACCAGTGACCCCATGACCCTGAAAKGAAGAAGTRGGTAAAAGATAATGGATGACTGGATGGTTGCCATTAAATAGTTAATGAGGATTTGAAGTAGATCACGGTGTATTTTCATTGCCACCTCTACCATTTTTTTGTTTCTCAGTCTATGAGATACATATTTCCTAATAGTATTTTGTATTGCTTTAACCCTTGGCAAAAATAATTCAGTGCTTTATCTGTCATGTTTGCTCACCAGTGGGCAGTCCAGACCCACACTCTTTCTCATCCCTGTGGTAAAACAGGACAAGTCACAGGTTGAAATGGAAGAGAGCTTTAAATGTGTGTTTTGTTGCGCCACTAATTG
Organism: Austrofundulus limnaeus; assembly: GCF_001266775.1. NCBI lineage: Eukaryota > Metazoa > Chordata > Actinopteri > Cyprinodontiformes > Rivulidae > Austrofundulus > Austrofundulus limnaeus. Next base: position 229,778 of record NW_013952532.1, on the reverse strand, counting down.
GCCAAAGTAATTTGCTCTGACCTCAAGGTTGTAGACAGAAAAACCTGCAGAGGCATGTCATGTTCGCTAATCTCTGACTGAGGTCCAACACCCCTGGATGTCGTTACACCCAGTGAGACGGCAGAGTTTTACAACATGAAAACCTCGACTTCTATATGTGCTGTGTCCGCTTGTTTAATTAACAGAAAGCATCTGCCGGGTGCAGTTGAGGGGGAGTGTGGATCTGTGGAAGAAAGAGCCAAGAAACAAGGAAATTGATCCAGAGCTCTAGAACCCCTCACACCCATCCCCTTCCAGAAGACGTGTGGTCAGATGAGTTTTCTCCACTGAGCATTGCAGTACCCGGTGGTGGGTAATAATCCTGACCGCAAAGTTTCATCACTAAGCTTATAGATTAAACATTTTACTTTAAGTGTTAGTGTGCAACCAAAAAACTTCAGGCTGAGAAGGATGGTGAATGAGCAAACGTCAAATTTTCCATAAATGCAACTAAATATTATCTTTTTAAATTACCGTTTTTTTTCTGCACTTCCAACTTGTCTCACACTGTAATTTGAAGTCATTTTTTAAACACTCTAACTTGAAGATGTTTCCATTTTTTTAGATTAATTAACAACAGTCATTATTTTAGCATGTTTTATTGAAATTATTGGAGGAGTGATAGTCGGAAAACAAATTGGTCCATTTGAACACAGTCCAACATAATTACAATGTACAAATAAAAAAAGAGTGATTAACTGCATTGAGCAATGTGGAAAAGGCAGGGATGCTGCTAGTTCGGTGACCTCTAATTCCTGCAGACCAGTCAACGTGGAACTGTTGAATGAGAGTGGACAGTCTCTTTCTCTGCATCGGTCAGTTCAGTGAACCATGACTAGCTTCCATTATTGCCAATTTTTTCTGTGAACTTTCAGCTTGTTTTCTCTGAGACCTCGGGTCACCTTCATCACATTATCTGCTTTAAGACTATACAGACAGTATAGTATTTTGGTGTCAGACATAGGTTGCTTATCTTTGAAACATATAACTTGTCTGAGTGTGTGTTTGATTTAAAAAGATAGATGTGTTACTTTACCTGTCAGGATGTTTCTTTTGAAAAATAGAAAATCTGCACTGTTTCTGTATTAGCCTTTGTAATTATGTTCACCTTTATTTTTGTCATTGTCACTTCATTTTTCTTCTTCTCATCCTAGCACATGCTATTTCCTGCTATTGCACAGCAGAATAATAATAATAGAAAAAAAATCCTACCTAAAAGCAGCACCAAAATAAAAAACCTGTCAGACTGTGGTATTTGTAGTGTTGACAACCACATTTCAAATGATTTTCAGATGGTGAATGAGATTATCAGCTTGTCAAGCTGACAGAAGCTGGACTTGTTACCATCAGAGGCTGCCAGCAGCCAATCAGATTTTGTCAGTTTTTCTCTTTCACAACATCTATCATTTCATAGTCCTGCTTAGTAAGGGGAAACACACAAACAGAACATTTCAGTCAAATAAAACTAYGTAGAAGTAATGTTAAACTGTGCCATCTTGATAAAATATAAATCAATGTAAAATAGGGGGAATAGCAAATTAGTAGTTTGTAAAGTTAGCCAAATATCTATTACATTATGTTATCCATTTATTTCTGCAAGAACAAGTCTGGGTACGTGCTTTTATGTCCTGCTGCCATAAAGCGGCAATTGTGTAATTTCTCCTGTGTGTGTGCCTGTTCCCAAAATAACTCATGAACCACAGAACAAATTTTACTAAAACCTTGTGAAAGTACAAATTAAATGTACATGAACAACTGATTGGTTCGACAGTGGAGGATATTCATTTTTTTCACGGAATGCAAGACATTTAAGGCATTTACCCTGCCCGCAGCACACTGTACTCGAGCACACTAACCCTTCTCCGTTTGATACAGCACTGGATATTTTGCAAGTGTGTGACTTTTGCACATAACGTACTACCGCCATACCCATGAACAACTGATTGGTTCGACAGTGGAGGATATTCATTTTTTTCACGGAATGCAAGACATTTAAGGCATTTACCCTGCTCGCAGCACACTGTACTCGAGCACACTAACCCTGCTCTGTTTGATAAAGTACTGGACTAATCATGACAGGTTTCACTTACTCTAACCTGCTTTACTGCTTCCTAAAACATACCCTTTCATCTATTGTTATTTCAACTCAGATTATGTTTGTGTCCGGGTCTCGGTATCTTTATGGTAACAGGTGCATAACTTTATTTTCTCATATACGGGTATGGGCTCACTAAGATTTGTCACTTGGCTAAAGTTTCCTAATGTATTTTCATCCTGCTATAACTCAAGAC
>NW_013952532.1:222933-226069 GCF_001266775.1 Austrofundulus limnaeus | reverse complement strand
CCCCCACCCCCACCCGCCTCCCTCATCTGTGAGAATTGTATGCACACATCAGTTTTACACTCATATGCATCCTTCACTTTCTTTAACTTTTACCAGCATTAAGCTTCTATTCCACTATAATTGCAATATTCAACTTTTTCTTGTGTAAAGATCTTTATTTTTGCACTACTGAGTACCCCTCCATTTCCTGTTATTTATTTATTTTTTGTGTTGATGTCACAAATTCATCCATATCTGTGTCCATATTGTATTACACATTTATTGTCACTTTTTTTGTTTATTTACAATGTAATTGGATTGTGCAATTTCTGTTGATTACTTGTTTAATGTTGTAACTGGGAAAGAGAGTGTTAGGTGATGTGGTGAGAACGAACCCAAATCCGGATGGAGAGTAAGTTTTAGAATAAATGATTTATTAAATAAAAGAAGGCTGTCGGGGCAGTAAAACAAAAAGAAAACTAGAGACACAAGGAGACATCAAACAGCTTGGTTGGGAGACCAAGACAATGAACCAGCAATGAAATGAAGAACTGAACCAGAATATACTGTATATTAACAAATGAAATGAGAATTGAGCGACAGCTGTAGAGGGGACTGATTACAAACAAGTGACAGGTGAGCATAATTACAATGACCTAGAAAACAGACTGAGGAAAACACACGAGGGCAGCATGAACAAAACAACAGACAAAACACATTCTCAACAGAGAGTAACACAATTTCAATTCTCTGTATGTTTTGCACATATGAAGCAGTGACAATTAAACTACTTGAATCTTGAATCTTAAATTCTGTCATCATCTCAATTCAAGATGGTGTCCAGTCCACACAGTTACGCAAACATAGCAAACACAAAATAATGTATTCAACTCAATAACATTTACAGATATTGAGCTGAGATCAGTGTGGTAGTAGCTGTGAGGAATCCCCAATGCACCGTCTGGGAGCCAAATGATTGCTTCTTTTATTTTTACTTTATGCGTAGCTGTGATGAAATGTTAGTGTACTTCGACAACATAGTATGTTGTTAAATTACCTTATAATGTTTCACATTGTTTCAAATGACAGTTCTGTGATTGGATTCATGTTTCCCAACAATCAGCAAGGTGCAAATTTCTGCATGCGCTCTCAGCTAATTTAAATAATGCTTCCCCATGCATTTATGTTTTAAGTGCTTAATTAACCCTCAGAAGTGATGATTGTGTACTTTTAGGAGAGGTTTAAACACACTTCGAGAAAAACATGCACTCATGTGCAAGATGCAAATAAAAATGTTTCACTCATTGCTCTCCAACACACATAGCAAATAGTTTGTTTTTTTTTACTTTTCGATTTATATGCAACTCGGAACATGTCATCCAGTACTTAAGCCTGAGCCAAAGTTTATGTTCAGCTCTGCTCTTCATTTAAAACCAACCAAATTTAAATAAAGCCTCTAAAAACAGAAAAAAAGAAGAAGAAGCAGGGGCTTTAGTCTTCTCCTTCAGACATGTTGATAGCCATTCAGTTTTCCTCCACGTTATATAACTTAGATAAACCCTCTTTAAAAAGTCTATGCCTCTCAATGTGAAAATTGCTAATCTGCGGGGATGCCTTCTTAGCTGGCGTTAGCTGGTTTAATTTTCAGCACCAGTTGACATTTGTAACATTTTACCAGCTGTGCACACTTGTACCCAGGGTGCTTTCCAGAGTAGAATTCATAATGTAGTTTGCCCGGCTGCTCTTGACTTTCACGGTCGACACACTGCAGTGGTGTTAGCAAACTTCAAAAGCAGTTAGGTTGTGAGAGAGAGAGAGAGAGAGAGAGAGAGAGAGAGAGAGAGAGAGAGAGAGAGTTATGTTACGGTGACAGTTTATGGAGATGGAGTGTTTCAGAATTTGTCATGACTCTTTTTGTTTTATCGTCTTTCACTGTTTTTCTCTTTTTATCCAACAGCTAAACACAATGAGTTCTTTTTTCCCTTTTATGGCTTTTTCCCTCTTCATTCTACTGATTTGATGTGGTTGTCTTCTGCCATTATAATGACATTAGAGCACCTTTGCAGAAATGAATGGAGAAGTAGAATTAGAAGGGTATCCACAGACTTTTATAAYCATGCACAAGCAAATAGAACAAGATAGATAAACCCACAAGTTATATTTATTATCTGTAAAAACAGAGGATATAGCTAGTTATCAGTAATTTTAGCAATGCTAAAGTCTGACTTCATTTAACATATTATTTCATTGGGTTCTTTTAAATACAGCATCACTATAGAGAGTAACCATTTTCTCCCTTTAACATATGAACTGAAAAAAAGGTAAATTGTTTATTATTTCACCTGCAGATATGCAGGTTGATTTTTCCTCAATGAAAATGAATGCTTCTGTTGCTGCAATGAAAGCACAACAGTAAGAAAGGAGGTGGTGAAAAGTAAAGTCATGGTGATGTTAAATAAACCAGGCAGTCGCAAAGTAATTATTGAGCAGATGTGAAATAGCATCACAGGCGTCTCCCAGAGCATCCCTCTAATCTTATTATCAAAAGGAAGGAGTGGAAAGTCAGAAGGAGAAATGGATAGAATGGGAGAATGGGACAAGTTGAACCTTTGTCTTTAGTTCACTAACCTTCTGACTAAAACGATTTGATGATGAGAAAAGATTTGACTCATACTGTAATTTTATGAAGGTAGTTTTTGTTTTTATTATTCAATCAAACCAAAAAGAAGTTTCAATCACAAGAAGTAATTTCAATTTTTAAAAAATCCAATTTAAATTATAATTTCAACCAATTAAATAATAATAATAATTACAACCAAACAAAAAACCTTTTTCAATTAAAAAAATGGTCATTTAATGTATTGACAACATTTGAAGCAGGTGCACCAGGAAATCACTTCAGTCCACACTAACCAATGTCTTACATTGTTCCTCCTTAGGCCCCGCCCCAGACGGTCATATTGTCTGAGTTCAAGACTTTTTTGAGTTCAACCAAAAACTTAGAGCATCAACCAAAAGTTTGAGATTCAACCAAAGATTTCTGACATGAAAAACAATGTTTCTGTTTTGTAAAAATCTTTTTGATTTTATTTTTTTAACTGAAATTGCTTTATTGTTTGGTTAAAAACATTGTGGGTTTTTATTTTATTTTATTTTA
>NW_013952532.1:221578-222923 GCF_001266775.1 Austrofundulus limnaeus | reverse complement strand
GGTGGTGGTGGTGGTGGTGGTGGGGGGGTGATGTTATTGTTTTTTTTTTATTGAAACAGTTTTTTGTTGGATTGAATAAAAACACAAAATTACTTCCATATAATGTGACAACAAAATATTTCTATCACTGTAGTAGGGAGATGATTCACAGCACTTTAATGTTCTGTGAATTCAATATTGAGCCCAATTGTCAAACCCATTTAAATCCCATCTTCTTTCTTTTTTTTTCTTCTAAGCTACACTGATCAGGTGCAACATTAAAACAGCTAATAGGTGAAGTTAATGAGGTCAGTTTCCTGATACTGCTATATCGGTTCTTTGTACTGGGGCCTCATGTATCAACGCACAAAAACCTTGCGTACGTCATTTTCCAGGCAAAACTCTGGATGTATCAAAACTCAACTGAACGTGGAAAAGTGCACAGCCCCACGCCATCTCCAGGGCTGGCGTACGCACGTTTCTGTGGTTCTGGTTCCATTGGAGACACTTAGAGGTGATTCTGAGAAACTGTTAATGATGTGAAAATGATTATTGTTCACACCAGACACACATGATTAACAATTATTACATCCACATGATTAACAATTATTACATCCACATGGATGCATGCAGTTAAATACAGGACGCGCAAAGTTGTGCCAAAAATACATTTAACAGGAACGGATTCAGGCTTACTAGAGGATATAATAAATAGTGTAACACGCAAAGCTTTTATTTATAAACAGATAGAAATTTCTGATGACGAGTGGCTCATCAGCCGTTTTGAGGAAAAATCATTTTTAGTTTGGCACTGCTGCACTCTGGAGTGTAACGCAGCGAGTAGCCGCGTGCACGACGCATGCACGTGCAGCAGCAGTGATTGAACAGGGGTTCCACAGGAGCTTTCCAGAGGGAGCTGCAGACCCATCGGGACTGTCAGTCCAGTCCACCCAAAGCTCAATCATGCCCAATGGAATCATCTCATCCATCTGATTCTAAAGGCTGAGTTATGGTCTCGCTCTGGAGCGTGCACACCCTCGCCGACGGTGGTGTTTCATACTTGGCATTTACTTTGTTGAAGATTTCTCCAAAATGACACGTGGAAGTACACTTTACWACTTGTGAAAATGCTGTAAGTAGGAGAGCAAAAGCTTGACAGACAAACAGACTGCGCACAAAGGCCGCGGTGCGCGTAGCGTTTGTGTGGACTCTCCAACATCACGTCACGTCATGAAAACTCTAATGAGACGCAGAGACTCGTTTCTTCATATCAGCTACGAATTAAACTAAGATCTATGTTCCACCAAACATTTAAGTTCGTCCGTGTTTACAGTAATTATGGTAATAAACTCGTGCGCAAAGTTAA
>NW_013952532.1:219837-221551 GCF_001266775.1 Austrofundulus limnaeus | reverse complement strand
ATATATATTAGGTCAAATCTTACATTTAACATCATACAAGAGCTCACAAAATATCATGAGACAGCAGTGGGAGTATGAGTTGCATATTACCCTAAGCTACTACCACATCCATTTTATTTTACTATTTGTACAATGAACAAAGTTAGTGAATAGTCAATTTTGTGTTGGGAATATTTTTCTATCTAAGGGTGGCCATCTTAAATTGAGCTCCAAAGATTAATTAGTTGTAGATTTATAGTTGTTGATTTTATTCTGAAAGTTTTATTCTTTCTTTCTTTATTTTATTCTGTCTTTCTAGTGGTTCATGAGAAATTTTACTGACAGGCAGATGGTTAGCGCTTACAGTTCATGCCAAAATTTTAGGCAAACAATATCGTGTAAGGTGTCATGCTTGAAGTACAGTATGTGTTGATAATATTACTCATACCAAATTTTAGCTCACTTTCTGTAAAACTGATTAGGGCACAGTAGCCTGGCATCATACACCCGAACAAAAACATAACCAGAAACCACAAAAAAATAAAAATAAAATACTAAATAAAAATGGGGATTGGGTTKCATTTTTATTTTTTTTTGTTTTGTTTTTTTAAATGAAAAATCATTATTTTTAACGCACTTATTGGATATTTTCATTATTTTTTATTATAAACTACAAAGTATCAACACACCATCTAAATACTAGGAGTGTAAATTACCAGTTTTATCAAATTTTGATATTAAATGTATTTGCTTGAATAAAGACACTATGTTTCTCAATATCACAAAGTCTGTCACGATATGATTAATTTATTTCAATACAAAGTGCGATCGATATGATGTCATATCATATGCTCATCTAAAATGATGATTAAATGAATGTTTTAGATGAACACATGATATCGATCCACATCAGGTATATGATGACGAGATGGATGGATGTTTTAGTTTTGCCTTGATGTAAATGAACCATTAAGTAGATATGGATCAATGGGTTGTTACATCCCTCCTAAATACCGTGTGTAACTTTCTCTTTGTTTCAAAGCAGGCAGAGGTTTTATTTATGCCTGTATACATCATCATTTAACAAATGGCTGCACTGATTTAGCAAATAACTTAATCTTAAATATTTATCACCCAGTAACAGCCCTCACAAAAAATAAAAAAAAAATCAAGTGAGGCTCATATAAATGAACAGAAATATTACAAAAAACAACACAATACACAGCAAAAAGTGCAACCATAAAACTCATTATGCGCAGACATACTCTCTATTCGTTGGGCAGTATATTTTCTGTTTCACCTTTAAGAAACACAATGCAAACAACATATAGTACAGAAACTTCCTTTGACTTCTTTACAGGGTATAATAGACACAGATATAAATAAGAGCTTGGTGATAGAAAGGTCAGGATAAAATTGCTTCAAATTGCATGACAGCATCTCTCTCAGGAAGGGGCATTATTCTCTGCTGCAAGACCTATTTTCAGGCCATGCGGGTTAAGCTTATTTTTCATTTCTCTTCATTGAATGTATACAAATTCTTACTCTCTCTCTCACACACACATGCAGAGAGAAAAAGATCCTTCTTCCTGACCTATGTGGCCTCAGGCTCTCCAATAAAAGTGGTGCATAATAACATGAAAAACCCATTAAACACATTTCTGCCACTCTAAAGAGCACTGTTTTCTATTTTAGGTTTTGCATATCTGAAAAATCAAGACGGGCAAAAATAAAT
>NW_013952532.1:213760-216897 GCF_001266775.1 Austrofundulus limnaeus | reverse complement strand
CAGCAGGATTCTACTTTGGACTTGGTTCCACTCAAACTAGCTCTTAGCTCATCGATCTGGTCAGAATTCTGTTTTGTGCAATGCAAATCATCTAAGCACTATACAAAAACATGAAAAGTCAAAATCATAAAGCCAATTTATTTTGGAATTAAACTCTATTTCTCTAAACTGAGAATGTTCAAATATCTATCTTTAGCAGGTAAGACAACTATTATTCATAGCCATACCACAGAATCCTATCAAATGAATCTGAAGTAGCCCTTTAATTAGTCTGGTTAGCAGTGTTGATACTGAGTTTGTTCACTGCTCATTGTTTAGTCTCACTAATTTCCCAAAGCACTGGGTAGACTGCCCCTGCTCTTCAAATAAAAGACATGAATTGTCCTAAATATTTTCCCATGATTTCACAAATTTACACAAGCCAATCCTCCACCTGTGCCCAATAGATACTTATCACTTGTACCAACAAAGGCAGGACTGATGTAAATATTTTTTTTTTCTGTTGCAAACTATGTCCAACTGGGAAAAGGTTGCCTTATACACAGTTTTTTCTTCACTGCCAGTTTTGATCTTTATTATCTCAACAACCACCAGAGAGCCAATAAAGGTGAAGCAAGAACATGTCAGTGTGTGGAAACTGTGCTCTTCTCCATCTTACAGCCTCAGCTACTTATTCAGGCGACAAATGTGTTGCTACATAAAGTATGGAATCCGCATTCAAAGGAAAGTAGAGACGGGCACCAGGCTCTTGCTGACAAGTCATCTTACTGGCGAAAAGGAGATGCGGGCCTCTGAGAAGGCAGAGCGGTGAGTTAATGATCTTTCTGTATGCAAAGGCCATGGTTCAAAAGACACTGAGACGACAGGAAGTGGCAAAACCCCATTAACTCCATGACAGAGTCTGCCACAAGGAGTATGCCTATTTCTCTTTTATTCATCATGCCTTCTTTTTTTTTTCTTGTCCTGTTTTCTAGTGCTTGTATCTTGGTTCTCTCCCATCAGGCCTTACACCTCCTCATGTTTCTGTCTGCTACTTCAGATCTATCCCTGTCTTGGTGGCGGGTTTGTTCTCACTCTTATCTTGTTGGCTCCTTTTGCCTTGCCTTTTCTTCACCTATCCTTTATTGTACCTCTTTTTACAATTTATTTTATTTGCAWAGTTTTCCCTGGCCCTAATTATTATATCTATTAAATAATTGACCTCTATTGTTTTGTTTTCATTTATTTTTTGCAGTGTGTGACATTATTGTTTATCCCATTGCCTATCATTCTGACAGTCTCATCTTTTAACACAAATATTATTGAACATTTTTCTTGTTGACTGTTAATAAAAAAATGTTCATGTTATAGATGTTAGGGCCTTCTCAAGATAAACCAAAGAAGCATGAGGTGCTGGAGAAATACCAAGGCCTGAAAAAGAAAATGAGGAAGTTGGGGAAGAGTCAAAGTAACAGCCCGATGAYCAACGGAGCACTTGGTGCTGTGACCCCTAAACTGGAAGAGTGGCTCTAACAGATCGCTGAAACAACCTCCTAAATCTCTGTCCAGAAAAACACAGTCAGAGGAACAGAAAAGATACTGTGCAGAATCCTCGTCCTCTGCTAGAGGACCCGAGCTTGAAATGAAGGAACCAGCCAATCTTCAGAAGATTGACCACTGTGGTATGAGTGCAATGCCGTACTGGAAGGGACGGGCTGTCAATGAAAGCAATTTATCATGGCTAGATTTCTGCWTATTGCATACACGRATGTATTTGTTTTTCATTGGTTAGCTCCTACTTATTAAAAATCTAATTCATTGCAGACGTGTGTAACTTGGCAACATGTCTTTGTCTGATATGAGAATATGTACTGACAAAACATTTCTATCATATCAAAATAATGGTTGTCAAAAGCAAATTGAGTTTCACTGATGTGCTGAACAAAATTTAACRTTGAGGTTCAACTTTACCAGCTTGTCCTCGCCCTGAACAATATGGKTGCACTCTTCAACCAAGAAAAGTCATGTGATAGTGCCTCTAACCAATACACCTCTTTGAGCGGAACCACTCGTTTGGAAGAATAGGGGTGCATGTGTCTTAACACAACAATCGGCTTCAGGTCTGATAACTGAATCAACACCAAGGAAATTAGTTGGTGTTTAAAATCCTCTAGTGGGTGCAAAGTAAAGCAAAGCCTTTATTTTTTGTGTACTTGGTTAAACTAGGGACTAGCCTGTGCCTGTGAGGCTGACAGTGCTCCCTTTTTGATAAATCATATAGTTACGGWTGGTATGGTTTTCCTTTTGCAATAGACTGCTGGAGGACATATTGATCACATTTTGCTGCTGCCTTTACTCTTTCTACTCTCCATATTTGTTTTTGTAACTATTGCTGCCATTACCTTGTGGGGGTGTTGTAGGGGTTTCTAGGAGATTTGATGCAATCTGCTTGCTTCAATAAATATATAGCTTAGTAATTGGAATTTTATGATATGTTGTATGTGAATGTTGTGAATTAGGATTTTAGTTAATTGACCAGAATTAGATTTGAATCGAAATTAGACATGTTTTCTTTCCATTTTTTTTTGTGTGTGTATGCCTTAACCTGGGATGACTTTTATTGTGAACTGGAGCTACATAACTTAACTGCACTCAACAAAAAAACACATCTCAAAAACGACTTGAGTTCAGAGATACAGAAGTCTCCAAAGTGAAAAGTCAGAACCCAGTCCACAGGATTCGTTTAAACTTTAGAGGAAACCTCCCGTTGCTTCATTTATAACTATAGATCTCACAACAGACAAAAAGCCAAGCCTCAAAGGCAGGGCCAAAGACAGGGCATGACGTGTCAGAGACACCCCGCAAGACACATAATAATGGCCTGGACTTGCTGCCATTTAGACCCTGTCATACTCAGCGAGCTTCAAAATGCCACCAACAGTGTGCATATAAATCACCAGAGGAAATGACAGAAAAGAAATACCTCGTGCATTTTGAGCTGCAAATAGTCACATAAAACATGGAATAAAACTCATCAATCTGAACCTGTTTTTTTTTTTTTTGTTTTGTTTTTGTTTTACTGTGGGAATTAATTGTGATGCATTTTGTCAAAACTGGCTTCAATTGAATGTTAAACGAGAAGCTCAATGGTACCAACA
>NW_013952532.1:195074-211760 GCF_001266775.1 Austrofundulus limnaeus | reverse complement strand
CTGCATGAGTGTGTTATATGAAGATCTGACATGTATCAGTGTCAGTACTACAGTAAGAGGCCCTGACCACAATCGTGAGCATTTTTTTTTTTTAGGATTTCATGTTTTTGATGGTGGTGATCTTCTACAGCTCTGACAACCACACTTCCACAACACAGAGCAAATGATTCATTAGGACAAAAAAAAAATGGAGAGCTGTTGCCATCTACTGGACAAACTTGGCACAGCTGCATTCAATGTGATGAAAGACAAACTACATTTTCCTCAATAATGCTGTTTTTCTTCCACATTTATATTTTTTTCCTTTGGTTTTGGGTTTTTAACTCAAAGCTTGTTAAAACTTTTTCATCTGCACCATTGCTTTTTTCTTACAAAACAGCATGTCTGCATGCAGTCAGCACAACTTAAGCTTGTCATGCAGGACATGACAAATCCAAATAAAACTGTAAAAAAAAAAAAAACAACAACAACCGTACTTCTGTTTTGTAGATGAAAGTGCTTCTGTTGCCATCTAAGAAGCTCTCTCAGTTCAGAAGTGGACAGGGTGGAGATCTGAGCTTTAAACTGCATTAGATGTTTTGCAAGTTAAGTYCATGCAGATTAAACTCACTCCTTTTCCATTAGAGAGTGGTTAGGGTCTTTGTTTGCCTGGCTCACTGGAGATACATTTTGGTCACATGCATGAAGATATAAATTAGAGGGAAATGACTGGAAATGCTTAATTAATGGGTTAATGGTCCATTGCAGGAAAGTTAAAGTTTGAGACCTCCTCCTCTGTTTAAAGAAAGCTTCTTTGTGGGAAGTGAAAGGTCTTTATCTAGAGCATGTGTGACCCACCTTTTTAACTTAATTTAATATAAAACAGATGTTATATCAATTGTAAGCTTTAAATTTGCAATGCAATGCAACAAAATAAACTAATTTAAAAGGTGGAAGATAGCAATATTTGTCTGGCCCCTGAGCTGTTGTCATTGGATAATGGTCCCCTGAAAAATTTAGTTGAATTGCCCTTAATGTTCTGAACTGTAATTTCATTGTGCTCTGTACAATGGCAATAAAGGTCTATCTTATCTTATCTTATCTTATCTTATCTTATCTTATCTTATCTTATCTTATCTTATCTTATCTTATCTTAGTGTCTCAAATTAAGATGCATTAAAACCAGAATTGACCATAAACTACATCTCCCATAATGCATGTTGAGTATGCACATAAATTCCCTGTCGCAAAGTGGGAGAGTTCAGAATTTTGAGGGTAACTAAAATGCTCATGTGGAAAATGAGTTTGACTCYCCTGATCTTCAGAACAAGTCTAGTCAATTTGTTTAAAAAATACATTAAAAATTGGATTCAAAACTATTAACTCGTGTTTTAAACTCTCCTCTTAAAACAAAGCATTTTGCATAAAACAAAACCACTTCAAGCAAAAATAAAACCAACAAAAAATAACCAAAACAAACAAATATACGGAACACGATGTACACAGATGCAAACTTACTTAGCRTTACAAAATACATGAATTACTCTTGCCTATGATTAGTTAAAAACGACACTTAATTTTCAAAGTCCTTTTAGATTTCTTAAATTTTCTTTTCCCATCATCATCCCTCATGAGAATCTTGAAATGCAAATATAGTAGTAGAAATGTTACTTTTGACATGTTTGCCTATTCTGAGTGGCTGAAATGTCATGTTAAGAGGAAATGTATGTATCACTGACACCTAATTTGTTATAAAACACATAACYTTAGTGAGGAGTGAGTTTGGAATATGGTAAATCAGGCCACAGTTCTGCACAAGAGTGTTGACATGTGAAAAAAAAAATAGGCAGCACTTTAATTTTGCATTTAGTTATTTTATCTTCCTTAGCAATCAATTATATTTTGATATAATACACTTAAATGTATTGTAGGCCTATGCTTTCCGCATAAATTATGCAACCTAGATAAATGCTTATAATGCTTTTGCCGGCACCACCAGTTTTGGTTGTTGTTTTGTTTGTTTTTATTTTGTTTGAAACATGCCACCCAAAAATGCCTGACATAATCATCACTCAGAGAATAAATGAACACATGTTGAAGCGATGAAAGGCTTTCACCGTGCTTTCCAAAATAAAAAGCCCTATTATTTGCATAGGCTACTGTACAGCTGCTGTTTTGCGCGCTAACCTCATATTATGCGGAAAAGCAAGTTAGAACAACCTCTGCTTTTCACTTCCGCACCTCCTCCTTCCCTCAGCTCGACACAATGCGGGACGAGTGTTCTTTGATTCGGCTGTGAAACGACACGAGCCAGGGACTGTATGAAAGCTGTAAACTTTGGAGCATTTAATGATCTGAATAAGAAAACTGAAGAGTCTGAGTTATTCCGGTGTAGTGCGAAATTCGGCTCGCCTGTGTCGGTGCGTTGCGGGCGCATCCAGGCCTACCTGTGCGGACTTGTCGCGCACCCCAAGGTGSTGGAGCGAAGCCCACGTAGGCACACGCCTTTCCGCCCTGCCTCTCTCTCTCTCTCTCTCTTTCTCTCTCCTTCACGGATAAAGCCTCACTCTACAATGTCGGCAAATGAGCGAGTGATCCGAGTCCTGAAAGAGATCCTGCAGAAATCTGGAAACAGCGTGTGCGCAGACTGCGGCGCGAAGGGTAGGCTGAAGAAAAAAACTTTTTATAGATGGAAAATTGATAGCTACGAGGAGTGCTGGATAATCTGTATTTAGGATGAGGCCGAGGGATTACGAAATTGCATGTGAGCCACGAGCGCAGCAGTTAAAAAAAGCAATGTAGTTTTGTTTATACCAGTCATATGACTGTCAAAACCAGTTAGAAGTGACAGCTTACAGAGATTTCTGACTGAAGAAATCATTCTCTTTAGTTTTTTATAGGTTTCACTTAAAGTGAGTGACAAGACAGGAGGAGGAGCTTCTCTCAGGTGAAACTGCTGTTCAGGTGGAAACTTCAACAAGTGGGCTGCAAATTAGTTACCCACTTGATCCATCTGAGCTTAAAACTTGAACTGTAGATTATTAATTAGACTAATTAAAAAAAGTCCCCATTTAGTTAAAAAATAGTTGGGGACATGTTGAATTAGTTCTATTTTGTAAATTGCCACATAATGTAGCTGCAAGTACATAAAAAACCTGCAACTATGTTATACACTTTTAGTTACGGTTGTATTTGTATTTGAAAAAAAAAGTTGTATTTATTTTTGTTCAGTTAAAATGTTTCCATTACTTTTAACGCCTAGCTGGAAAATTATTCTTTGCAGGCTAACTCCTGCTTGATAGCATTTTTGTCTTAGCAATTGTTTTTGAGTTCATTACTTTTGATATCCACATGCTACGGAGCCCGCAAGGGGACACGGGGGGATTTTTTTCCTTTTGCGTTCCCACGCAATACCTTTGCGTTCCCTCGCAATACTTTTGCGTTCCCTCGCAATACTGTTGCGTTCCCTCGCAATATTTTTGCGTTCCCTCACAATACTTTTGTGTTCCCTCACAATACCTTTGCGTTCCCTCACAATACTTTTGCGTTCCCTCACAATACTTTTGTGTTCCCTCGCAATACCTTTGCGTTCCCTCGCAATACTTTTGCGTTCCCTCGCAATACTGTTGCGTTCCCTCGCAATACTTTTGCGTTCCCTCACAATACTTTTGCGTTCTCTCACAATACCTTTGCGTTCCCTCACAATACTTTTGCGTTCCCACGCAATATTTTTGCGTTCCCTCGCAATACTTTTGCGTTCCTTCGCAATATTTTTGCGTTCCCTCGCAATACTGTTGCGTTCCCTCGCAATACTTTTGCGTTCCCTCACAATACTTTTGCGTTCTCTCACAATACCTTTGCGTTCCCTCACAATACTTTTGCGTTCCCACGCAATATTTTTGCGTTCCCTCGCAATACTTTTGCGTTCCCTCGCAATACCTTTGCATTCCCTCGCAATAATTTTGCATTCATTCGCAATAATTTTGCGTTCCCACGCAATACTTTTGCGTTCCCTCGCAATACCTTTGCGTTCCCTCGCAATACTTTTGTATTCCCACGCAATATTGTTTTGCGTTCGCACGCAAAAGATTGTTTTTGTATATGAACTGAATTAAATCAGACTTTTATTTTGAAATATCTGGTTACCAAAACAGGATGTGTCACCACAAGTTCTTGAAACTGACATTGATGTTGCATGGCTGTACTGTGTTAAAATATCGGCATATGTCATACTTCCATGTGTGGTTGTGTAATATATTCATTCTGAAGCTGAATTAAAGCAGTAGGCTAACTCACTAATGGTGAACATGTGAGTTTGTTAATAAACGGGCAGGCACAACGGTGATAAACTACTTTTGCGAGGGAATGCAAAAGGTATTGCGAGGTAAYGCAAAAGTATTGTGAGGTAACGCAATACTATTGCGTGGGAACGCAAAAGAAAAAAAAATCTYCCATGTCCCCTCGCGGGCTCCGTAACATCCCTCTGTTTGTTTCAAACAGGGGTGTCCAARATCCGGCTCACGAGCCATATGCAGCCCTCAGAGGGATTTTGTGTGGCCTGCGACGGCAGTTTAAAGTCATAATAGCTTTCAAAATGTGTAACATATTAGTATACTTTTTTCATTGACATATTGTGTTTACTTGTTACTGAACAATATAAAATAAAGTGTCATAAAATACACTTTCTAATTAAAAAATGGTTTGTGGATCTCAAGTACTCTAAATGTGACAATTATTTGACACTGACCCTGCATCTTTAATGTTGCAATTTGGATTTGAAGCTAATGGTTTTCCCATTTGTTCTAAAAGTTAACAGATTTCTTGATTTCTAAATTTCTATTTCTTATTTTGTGCAATAAAAGTACTAAAGCAAATGCTACATAAAGCCAGAACATTGCCACTAAACTAGAAAAGTTAGTAAATGCATACCCTGGGGATGTGTAACCTTGCCGCGTTATCTCTAATCATGATATGAGGAGCTGAATGGGTGTTGGCTGAATTTCTGTGCCTCAAAGACAACTTTTACTGCCTACCACCAAGGTTCAGCAAACCTGCCTGCTCATATTCAGTTTTTCTGCTTGATCAAAGTGACTTACTTTGTCTTTTTTTTTCCGCCTTGCGAATGAGTTTATTTTATTCTTCTAGTTATTTTCAGACACTATTGTGGAAAATAATAAATTGGATATTAGTATTAACCAGCCAGCCATATCAGAATTCTAATCTGCCCTTTACACTTAAAAAATAAATAAATAAAATAAATGTCCTTTCTGCTTAGGCACTGATAATTTGAACTGATAAGACCAAGAGACACTTTCATGCACACARACCCTGTTTACCCGCATTCTGCCAAGAGGTTGCCAGGAATATAAGAGAGGTGTGGTTAGAACAAAGAAAAGGGTTCTCATTTATTTAGGCTGGGAGAGAGAAAGAAACAGATAAATGAAGTATTTCACCCTTTGTGTAAGAACGGTTCAAGTCAGACTCAATGAATGAAAGGCTTAYATTGATTTATTAAAGGCTTTTTTTCACCAAGACTTGAATTACTTGCTTTCAACTAATGGTTAGAACCAAAAAAATGCTTTTGCAATGATCTTTTGAAACCATGTACTAATTATTTAAAAATATATGAGCCTATTACCTGTAATTTTAATTCAACAACCAATCACATTGTGATTTTTCACACATAAGACATATTATGTCATATGAAATGTAAGTCCTGTTGGATCCCATTTCATTTTTTGACTTTTTTAACTTAAAAATAACTACTAAATGAAAAAGGCTTCAATCTTCTTAATCTAAAACACAGATGTTTGAAACTAAATGTAAGCATTTTTCAGCACACTTTGCCATCACCATCGTTCAATCCARCTTTTTATTCATGTTATTTTCAAACTCTATCTCTCCTCTTGTCCTCGGATCTCTATACCAAGTTTATTTCCTCTGATTTGGCCTCTGCAGGACCTGAGTGGGGATCATGCTCCCTGGGGGTGTTCATCTGCCTGGATTGCTCTGGAATCCACCGTAATTTCCCAGACATCAGCAAAGTCAAGTCAGTGAGACTGTCCCACTGGGAAGACCATGAGATGCAGGTGAGTTTATCGGCTTTATTCAACTTGCTTCAATACACAAGTGTGCACATATTGTACTGTAATGTATGTAGTATCTTTAATGAAACCCTCACTAATGTTGCACATTACTAATTGTGGCCTTATGTCATGACCAAAATTTTTTTTTGTTATTTGTTTGTTTGTTTGTTTGCTTTTCTCCAAAATCAACCTTTAGTAAAATTTAAGAATAATAATATATTTGTTTATTTTATATACACTCTGCATGTTAATGTTGAGGCCATTTATAATTTGTAACCTATGACTGAAAATGTGCATTTGCAACCACAATAAACCGGCCACTTCAGAATGTCATCACTGTAGTCAGTGAAGCAGAGCAATAACCTAAACTCAGAAACACAGAGTAAAAAAAAAAAAACACAACTTTTTTTAACACTTTGGCTTTGATCATTAAAAATTATTGTACATTATATAGGCTTAGAAGCATCTGCATCTTATGCATTTCAAAATAGTGTATTATTATTATTTTTACTTTTGTTCATCCCTGCATTTCCCCCTCTAGTGTACTGGCCTCACAGAAATTAGAAAACAAATTGTTTTCCTTACAAATCTTTATTTACTGGCGGTCTTGGCCCCCATTTTTAGTTCCCTCTAACATCATTAAATGTTTATTTAGAAATTTTGTTCCACATAAGAGATGTGTGCCATGGCTGTAAAACAGCTTATTGCTGGACCAAGCTGTTATTCATCCTCAGATAAGCTGTTAATTTCATGTATGTGTGTGTCCATGTGTGTGTTAGTTCATGGCTGAGAATGGCAACGAGCTAATGAAGAAGAAGTATGAGGCTCATGTTCCAGTCTACTACTACAAACCTACTCACAAAGACTGCCAGTGAGTACCCACAGCTACACACACACAAAGTCATATAGAACTAGAAATGGGTTTTTACGATGTAAAAACAAATGTACATTGCCTTGCTGCATGCCTTTGCCTGCAGCAGTGGATTTGCAGAATGAACTGACCAAGTTGAAATATGTTTTCTTTACCAGCTTGTGCCTGTCGAGTCAGCAGGTGTTTGAAATGAGGGTAACTGTGTGACAATATGAAGTTTGAAGAGATTTTTTGTTAAAGTTGCAGCAAATGGGATTCAAACCCTGATCGCCCACACAAAAGTCCATGGCATCCACCTTGAGACCATTGGAGCTGTGGGAAGGTGCAGTTCCAGTATAATTTTTTTCTGTGTGCAGAAAAAGGCACCATTGCCAATGACAGACGTTGACACAGAACTGCAATATATTACAACAATAAAGCAATATTATGTACGATGTAAATGCTTACAAAACAATATTATTGTAAAACATTGAAATACAAACATTTTAGTATAGTAAACACTGAACTACGGAGATTAAAGATATTATAAAACTATGGTACAGTACAACGTTGAGTAGACACAGCAGAGGGCAGTATTGGACCAACACAAGGCTCCATTGACTCCCAAATTTAATGTATTAAATTTTAATATTTCAAAAACTATAAGTTGTACAGGCACTAAAAGGCATAGCCATCATTTGGCACAGGTGCTTTACAGATATAAATTACAATGGTAGCTCTAGGACAAAGTATGCAGGAGGAGAAGCGTTCCAAAGTGGAGATGATGTTTTTGAAATTGTGCTGTTAGGTCAAGTAGAAGCAGAGTTATGGTAAAAAGTGTACCCCACACTTTATTTTAATAAAAAATATGGTCCTGTTTGATGCGCATAATCATCTTTTATATGACCAAAGCCGAAAGTTATTTGTCCAGCAGCAAAAGATCTACAAAACAAAGGGAAGAATAAAAAGATGCAAGCAGCTCTCAGTAGGTTTGGGAGGGGGACCTGCTCCAGAACCGTGCTTATTGGGCCGACCGAACCAAGCGTCAGTTCTGAGCTCTGGAGAACAGAGAAGGATGTTTATGTTCCAGCCACAGACAACACCTGGACTCCGGGTAGACCCACTTTGCTCTCAAAGTTAATGAAAGTAATAATCTATCATTTTAGCCACATAAGCTTCAGTAAAGAAAAGTAAAGAATCGGAGAAAAATCATAAATTCTAAATGTAAATAATTTATAATCATAGTAAATTAATAATAGTTTTACACCTAAAAACATTTCTATTCTTTTCAGCAGCCTTTTGTTTCGTTACATTTTATTAAAAATATGCCCAAGCTTATTAATGTATGAGAAATCCACATTATTTTTTTAATTCAGTCAGTATTTAATACGGGTGGGTAAATTAATTGTTAAAATATCATGATGTGCTTTAAATTCAGCATATTATTAATGATTATCCCTTCATGTTGTGGAAAAACCCTCTTGATTCAAGAGAAAACTCAGTTTTTTTAAGAAAATGGTCACTGATAAATTCAATCAACGTTAGGTAATTCATTAATTGATAACTTACATCCCTAATATTAATACTAGATGTATATTTATTTAACAAAGTGTAGCAAAGGTTTGTCTCTCTTTTAAGTCTTGACGTTTTTTCCTCCAAAGGCCTCAGTTTTTTCTCTCTGAAATCAGTTTTTAGTTCATCATAAATATCAGCTGTATAGTATACTATATTATTCTATCAGTTTAAAACAGGCCATTTGTGGATTTTAATGAGCAAAATAGTTTATATTTGGAACCAGACTTTTTGAAGCAGTCACAGTGCGAGGGGYGGGGTACACCGTGGACAGGTCGCAAGTCCATCACGTGAAATATAAATTACAGTTTCCACATAGGTTCTGTTTGTTTTGTTGAGTAGTTTGTCTATAAATATCAGTCATGAGGTTTTGAATGTTCAAATATTTTTAGCTACAACAAAGATCCTAAATTGCCCTTTTTAAACATAAAAACCTTCATAATTTGCATGTTGATGCTTGGTGATAAAGGCCTTGTCACACTACTTATGCCAACTTATGAAATATTTTTATGTCTAAATTGCTAATAAAACTTATATGTTTGATCAATTTGTTAGATTTACAGTATTTACATGCCGAAAAGAAGCTTCCAGGTGATTTATTTTTTAATTCCAGCTTCAATGTAGACGTCTTTAAAACGTTCATAAGTTGGGATAAATTGTCTAGTGATAAAGGCCTTGTCACACTACTTATGCCAACTTATGAAATATTTTTATGTCTAAATTGCTAATAAAACTTATATGTTTGATAAATTTGTTAGATTTACAGTATTTACATGCCGAAAAGAAGCTTCCAGTTGATTTATTTTTTAATTCCAGCTTCAATGTAGACGTCTTTAAAACGTTCATAAGTTGGGATAAATTGTCTAGTGTGACAGGACCTTAAAGGTTGACACCGGAATGGTGATTTTACAGTTGTGTTGTTAAATTCAAAATAATATTTAAATTAATATATCACAGGTAACCCTCTGCTCAGAACAAAATTATTAAACTGCATTTTTCTTGATGTGCTTGATAGAGTGACCTCTGCCTTTTTAAATAGTTTTTTGTAGTATTATCAACATACTGTATATGCAAACAAAAAATGTGCGTGTGTGTGTGCGCGTGCGCGCGCGTGTGTGTGTGTGTGTGTGTGTGTTGGTAAATTTCCTATTTTTGCACTCTGGATACGCCCAGGCTTGGTCACATTGTTAGGGCATGTCTGTCTGCGTAGTTTGAAGCCTAGTTTTGGACTCTTAAAAGACTTCAGTACAGCTGCACCACTGCAGCAAAGTTAACATTCTGCTAATCTGTTTACATTGTGTTTCAATGTAATTCAGACTTATATTGGGTGATTTATTTAAAATTTGCTGTCTTTTATCCAGAGTTCTCAGGGAGCAGTGGATTAGAGCCAAGTATGAGAGAAAAGAGTTTTCCGAGCCGGAAAAAGTCCCGGTTTACGAAGAAGGTGAGTATGTAGAAATGCAGTAACATGTTTAAAATAAAGCGCCTTCCCTGCAAATCACTAATATGTACTTGTTTCGATTCTGTAGGAGGTAGAGATGGCATGTTGATGAAGAGAGGGCGGGACAACGGACAGTTCCTGAGCAGGCGATTTGTCCTTTCCGAGAGAGAGGGAACGCTAAAATATTTCACAAAATATGACGTAAGCAGCTGTTAGTGACATTTTTGACAGCTTACACGTAGAGAAAACAATTTATGCACGGTTAGCCCACTTCACAAACACAAACAACTCTAATATCTATGTTGAGCAGTCCTTGAAGACATGAAGTTTATTGCAGACATCTATAATCATGCATATTCAACTATTTTAACTCCATTACATCAGCATTATAAAAAGGTAAATGAGTCTTTGCTTATTAAAATTCAAATTTGTTTTGCACCTTACATTGTCCACAAAGTGTCTTTTAAATAACAGTGTCAGTCTGGTCTAACTGACTTCTTCTAAATCAATTTGTTCCACCTTTTTCTACTGATATTTTATCCCAAGAGTCATTATATTAATTAGCACAACAGAGACAAATGTAATGCGCATTAAATCTCCTTTGAAATAGCCATAGCTGTTTTGTTTTTTTCCCCCCCTCTTATAGTCAGTGACAGAAGAAATATACAAATGTAGAATTTTTTTTTATCATTAAAATTCATATTAGGGCACTAAAACACTACACCCACAAATAATTAGTTTTGGTTCTAAAAATGATAGTTGTCAGTGATGCAGAGGAGTGTATAGATGTTTGTCTTAATTAGTATTTTTTATGGTTTGACAGTCATAAAACATGCAAAAAATAAATATCTGAGCGTAAATATTTGAAAAGAAAACGCTAACTATGATAGTGTACATGGAAAAGTTTCATGTGTCAATTACTTTTTTGTTTTTGTTTTTTCCAAGGATAAGAAATGCTCAGTATGCTTGCACAAACAATTTAACATTACTACATTTGCAGATATATTAGTTCTCCTAACATAAATTATTGGGATACTGAGTAGCACATACAATAAAGCAGGGCTATTCAACAGGTGGCCCGTGGGCTGTATCAAGCCTACAGGTGACTTCCATCTGGTCTGCCTATTTATTTATTTATTTATTTATTTATTTATTTATTTATTTATTTATTTATTTATTTATTTATTTATTTATTTATTTATTTTTACTTATTTGAATGTAAAAAAGATTTCAAATTACTGGCAAATTTTACAATAATAATTTAATGCAACAAAATAAACACATTTGCAAGGTAAAATATAATAATACCCGGTACCTATTCTTTTACATAATGCAGTGTTTCCCCTACCATAATGGGGCAAGCCAACCCACCCCAATGTCTGACCCCTGAGCTTTTGGCTTTGTGTAACTGTGCTCCCCTGAGCTATTTAGCTGAACAACCCTGCACTAAAGGTTCAAATGTTTATGTGGTTTAGGCTCCATTGTGCAAGATTTTGTGTTGTGAAGTTGCAAAGCTGGCAACTGACAGCAACTTATCTTCTTTATGTAGTGTGTGTGGAAAGGGCTACAAAGACTTTTTAATTTCACTGACAACAGAAATAATAAGCAATTATCGATATGACTTTAAAATGTGAAACTGTCATATTACATCCATCAGACTCAAGTTATTGAAAAACATTTTGAAAAACAAACCTATCCCTCGCCCTTACATTTTACACAGTTATCTGTTCATTYTCTGTTCAGGCTAAAGAGCCCAAAGCAGTGATCAAGGTGGACACCATAAATGCAACATTCCAGCCAAAGAAGATCGGAAACCCCAACGGTCTGCAGATCACCTACCTCAAAGACTACAGCACACGTAACATCTTTGTCTAYCATGACAATGGCAAGGTGTGCATCTCCAAACAGTTTTTTGTGTGTGCGTGTGTTGTCATTTGTCTATAAATTATACAGATGTGATCTGTTGTGGGAGAGTCTCTAAACCTTTAGCAGATCATTTGTTTTAGTTTACTGGTAGACTCCATAACCGGATGACATTCAAGCGTCACATTTGTCATTCCCTGTCATTCATAAACACAGTGAGAAGTTCGGATTTCTTCAACAGATTTATTAGTACCGGTTCGAGACTCGAGAGTCTGCGACGGAACCACATCACAGGAGAGTAATTACCTGCCAGTCTACTGCAAAAAAATGTGGATACACGCCAGCTGGCGTGAACATTTAGAGCAAAAGCCCTGTAATTTCTTCTTTGTGTTTCTGGTTTCATCTCAGAGCGCAGTACATCAAAACTGACACGATGACTTTAATTTCCGGACTAAAACATCACAGCTTTAAAAGTCTGAATGAAAGTTTAGATTTGTAACTTTGGTTGTATTTTTCCTAAAAAGATGTAGTCACTTTCTGTTAGAATTTGCCAAATATATTTTATAAATTATTGCTGGAAAATGTTTTAGTTTTTGTCACCAAGATTTATTGAATACTCTAACATAACGTCTTTGTTTTCTTTAGGAGATTGTAGACTGGTTTAATTCAATTCGGGCAGTTCAGCTTCACTACCTAAAGGTGGCTTTCCCTGGGGCAAGTGATGCTGAGGTGAAGACACAAACCTACCAGAATTATGCATTTGGATTCATTTTCTGGCAGGCTAATACTGGAAACAGATCACAACACTGAAAAAATGTATTCTCCTTTCAGCTAGTACCCAGGCTCACTCGGAACTTTCTCAAGGAAGGATACATGGAAAAAACAGGTCCCAGAGTAAGTAAATCTGTACATGCAAACAAGTACATGAACAATGTATCAGTTTCTTTTAAAAGATTTAAATACTTATCTGAACAAACTGTTGTAAAGTAATGAAGCCTGGAAGTTATTTTTATATTTTAATCTTCTGTCTTTTTTTACTGTAAAAAAAGACAAAAAAATAGAAACTGCATTAGGGATCATTTTCCTTTCCTTTTTTTAAAGTGAATTAATGTTTAATTTTAGCTTTGCTAATGCAGATTTATTTAGGGCTGCAGAAATATTTTCATTTAAAAGAGATATATCATGATTTTAAATCATTTTTCACATTTTTAAAGTGAAACTGTGATGCTTTGGTCTAAATACCTGCTTATTTTAACTCCACAAGCCCCTCTTTCACCCATTTTCTGAGATGTGTCTCAGATCAACTCGTTTTGAGGCTGTCTCTTAAAATGTAAACTACTGTAGGTGCCCCCCACCCCCCGGTTCCAGAGCGGTTCATTCCAGTTTGATAGAGGGGTTTCTGACTATATAGCGGCACGTAAATGTTTTATTTACAAACTGAATAAAATATGTTAACAACAGAAGACTTGTCCATCCAACCTAATATGTTGGAGCCAGAGTCTGACCCAGAACCAGAGAAGAATGATAATGTCTCAATTGTAGTTAGTAAATCGAGATGTTCTGTCACAAATAATTTAACATAATAGTCCAGAAAATGTCATAAAAAATAGAGAAAACTGAACGATCAAAAAAATGACCCAAACAGAATATTAAGATATTTATGCAGGACCAGGAGAGACTCCATTTAACTTTTCCACACTCCTAAACACTCCAAATACACAAYAAAATGCATTTAATGGTTTAAAAAAAGGATTTTGCATGTGTCCCCTTTGAAGTCAATCAAGTGTGTCTTTTTTAGTGTTTGTGTACTCAATAATTCTGAACTTCGTGAATTTGACTATGGTTGCTTTTGAAAAAAACAACTTTTTTTTAATGTCTGGAAGACAGAAAATGCAGAGCCAGTTGAGGTAAACATTTTACATTGCAAATGTTTTTAATCTATCAGGAATTCTTGCTGTTTGAGACTACAAGAGGAAATGAKTATGGTTTTCCTTGCAATTTTCAGTCACGTTTGCATTGCTTACTACTCTGCAGCATTTACAGCCCAGTGAATTACTTATTTTAAAAGCAACAAAGACACTTTTTGTTTATTATTACTATATTACATAGAAGTTAGTTTTAATAAGCTGGACATTTACATATCTTCCTTTAATTCCAAATGACTCTATGTTTTTAACTGGGAGATGTAGGGTTAGGCTGCTAAGTTATCAGCAACTAAGATCTCACTGACAGGTTGATTGACAGCTGAATGTACCCACTGTACCTGCTTACCTCCATTTAACCTTCATTCGGTACATCTGAAAGAGTAAACACAAAAGTCAAATGTGCAGTGTAGTTAATATTAATCAGCAGTTGTAAAATATTGTGTTGTCTTTCAACTCTGTCAGCCTGACACAGGTCTTGAACTGGACAGGGATACCTGAAACCTGATTGGACAAAAATGACTACTTCTAATGTGTTCTTCAATATTCTGCTCCAGATCCTGTGTCTACATTCATAAACTTCACTTTCTGCCTGTGTCTTTGTGTTTGTCTCCACAGCAAACAGAAGGGTTCAAGAAACGCTGGTTCACACTGGATCACAGACGACTCATGTACTTCAAAGATCCACTGGTAGGATGTCTCTAAATAGTACTGTGGAAAGTGCAGGGAGAAGGCAAGCATTTATGATGAAGTGCATAATGTTGTGGCTTAGGTGGTAGAGCTGTTGCCTCTCAGCAAGAAGGTCCCTCGATCGAATCCCGGTCCGGGGATCTTTCTGGGGAGAGTTTGCATGTTCTCTCCATACATGGGTGGGTTTTCTCCAGGTACTCCGGCTTCCTCCTACAGACCAAAAACATGACTGTTAATTGGTAACTCTAAATTATCTCTGGTGTGAGTGAGAGAGAGTGAAAGGTCGTCTGTCTCGTGTGTCACTGTGTGACCCTGTGATGACTTGCGACCTGTCCGGGGTGTACCCCGCCCCTCGCACAGTGACTTCTGGATATGGGTACTAGTGACCCCCATGACTTTGAAAGGAAAGAAGCAGGTATAGAAAATGGTTTGATGGATAAATAATGTTGGTAATATAAAATTTCCTTGACTCAGTGTTGAGAGGGTAATATAGAATTTTTCATTTGCAACTTTACGCAGTTATAGTATTTCCTACCTTGAAGCCAAAAGGCTTCTAATGAGAAAACCAAATTGCAATAAATTWTACTGACATTGCTATAGAAATAAAGTGCAGACTTTTGAAATTTCAATCTATTAAGAGGTGTAGATGATTAAGGAAATTCTGAATCAGTAAAAAAGGGGGTTTTACCTAAGGGACTTTTGGTGAAGTCTTTAAAAGGAGGCAGCTGAGATTGCTTTAGTCTTAGCTAACATTGATTCTGATGTAATAGTCTTAGCTAACATTGATTCTGATGTAACAGATGAAGGGAGAGATGCAATAGTTAAAGGTACTAAATGACTGAAAGTTCAGACTTCGCCTCAGAGAGTTGGACTAGGAAAACTGAACCAAGAGAGAAACAGGAAGTC
Source organism: Austrofundulus limnaeus (assembly GCF_001266775.1). Lineage (NCBI taxonomy): Eukaryota > Metazoa > Chordata > Actinopteri > Cyprinodontiformes > Rivulidae > Austrofundulus > Austrofundulus limnaeus. The sequence continues at coordinate 196,451 of NW_013952532.1, read as the reverse complement.
TTGTGAAGTTGAGTGTTATGGGGATATATGGAGGATGCGGCTCAATGAAAAGTAATCTGATAACTTACGTAATAGCTAATTTATGTCTTGACTATTAAATGTGAACTCTAAAATGAAGCTTACTAAAATTAAACAGAAAAAAAACTGTGGATGCCTTTTTTAACTCTTGGTTTTGGCGCCATAAAACAGTGGGGTGTATCGAGGTGTAGAACTCATACTATGGTCCAAAGTCCAGAGAGGAAGCAGCAGACAGGAAAAGCTTAAACTCCCAGTTAGAACTGAACATAGTCTCATTTCAGAACAAAGAAGAAACTGACAGAAACATGGCACGTTGACAACAAAGAAAGCACAAATAAAACAAGGAACCACAGTATATATACTGAAACAAGTGATTATGAACAGGCTGCAGGTGAACCAATTACAAACAGAAACTTGGTGTAACAAGAAGACGGGAAGAMAAACCAAAGTTTCAGGAGATTTACTGAAACTAAATTGTGAAGTAAGAACAGCTCAGGAATACAAATTTCCAGTATGGATAAAGTAAACCTTTAAGAGGTATAGAATGTTTTATTTTTCTGGTTTTAATAATTGACAAGCTGAAGCAAAGCACAGCTGGGGCTGATGGGAAGTGACAGAGGAACAGTATGTTGCCATGACATTCAGCATACGTAAAAAATAAAAACAGACAACGGTAGCAGAAACATTAATGTCTCTGGAACCAATGATTTTATTGTATTTTTTATTTATTTAAAAAAATCTGTAATTTGTTTCTGTAAAATGGTCTACAGTTACTTCAGTTGTTGATTTATAAGTTTACTTTATATTTACTTGTGATTTAATGCTAAATATGCTATTAGCAATCCTTTTTTTAAAGTTAATCTGTTTTATTTGGAACTGCAGACGCCAAACATCATGTTTCAAAACTGCACATCATATTAAGTTGTAACATGACTGAATGTGATTTTTCCTGTGTTTGAAGGATGCGTTTGCTAAAGGTGAAGTGTTCTTAGGGAACGGGGACCTTGGCTACCTTGCGTTTGCTGGTTTGCCCTCTGGCATCCACTGCAATGGTAACTGGCAATATGGCATCACAATAAAAACACCTGAGCGCTGCTTCCTGTTTACCTGTGAGACAGAGGGCGACCAGCAGGAATGGCTGAAACATTTCAATGATGTCATGAGTACTACGATGTCCCCTCAGGAGTACACAAGTAAGAATTCAGAATTTTCACATGGTTATTTATTAGTTTTTAGTGGTTTCATCTACCCATCAATTATTTTGTCCATTTTTGTCCATTTGGGCATTATTTTAATACTAAAAGGAATTTAAAATATTAAAAAAACACATTGATTCATCAACAGAATCAGGTGTAGAAC